>NC_029792.2:82534044-82534537 GCF_000816755.2 Arachis ipaensis | reverse complement strand
AAAGAAAAGTAAATGATAAAAAAAATTCATATGAACTAAAAAACAATAAGAAATAAAAATATGAAAGAGAGTACTATACATTTTATAATGTCAAATAAAAAGAAAATATTTTATAATTTATTTTAGTGCCGTTAGTACTCTTTAATTTAGTATCATTTTGTACCATAAATTTTTATTATTTATGACTCTTTTGTTACTTATAATTAGTAAATAATAAAAACGAAAATAAAGTACAGTCTATGAAGCACAGACACTTTATTGAGTTACTGTGTCAGCATGTCGGACACATTTCGGACACGACACTTACTGACACTTGTCCGACACGCGTGTCTGTTGTGTCCAACCTTGTCTTAATAAAAAATAAAAAATAAAAAATCTTTTCCGGACACGCTTGGACACACCTAAATACCATCACATGTCAACATGTCCAATCTTATTCTTAACATGTATTCTTAAAATAAATTTAGAAATAGTATATATTATTATTTATTAA
>NC_029792.2:82523757-82524044 GCF_000816755.2 Arachis ipaensis | reverse complement strand
ACCACAGACAAGGTTTATACTTTCCGGATTCTCATGAATGCTGCCATCAGTTCTAGCTTATACCACGGAGATTCTGATTAAAGAATCTAAGAGATACTCATTCAATCGGATATAGAACGGAGGTGGTTGTCAGGCACACGTTCATGGTTTGAGGAAGGTGATGAATGTGACGGATCATCACCTTCATCACAGTTAAGCGCGAATGAACATCTTAGATAGGAACAAGCGTGTTTGAATGGAAAACAGAAATACTTGCATTAATTCATTGAGACACAGCAGAGCTCCTC
>NC_029792.2:82521300-82522355 GCF_000816755.2 Arachis ipaensis | reverse complement strand
TTTATTCATGTTTGCTGATGATGAGAAAAATAAACTATAGCTTAATTGGAGATAAAATCAAAATAGATACTAATTACTACTATATGACTCCTAAGGTAAAATTAAAATAAGAACAGTTATCACAGAGTTAAGGCTAAGATTAGAACTCAACAACCTTGAGGTTTGGGAAGTGGATGTTCCTCTAGTCTGTGAGGTGCTTGGTCCTTCAAGAGAGAATTTCTGGTGCTTCAGTTCCTTTAAATCACGCCCTTGCTCCTCTTAGAGTGGGTTGTTTTCCTTTAGGGGCCATGATCTTAGTGATCACGGATAAGCACACCAAACTTAGAGCTTTGCTTGTCCTCAAGCAAAAGAAAAAGAAGGAGATGGGTAGAGGGAGAGCTCCTCCCCACCATCCTGGCGTTTGAACGCCCAAACACTGCCTATTTTGGGCGTTCAACGCCCAAATGCTGCTATCCTGGGCGTTCAACGCCCAGTTGTTGCCCTTTTCTGGCGTTGAACGCCAGATAACTATCCTTACTGGCGTTCAGCGCCCACTGGATGCTCATTTTGGGCGCTGAATGCCCAAAATGGCCTTCACTGGCGTTTTCTTGCCAGTAAGCTCCCTATCTCTGTTTTGTGTGTAGATTCCTTCTGTAACCCTGTAAACTTATGCAAATGATTCTTTACCTTAGTGTCAGTGAAATTTATATAAACAAATAAAAATAAAAATAGGGCAAAATGCTTAGAGGATTGTTGCCCCATGGCTGGGTTGCCTCCCAGCAAGCGCTTCTTTATTGTCTTTAGCTGGACCTTGCTGAGCTTTTAATCCAGCTTCAGCCTTGAGCATTCTTGCTCAATGTTGCCCTCAAGATAATGCTTGATTCTCTGTCCATTGACAATGAACTTCTTATCAGAATCAATATCTTGAAGCTCCACATAACCATATGGTGACACACTTGTAATCACGTATGGTCCCCTCCACCGGGATTTCAGTTTCCCGGGGAAAAGCCTGAGTCTAGAGTTAAACAACAGAACCTTCTGTCCTGGTTCAAAAATTCTAGATGACAGCTTTCTGT
>NC_029792.2:82519852-82520408 GCF_000816755.2 Arachis ipaensis | reverse complement strand
CAGTATACACAATCACTTTTGATCCTACTAAGTATGATTTGAACTTGTCAATGGCGTAAACCACTGCAAGTAGTTCTTTTTCTGTGGTTGTGTAATTTTTCTGGGCATCATTTAGAACGCGACTGGCATAATAAATGACATGCAGAAGTTTGTCATGCCTCTGTCCCAATACTGCACCAATGGCATGATCACTGGCATCACACATTAACTCAAATGGCAATGTCCAGTCTGGTGCAAAAATGACTGGTGTTGTGACCAGCTTAGCTTTCAGCGTTTCAAACGCCTGCAGGCATGCTGTATCAAACACGAATGGCGTGTCAACAGCTAGCAGATTGCTTAGAGGTTTTGCGATTTTTGAAAAATCCTTTATAAACCTCCTATAGAATCCTGCATGCCCCAGAAAGCTTCTGATTGCCTTAACATTGGCGGGTGGTGGTAATTTTTCAATTACCTCTATTTTTGCTTGATCCACCTATATTCCCTTGTTTGAGATCTTATGCCCAAGAACAATTCCTTCAGTCACCATGAAGTGACACTTTTCCCAGTTTAAAACTAG
>NC_029792.2:82518159-82518322 GCF_000816755.2 Arachis ipaensis | reverse complement strand
TTAGCTATCCTTGTCTCCTGTAACCTGTCTTTGAATTCAGCTAGCTGCTTTGTTAGAAAATCTAATTGCTGATTGAATTCACCAGCTTGTTTTACAGTATTGAATTCAACAGTTACTGTTTTAACCTCTTCATTCATGGAAGGGTTGCTGCTTAGATACAGAT
>NC_029792.2:82516225-82516460 GCF_000816755.2 Arachis ipaensis | reverse complement strand
TGAATTATGAATAACCAGTAGAGCATAAATTAAAAGTTACTTGTTGTGTAGTAATGGAGAATATGTTGGAGTTTTGGAGATGGTTTGTCTTCTGAATCTCTGCTTTCCTCTGTCTTCTGATTCACGCACGCAAGTCCTCCTATGGCAAGCTGTATGTTGGTGGATCACCGTTGTCAATGGCTACCTTCCATCCTTCCAATGAAAACTACGCTCACGCGCTCTGTCACAGCACGGC
>NC_029792.2:82513151-82515013 GCF_000816755.2 Arachis ipaensis | reverse complement strand
GAGGCTCATCTAGAGACCATAGAGATTCAATTGAACCTCCTTATGCCATTCATGAGCTCTGATGAGTATTCCTCTTCTGAAGAGAATGAGGATGTTACTAAAGAGCAATCTGCCAAGTTTCTTGGTGCAATCATGAAGCTGAATGCCAAATTATTTGGCATTGAGACTTGGGAAGATGAACCTCCCTTGTTCACCAATGAACTAAGTGATCTGGATCAACTGACATTAGCTCAGAAGAGACAGGATCCTGAAAAGTTCATAATACCTTGTACTATAGGCACCATGATCTTTAAGGCTCTGTGTGACCTTGGTTCAGGGATAAACCTCATGCCCCTCTCTGTAATAGAGAAACTGGGAATCTATGGGGTGCAAGCTGCTAAAATCTCATTAGAGATGGCAGATAATTCCAGAAAACAGGCTTATGGACAAGTAGAGGACGTGTTATTAAAGGTTGACGGCCTTTACATCCCTACTGATTTCATAGTCCTGGATACTGGAAAGGAAGAGGATGAATCCATCATCCTAGGAAGACCTTTCCTAGCCACAGCAAGAGCTGTGATTGATGTGGACAGAGGAGAATTGATCCTTCAATTAAATAAGTACAACCTTGTGTTTACAACTCAAGGATCTCTCTCTGCATCCTTGGAGAGGAAGCAGAAAAAGCTTCTCTTAAAGCAGAGTCAACCAAATCCCCCACAGTCAAACTCTAAGTTTGGTGTTGGGAGGCCACAACCAAACTCGAAGTTTCATGTCAAACCCCCATATCCAAACTCTAAGTTTGGTGTTGGGAGGTCTCAACAAAGCTCTGCACATCTGTGAGGCTCCTTGAGAGCCCACTATCAAGCTATTGACATTAAAGAAGAAACTTAAAATTTTTAGAAAACCAAACCAAAAATTTCGAAAATCAAAGGGGAATCAACAAGAAAACACCAAACTTAAAGTTTGGCACAAGATTTAATAGAAAAAATATTTTTGAAAAAGAAGGTTTTGAAAAGAGTAAAAAAGATTCTAACCCAATCAAATTAATGTTCTAGCCAAATGAGTTATGGGACCTTCAAAAATTTTAAGAAAGATTATTTTTGAAAACACCAAACTTAAAGTTTAGCACAGGATTTAATAGAAAAATATTTTTGAAAAAGAAGGTTTTGAAAAGAGTATAAAAGATTCTAACCCAATCAAATTAATGTTCTAGCCAAATGAGTTATGGGACCTTATTAAAGTTTGGCACAGGATTTAATAGAAAAATTATTTTTGAAAAAGGTTTTGCTCAGCTCCTTCAATTTCAGCCAGAAAAATACCTGAAATTACAGAAAAACACACAACTCATAGTAAAGTCCAGAAATATGAATTTTTTCCTAAAAACTACTAGAAATAGATTAAAAACTAACTAAAACATACTCAAAACTATATGAAATTATCCCCAAAAACCGTATAAAATATCCGCTCATCAGCTATCAAAGATGTCATTGGATACTTCTGCAGGTGGATCCATTCACCTAAAGAAAATGCCTGCAGAAGCTCAAGAACTCATTGACATGGTTGCAAATAACCAGTTCATGTACACTTTTAAAAGGAATCCTGTGAATAATGGGACGCCTATGAAGAAGGGAGTTCTTGAAATTGATACTCTGAATGCCATATTGGCTCAGAACAGAATATTGACTCAGCAATTCAATATGATCTCTCAGAGTCTGAATGGAATGCAAGCTGCATCCAACAATACTCAAGAGGCATCTTCTGAAGAAGAAGCTTATGATCCTGAAAACCCTGCAATAGCAGAGGTAAATTACATGGGTGAACCTTATGGAAACACCTATAATTAATCATGGATAAATCATCCAAATTTCTCATGGAAGGATCAA
>NC_029792.2:82502576-82513130 GCF_000816755.2 Arachis ipaensis | reverse complement strand
CACCTCAGGATCTGTGGACCCCACAGGATCATCTCAGGATCTGTGGACCCCAAAGGATCCCCACCTACCTCCACTCACTTCTTCTCACCCCTCTTTCACACAATCCTATAAACACTCTTCCCTAAAACCCTTCACCAATCACCTCAATCTCTCTTCCCCATTACCTCTTCACCACTCACATCCATCCACTCTTCCCCATAAACCTACCTCATAAACTCCACCTACCTTCAAAATTCAAAATCAATTTCCTACCCANNNTCTTCTCTTCTTGGCCGAAACACACCTCCCCCCTCTTCTCCATCTTTTCTTCTTCTTCTTCATCTAATTCTTTCTTTTTTGCTCGAGGGCGAGTTCTAAGTTTGGTTTGGTGTGGTAAAAGCATAAGCTTTTTGTTTTTCCATTACCATTGATGGTACCTAAGACCGGAGAATCCTCTAGAAAAGGAAAAGGGAAGACAAAAGCTTCCACCTCCGAGTCATGGGAGATGGAAAGGTTCATCTCTAAAGCCCATCAAGACCACTTCTATGATGTTGTGGGCAAGAAGAAGGTGATCCCTGAGGTCCCTTTCAAACTCAAAAGAAATGAGTATCCGGAGATCCGACATGAAATTCAAAGAAGAGGTTGGGAAGTTCTAACAAATCCCATCCAACAAGTCGGCATCCTAATGGTTCAAGAGTTCTATGCCAATGCATGGATCACCAAGAACCATGATCAAAGTAAGAACCCGAATCCAAAGAACTATGTTACAATGGTTCGGGGGAAATACTTAGATTTTAGTCCGGAAAATGTGAGGTTGGCGTTCAACTTGCCAAACATGGAAGAGAACGCACGCCCCTACACAAGGAGAGTCAACTTTGATCAAAGGTTGGACCAAGTCCTTATGGACATATGTGTAGAAGGAGCTCAATGGAAAATTGACTCAAAAGGTAAACTGGTTCAACTAAGAAGACTGGACCTGAAGCCTGTAGCTAGAGGATGGTTGGAGTTCATTCAATGCTCAATCATTTCCACTAGCAACCGGTCTGAAGTTACTATAGACCGGGCCATCATGATCCATAGCATCATGATTGGAGAAGAGGTGGAAGTTCATGAGATTATATCTCAAGAACTCTACAAAGTGGCTGACAAGTCCTCCACTATGGCAAGGTTAGCCGTTCCTCACCTCATTTGCCACCTATGCAATTCGGCTGGGATTGACACAGAGGGAGATATCCTCATTAAAGAGGACAAGCCCATCACTAAGAAAAAGATGGAGCAAGCAAGAGAGCCCATTCATGGAGCTCAAGAGGCGTATGAAGCTCATCACCATGAGATCCCGGAGATGCCTCAAATGCATTTTCCTCCACAAAACTATTGGGAGCAAATCAACACCTCCCTAGGAGAATTGAGTTCCAACATGGGACAACTAAGGGTGGAACATCAAGAGCACTCCATCATCCTTCATGAAATTAGAGAAGATCAAAAAGCAATAAGGGAGGAGCAACAAAGACAACGAAGAGACATAGAAGAGCTCAAGGACATCATTGGTTCCTCAAGAAGGAAACGCCACCATCACTAAGGTGGATTCATTCCTTGTTCTTAGTTCTTCTGTTTTTTGTTTTCTATGTTAAGTGTTTATCTATGTTTGTGTCTTCATTACATGATCATTAGTAGTTAGTAACTTTGTCTTAAAGTTATGAATATCCTATGAATCCATCACCTCTCTTAAATGAAAAAAGTTTTAATTCAAAAGAACAAGAAGTACATGAGTTTCGAATTTATCCTTGAACTTAGCTTAATTATATTGATGTGGTGACAATGCTTTCTTGTTTTCTGAATGTATGCTTGAACAGTGCATATGTCTTTTGAAGTTGTTGTTTAAGAATATTAAATATGTTGGCTCTTGAAAGAATGATGAATAGGAGACATGTTATTTGATAATCTGAAAAATCATAAAAATGATTCTTGAAGCAAGAAAAAGCAGCAATATTCAGAGGTTGAAGAAGGAATGCTGATGCTGTTGGATTCTGACCTCCCTGCACTCAAAGTGGATTTTCTGGAGCTACAGAACTCGAAATGGCGCGCTTCCAATTGCATTGGAAAGTAGGCATCTAAGGCTTTCCAGCAATGTATAATAGTCCATACTTTGCCTAAGGTTAGATGACACAAACTGGCGTTCAACGCCAGCTCTCAGCCCAATTCTGGCGTCCAGCGCCCGCAAAGTGGAGTTCAACGCCCAAACTGGCACAAAAGCTGGCGTTCAACTCCAAGAAGGACCTCTACACGTGCAACACTCAAGCTCAGCCCAAGCACACACCAAGTGGGCCCCAGAAGTGGATTTATGCATCAATTACTTACTCCTGTAAACCCTAGTGACTAGTTTATTATAAATAGAACTTTTTATCATTGTATACAGGTTGTAAAACTTTGTTGGTTGTGTGTGCGCACAGGTCGTACTAGCGCTCTCAACAGCAAGCCTTTCCCTATGTGTGCGTGCGCACAGGCCTGTGCATGTGCACAGGTTCAAAAACTCACGGGGTTGTGTGTGCGCACACAAACCAGAAATCACAAATTCTGCAGCATGCACAGAATTTAGATTTTGACACCAAACTTTGAATACAGAAATCTAGGGCTGGAAATTAGAGCTTGAGCTTCAAGTTCTTACCAGATTTTCTTAGATAGAAATAAAGAGCTTGACAAGAACTTCGCGTGGCTGTAAACAGCTCGTCAATCGGAGCTTTGTAGCTCAAGATATGGTCAAAAGAAGGAGGAGATGAATAGTGCTCTTCTTCCTCCTCTCTTCTCTCAAAACGAGCGCCCCTCTCTTTGTTTGTGTGCTGAAAATGAGCTTAAAGCTCATTAAAATGTGCTTTTATATGTTGGGCTAGGGCCCAACTTGGGTCCGGTCCAACCGCGTAGCATTTTTGGTTCGTTTGGCCCACTTTGGGTCTAAACCTTTAAGATTAGTGCCCGATTTTCAATTCTAAATTATTTTTGTTTTTTAAAAATAATAAATTTAATTTTTCAAAATACGCGGTACTGGACAGACTAGAGCCAGTACTGCCAGCTTAAGCACCAGTACGCATTTTTACAAAAACATTTCGAAAAGGATACATTTTCCAACTCAGAAAAATTTATTAAAATCAAATTTCACCTATAAATTTTCAAATTAAAACTTCTAAATTTTGAATCTACTCCGGGCACTTAAAATTTATTATTATTTTTACTAAAGCAATTAAGCCGGTTCTTACACATCGTCCAAGTCGTCCAAGTATACTGACAACTCAGGATCTAGGCTGGTATGTAGCTTCTCTAATTTTGTTATTAACTAGTTATATTCTTTGACATATCATTAGTAGACATCCTAACATATTATTTCAATGCAACATGTGTAGTCAAAAGTCGTTGGATCGCAATGCAATATTAGCAGAGACCTTCAAGTACACCCACGCTTTGAAGGAGAACAAAGAGAGATTTGCTAATCAGTTAATCATTATGCGAGTAAACATCTGATGTTGTGATATAAATTTTTCAATTAACTGTAAAGCTATCGTCCTAATCATAATAATGTGTTACGCAGGAGTCCTCCACGCAGAGACTGGAGGCCGCAACTTAGTAATCTCAGCAAAATGGGAAAGATGCTAGTGGCTCTGCTGCTTCAGTAGTTGATCCCGATGCAGTTTGGCATGAGACACCTCAGTGCCATACAAGAACTGCATATATGGGTAATGAATCCATATTTGATGATGATTTTTGGTTGAAATTGAATGGCTTTCATCATATAAACTTGCACTTATTCCACTAAATAGCATGCATTTGAACTTTCCTCTTAATTTGTGCTTGATTATGAAAACATGCTCTTTTGTGCCTAATTTGATTAATTTTATTCCATTTACCTTCCATTCGATGCCTTGATGTTATTTGTGGGTGATTTCAGAGGTATAAGGCAGGAATGGCTTGGAGAAAATAGAAGAAGAGCATTCAAAGTGGAGGAAGCATGAAAAATCAAAGGAGAAGAGCTCAGCCTAGTGTGCGTGCGTACGCCCAGCCATCAAATCAGAGCTATGCTTGCACATGAGCTGCACCGTGTGCGTCGCGCGTGCATTCAAGCATTACCTGGTGTGCGTGCACACAACCTCCTGTGCATACGCATGGGTAGAGATTTTCGGCAGAGTGTGCGGATGCACACGTCTGTGCATCCGCACAGGTATACGCACATGCCTTTATTAAAATCTCACGTGACTCACGATTTTGGTGGTTTGGAGGCCCATTTCTGAAGCCATTTAGCTCACAAGGAAGGGAAAATGAAGACCATACCATAGCATAATATTAGTGTAGCTTAGGAGTAGTGGTAGATAGCTTTAGTATAGTTTTTCTTTAAGTTTTTCATCATCTTCTCTACTAGGATTTATACTAGGGTTTTACATTCAAGTGCCATTTCAATTTTATCTTGGATTTTGCTAATTCCCATTGTAAGTATCTCTTTGTTATTACTCTTTATAGTTACATTGTTCTTACTCTTTCTTAAAATTCAAGTTATATTTCAATTTCACTTCTCTTTTGTAATTTCTATTTCTTGTTGATGGATTTGATCTTTGATGATTGTTACATGCTTTTTTGAGTCTTTATTGTTGATTGAGATCATTTGTTGCTTTTGGTTTCAATATTTTTCTCATTTTTCCCATGTTTAAGGTTTTTGCCCACCAAGTGTTTGACAAAATGTCAAGTATGATTTTAGGCTAGTTTTTTATCTCTTGGCTTGGGAAAAGTGAGTAATTGGGTTCTTAGTGTTGAAATGTCCAATATTTAGTGTCAATTTTGGATTGTTAACTGTTCTTGTTCCCACTAACGCTATGTTGTTGCTAAGGCAATTAGCAAGCAATTTAGGATTTGTGGGTTAAGAACACTTATGCTCATTTAACTTACTCTCCGATGTGAGGGTTGATCAAGTGAGATTGATCCATTCTAGTTGTCATAGTTGTGGTTCCAACAAGGAAGCGACCCTTAGCTCACTCCAAGCCAAGACACCTTTTATGCTTCAATTTCTTCATACACATTTACATTAGTTACTTTTACACTTTACTTGTCTATATTGCATAGTTACTTCATTGATTCCTTTATTAGTTCATTTATTACAATTTTGCATGTTCTTTCATTGCTTTATATGTTTATCTCTTTATTGCGAACCCCATGATCCTCACAACCAAGATTGCACACTCATTGGTCTCAAGTGTCCTTGGGAGATGACTCGGGAATTGAAACTCCCGGAATTGAATTGGTTTTGAATTGTGACATATCCTTTGGATTAAACATTTGACTTGGGGATTAATCGTTGGTCTAGGCTATACTTTCAACGATAGGATTCTAATTTGTGAAAACCTAGATCAATGGTGAATCGACCGTTGTCAAATTTGGCGCCGTTGCCGGGGACTCACTTTAAGTGCAATGAGTGCTACAATTTTGGTTGTTGAGAATATGTGAGTAGTGTGAATATTTAGTTTTTGTTTGCTACTTGGCACTAACTTTGTAGATATTGTTTCTATCTAGCTAGTCTTGGTAGTTGTTAATTGTTAGGTTGGTTTATGTTTATTTGTCCATTCTTGTTTTGCTTTTCATAATTGCATGCTTCTATTGCTTCCTCAATTGAATGACACGGTTACTTGCAGACCCGAGCTTGGCCCCTTTTGATCCGGAAATAGAAAGAACTTTAACTCATATTAGGCAAGCTCGGTGCCGGCTAGCATTTGTGAATAGTAAATCGGACTTGCTTGAAGAGCACTCCAATTCACTATCACCATCAATATGTGACTATCATTCTTCTATTAACGAGGAAACCTTATATTCATATGTGGGGAGTGCTGAAATCTCTTTGAGTGACTCAGGTGACGACACCATGGTAGATCCACCTCGTAAACCTATACAAATTTGGTATCCAACTTTGGATCCAAATTTTGAGCTTAAGACCGTGGTGCACGAAATTGTAATGTTAATGTTCACATTACTCTCTTACAACTTCGCACAACTAACCAGCAAGTGCACTGGGTCGTCCAAGTAATACCTTACGTGAGTAAGAGTCGAGCCCTCGGAGATTGTTGGCTTGAAGCAAGCTATGGTTATCTCGTAACTCTTAGTCAGGATATAATATCAATAATAATTCTTAATTTGAATTGTAAAAAGTAAGAAGGGCAGAACACAAATTATACTTGTATGCAGTAATGGAGAATATGTTGGAGTTTTGGAGATGCTTTGTCTTCTGAAATTCTGCTTTCTTCTGTTTCCTGATTCACGCACGCACGTCCTCCTATGGCAAGCTGTGTGTTGGTGGATCACCGTTGTCAATGGCTACCATCCATCCTTCCAGTGAAAAGGGTCCAGATGCGCTGTCACCGCACGGCTAATCATCTACAGGTTCTTGGTGCACGAAATTGTGATGTCCAGGCTCAAACAATCCCTGGCAACGTGAGCAACTTGGTACGCGTAATCGTAATTACACTTTGATTATGGAAAATTCATGGCTCTTTCTTTCCCTGGCACTGGCGCCAAGAACATGGTGCCAATCCCATGGTTCACAACTTCGATACAACTAACCAGCAAGTGCACCGGGTCGTCCAAGTAATACCTTACGTGAGTAAGGGTCGAATCCCACGGAGATTGTTGGTATGAAGCAAGCTATGGTCACCTTGCAAATCTCAGTTAGGCATATATAAATTGATAATGGTGTTTTCGAATAATAAATAATAGAATAGGGATAAAGGTACTTATGTAAATCATTGGTAGGAATTTCAGATAAGCGAATGGAGATGCTTTTCGTTCCTCTGAACCTCTGCTTTCCTGCTATCTTCATCCAATTAGTCTTACTCCTTTCCATGGCTGGCTTTATGTGATACATCACCATTGTCAACGGCTACTTTCGGTCATCTCTCGGGAAAATGATCCAATGCGCTGTCACGGCACGGCTAATCATCTGGAGGCATCACCCTTGTCAATGGCTTCATCTTATCCTCTCAGTGAATAATATGCTCACGCACCCTGTCACGGCACGGCTATTCATCTGTCGGTTCTCGATCATGCTGGAATAGGATTTACTATCCTTTTGCGTCTGTCACTAACGCCCTACAATCGCGAGTTTGAAGCTCGTCACAGTCATTCAATCATTGAATCCTACTCGGAATACCACAGACAAGGTTTAGACTTTCCAGATTCTCTTGAATGCCGCCATCATTCTAGCTTACGCCACGAAGATTCCGGTTAAGAGATCTAAGAGATATTCATTCTAGCTTATTTCATGTAAAACGGAAGTGTTTGTCAGGCACGTGTTCATAGGGGAGAATGGTGATGAGCATCACACATAATCATCACCTTCATCACGTTCTTGGGTGCGAATGGATATCTTAGAAACGAAATAAGATGAATTGAATAGGAAACAGTAGTACTTTGCATTAATCTTTGAGGAACAACAGAGCTCCACACCTTAATCTATGGAGTGTAGAAACTCTACCGTTGAAAATACATAAGTGAAGGTCCAGGCATGGCCGAGATGGCCAGCCCCCAAAACGTGATCAATGGATCATAAGGTAATCCAAAGATATCTAATACAATAGTAAAAGGTCCTATTTATAATAAACTAGCTACTAGGGTTTACATGAGTAAGTAATTGATGCATAAATCCACTTTCGGGGCCCACTTGGTGTGTGTTTGGGCTGAGCCTGAGTGTTTCACGTGTAGAGGTCTTCCTTGGAGTTGAACGCCAGCTTTTGTGCCAGTTTGGGCGTTCAACTCTGGTTTTAGCTCCTTTTCTGGCGCTGGACGCCAGATTTGGGTAGAAAGCTGGCGTTGAACGCCAGTTTATGTCCTCTATTCTTGGCCAAAGTATGGACTATTATATATTTCTGGAAATCCCTAGATGTCTACTTTCCAACGCAATTGGAAGCGCGCCATTTCGAGTTCTGTAGCTCCAAAAAATCCATTTTGAGTGCAGGGAGGTCGGAATCCAACAGCATCAGCAGTCCTTCTTCAACCTCTGAATCTGATTTCTGCTCAAGTCCCTCAATTTCAGCCAGAAAATATCTGAAATCACAGAAAAACACACAAACTCATAGTAAAGTTCAGAAATGTGAATTTAACATAAAAACTAATGAAAACATCCCTAAAAGTAACTAGATCCTACTAAAAATATACTAAAAACAATGTCAAAAAGCGTATAAATTATCTGCTCATCACAACACCAAACTTAAATTGTTGCTTGTCCCCAAGCAACTGAAAATCAAATAGGATAAAAATAAGAGAATATACTATAAATTCCAAACTATCAATGAAACATAGCTTCAATCAAATGAGCGGGACTTATAGCTTTTTGCCTCTTGAATAGTTTTGGCATCTCACTATATCCATTGAGGTTCAGAATGATTGGCATCTATAGGAACTCAGAGTTCAGGTAAGTTCGAAACTCATGTACTTCTTGTTCTTTGAATTAAAACAGTTTTTATTTTAAGAGAGGTGATGGATTCATAGGACATTCATAACTTTAAGACAAAGTTACTAACTAACTAATGATCATGTAATGAAGACACAAACATGGACAAACACATAACATAGAAAACAAAAAACAGAAGAAATAAGAACAAGGAATGAATCCACCTTAGTGATGGTGGCGTTTTCTTCTTGAGGAACCAATGATGTCCTTGAGCTCTTCTATGTCTCTTCCTTGTCTTTGTTGCTCCTCCCTCATTGCTTTTTGATCTTCTCTTATTTCATGGAGCATGATGGAATGCTCTTGATGTTCCACCCTTAGTTGTCCCATATTGGAACTCAATTCTCCTAGGGAGGTGTTGATTTGCTCCCAATAGTTTTGTGGAGGAAAGTGCATTTGAGGCATCTCCGGGATCTCATGTAAATGAGCTTCTTGCGCCTCTTGAGCTCCATGACTGGGCTCTCTTGCTTGCTCCATCTTTTTCTTAGTGATGGGCTTGTCCTCTTTAATGAGGATATCTCCCTCTATGTCAATCCCAGCCGAAATGCATAGGTGGCAAATGAGGTGAGGAAAGGCTAACCTTGCCATAGTGGAGGACTTGTCAGCCACCTTGTAGAGTTCTTGAGGTATAATCTCATGAACTTCCACCTCTTCTCCAATCATGATACTATGGATCATGATGGCCCGGTCTATAGTAACTTCAGACCGGTTGCTAGTGGGAATAATTGAGCATTGAATAAACTCCAACCATCCTCTAGCTACAGGCTTGAGGTCCAATCTTCTTAGTTGAACCGGCTTGCCTTTGGAGTCAATCTTCCATTGAGCTCCTTCTACACATATGTCCATAAGGACTTGGTCCAACCTTTGATCAAAGTTGACTCTCCTTGTGTAGGGGCGTGCGTTCTCTTCCATGTTTGGCAAGTTGAACGCCAACCTCACATTTTCCGGACTAAAATCCAAGTATTTCCCCCGAACCATTGTAACATAGTTCTTTGGATCCGGGTTCTTACTTTGATCATGGTTCTTGGTGATCCATGCATTAGCATAGAACTCTTGAACCATTAGGATGCCGACTTGTTGGATAGGATTTGTTAGAACTTCCCAACCTCTTATTTGAATTTCATGTCGGATCTCCGGATACTCATTTCTTTTGAGTTTGAAAGGGGCCTCAGGGATCACCTTCTTCTTGGCCACAACATCATAGAAGTGGTCTTGATGGGCTTTGGAGATGTACCTTTCCATCTCCCATGACTCGGATGTGGAAGCTCTTGTCTTCCCTTTCCCCTTTCTCGAGGATTCTCCGGTCTTAGGTGCCATCAATGGTAATGGAAAAACAAAAAGCTTATGCTTTTACCACACCAAACTTAGAATATTGCTCGCCCTCGAGCAATAAACAAAAGAATAGAAGAAGAAGAAGAAGAAGAAGAAATATGGAGAGGGAAAGGGAGATGTGGTTTCGGCCAAGAAGGGTGTAGAGGGGTGTGTTGTGTGAATTTGATGAAGAATGGAGGGCTTTATATAGGGGAGGGAGGGGGAGAAAGGTTTCGGCCATATGGGTGGGTTTGGGTGGGAAATTGGTTTTGAATTTTGAAGGTAGGTGGAGTTTATGAGGTAGGTTTATGGGGAAGAGTAGATGGATGTGAGTGGTGAAGAGGTGATGGGGAAGAGTGTTTATGGGGTTGTGTGAAAGAGAGTGGTGATAAGAAGTGAGTAGAGGTAGGTGGGGATCCTGTGGGGTCCACAGATCCTGAGTGGATCCTGTGGGGTCCACAGATCCTGAGGTGTTCAAGGATTTACATCCCTGCACCCATTAGGCATGTAAAAATGCCTTTGCACCCAACTCTGGGCGTTCAGCGCCAGGTTGGTGGCCATTTTGGGCGTTCAACGCCCATTTGTGTGCCATTTCTGGCGTTAAACGCCAGAACCATGCCTGTTCTGGCGTTCAGCGCCCAGAAGCTGCCCATTTTGGGCGTTCAGTGCCAGAACCATGCTCTGTTCTGGCGCTGAACGCCAGACAGATGCTCCTCCAGGGTGTGATTTTTCTTCTGCAGTTTTGATTCTGTTTTCAATTTTTATATTTATTTTGTGACTCCACATGATCATGT
>NC_029792.2:82502335-82502535 GCF_000816755.2 Arachis ipaensis | reverse complement strand
GAATATATCCAGGATGGTCCATTCTGAAAGCATGTCAGAAGGACACTTTTTGGTCAACTATTTGTATCTTTCCCAAGCTTCGTAGAGGGATTCACCTTCTTTCTGTCTGAAGGTTTGAACATCAGCTCTAAGCTTGCTCAGCTTTTGAGGAGGAAAGTACTTGGCTAAGAAAGCCGTGACCAGCTTATCCCAAGAGTTCA
>NC_029792.2:82500227-82502233 GCF_000816755.2 Arachis ipaensis | reverse complement strand
TGGTTTTTGAAAAATGTTAGTATTTTTCGAAAATTTTTAAAATCAAAAATAAAAATAATTAGTTAATTAAAAAGAAATTTTGAAAAAGAGGGAGATATTTTCGAAAATTAGAGAGAGAGTTAGTTAGATAGTTTTGAAAAAGTTAAGAAACAAACAAAAAGTTAGTTAGTTAGTTGAAACAAATTTTGAAAAGATAAGAAGTTAGGAAGTTAGAAAAGATATTTTGAAATCATATTTTGAAAAAGATAAGATAAGAAGATATTTTTGAAAAGATATGATAGAAATTAGTTTTTGAAAAAAAAGATTTGATTTTTAAAATCTCAATTAATGACTTGATTCATAAGAAATCACAAGATATGATTCTAGAACTTAAAGTTTGAATCTTTCTTAACAAGCAAGTAACAAACTTCAAATTTTTGAATCAAAACATTAATTGATTATGTTATTTTCGAAAATTTGATATAAAAATAAGAAAAATATTTTTGAAATTTTCAAAAATAACTAAGAATTTTGAAAAAGATTTGATTTTTGAAAAAGATTTTGAAAAAGATTAGATTTTTAAATTGAAAATTTGATTTGACTCATGAAAACAACTAGATTTTAAAAATTTTTGAAAAAGTCAAATCTAATTTTCGAATTTTGATGAGAGAAAAAGGGGAAAGATAATTTTTTTTTTTTTGAATTTTTATGATGAGAGAGAAAAATACTAAAAAGATGCAATGCATGAAATTTTTAGATCAAAACAATGAATGCATGCAAGAATGCTATGAATGTCAAGATGAACACCAAGAACACTTTGAATGTCAAGATGAACATCATAGACACAATTTTGAAAAATTTTTAATGCAAAGAAAACATGCAAGACACCAAACTTAGAATTCTTTAATGCTTACGCACTAAGAATTCAAGAATGCATATGAGAAACACCATACAACACAAAACAAAAAAAATCATCAAGATCAAACAAGAAGACTTACCAAGAACAACTTGAAGATCATGAAGAACACTATGAATGCATGAGAATTTCGAAAAATGCAAGATGCATATGCAATTGACACCAAACTTATGATATGACTCAAGACTCAAACAAGAAACACAAAATATTTTTTTGATTTTTATGATTTTCTAATTTTTTTTTTTTGGATTCTTTTCGAAAATTATATGAAAAAGAAAAAATAAGGATTCCAAAATTTTTAACATGAATTCCAGGAATCTTGCATTCTTAGTCTAAAGCTTCAGTCTAGGAATTAGACATGGCTCACTAGCCAGCCAAGCTTTCAAAGAAAGCTCCAGTCCAAAACACTAGACATCACCAATGGCCAGCCAAGCTTCAGCAGATACCTCTCATGCATACAACAGCAAATTTTATTGGCAACAACTAGCTTGCTCTTGTGATGATGATTAGGAAGCCTCAGTCCAAAAGAATTTAGACATGGTTTTACAGCCAGCCAGGCTTCACATGCTTCATGAAACACTAGAATTCATTCTTAAAAATTTTGAACAAAATTTTTGAAAACATTTTTATATTATTTTTTTTTCGAAAACAAAGGAGAAAATTTTGAAATATTTTTGAAAAATTTTTTTGAAAAGAAAACAAAAAGAAAATTACCTAATCTGAGCAACAAGATGAACCGTCAGTTGTCCAAACTCGAACAATCCCCGGCAACGGCACCAAAAACTTGGTGCACGAAATTGTGATGTCCAGGTTCAAACAATCCCTGGCAACGTGAGCAACTTGGTACGCGTAATCGTAATTACACTTTGATTATGGAAAATTCATGGCTCTTTCTTTCCCTGGCACTGGCGCCAAGAACATGGTGCCAATCCCATGGTTCACAACTTCGATACAACTAACAAGCAAGTGCACTAAGTCGTCCAAGTAATACCTTACGTGAGTAAGGGTCGAATCCCACGGAGATTGTTGGTATGAAGCAAGCTATGGTCACCTTGCAAATCTCAGTTAGGCAGATATAAATTGATAATGGTGTTTTCGAATAATAATTAAT
>NC_029792.2:82493306-82500207 GCF_000816755.2 Arachis ipaensis | reverse complement strand
TTCCGGATTCTCTTGAATGCCGCCATCATTCTAGCTTACGCCACGAAGATTCCGGTTAAGAGATCTAAGAGATATTCATTCTAGCTTATTTCATGTAGAACGGAAGTGTTTGTCAGGCACGTGTTTATAGGGGAGAATGGTGATGAGCGTCACACATAATCATCACCTTCATCACGTTCTTGGGTACGAATGGATATCTTAGAAACGAAATAAGATGAATTGAATAGGAAACAGTAGTACTTTGCATTAATCTTTGAAGAACAGCAGAGCTCCACACCTTAATCTATGGAGTGTAGAAACTCTACCGTTGAAAATACATAAGTGAAGGTCCAGGCATGGCCGAGATGGCCAGCCCCCAAAACGTGATCAAAGGATCATAAGGTAATCCAAAGATATCTAATACAATAGTAAAAGGTCCTATTTATAATAAACTAGCTACTAGGGTTTACATGAGTAAGTAATTGATGCATAAATCCACTTCCGGGGCCCACTTGGTGTGTGTTTGGGCTGAGCCTAAGTGTTGCACGTGTAGAGGTCTTCCTTGGAGTTGAACGCCAGCTTTTGTGCCAGTTTGGGCGTTCAACTCTGGTTTTGGCTCCTTTTCTGGCGCTGGACGCCAGATTTGGGTAGAAAGCTGGCGTTGAATGCCAGTTTACGTCATCTATTCTTGGCCAAAGTATAGACTATTAACCATTGCTGAAAAGCCCTGGATGTCTACTTTCCAACGCAATTGGAAGCGCGCCATTTTGAGTTCTGTAGCTCCAAAAAATTCATTTTGAGTGCAGGGAGGTCAGAATCCAATAGCATCAGCAATCCTTCTTCAACCTCTGAATCTGATTTCTGCTCAAGTCCCTCAATTTCAGCCAGAAAATACCTGAAATCACAGAAAAACACACAAACTCATAGTAAAGTCCAGAAATATGAATTTAACATAAAAACTAATGAAAACATCCCTAAAAGTAACTAGATCCTACTAAAAATATACTAAAAACAATGTCAAAAAGCGTATAAATTACCCGCTCATCCGTTCTCAATCGTACCGGAATGGGATTTACTATCCTTTTGTGTCTATCACTACGCCCAACACTCGTGATTTTGAAGCTCATCACAGTCATTCAATCCTTTGAATCATACTCGGAATACCACAGGCAAGGTTTAGACTTTCCGGATTCTCCTGAATGCTGCCATCAATCTAGCTTATACCACGAAGATTCTGATTAAGAGATCCAAGAGATATTCATTCATTCTACGGTGAACGGAAGTGGTTGTCAGGCATGCGTTCGTGGGGGAATGATGATGATTGTCACGTTCATCACATTCATGTTGAAATGCGAATGGATATCTTAGATAGGAACACGCATGTTTGAATGGAAAACAGAAACACTTGCATTAATTCATCGAGACACAGCAAAGCTCCTCACCCCCAACAATGGAGTTTAGAGACTCATGCTGTCAAAGAGTACAAAATTCAGATCTAAAATGTCATGAGATACAAAATAAGTCTCTAAAAGTTGTTTAAATACTAAACTAGTAACCTAGGTTTACAGAAAATGAGTAAACTATGATAGATAGTGCATAAATCCACTTCTGGGGCCCACTTGGTGTGTGCTGGGCCTGAGACTAAAGCTTCTCACGTGCCTGGGCTGTTTTGGGCATTCAACGCCAGGCTGTAACCTGTTTCTGGCGTTGAACTCCAACTTGTAACGTGTTTCTGGCGCTGGACGCCAAGCTGCAACATGGAACTGGCGTTGAACGCCAGTTTATGTCGTCTATCCTTGAGCAAAGTATGAACTATTATATATTTCTGGAAAGCCCTGGATGTCTACTTTCCAACGCAATTGGAAGCGCATCAATTGGACTTCTGTAGCTCCAGAAATTCCATTCCGAGTGCATAGAGGTCAGGATCCAACAGCATCAGCAGTCCTTTTTCAGCCTGAATCAGATTTTTGCTCAGCTCCCTCAATTTCAGCCAGAAAATACCTGAAATTATAGAAAAACATACAAACTCATAGTAAAGTCCAAAAATATGAATTTTGCCTATTGACACCTTCACGCCACAAGCACATGGTTAGGGATAGCTTGGTTTAGCCGCTTAGACCAGGATTTGATTTCCTTAGGCCCTCCTATCCACTGATGCTCAAAGCCTTGGATCCTTTTTATTACCCTTGCCTTTTGGTTTTAAGGGTTATTGGCTTTTTCTGCTTGCTTTTTTTTTTTTGCAAGCTTTGTATTCACTGCTTTTTCTTGCTTCAAGAATCATTTTTATGATTTTTCAGATTATAAATAACATGTCTCATGTTTATCATTCTTTCAAGAGCCAACATATTTAACATTCAAGAACATCAAATTCCAAAGACATATGCACTGTTCAAGCATTCATTCAGAAGACAGAAAGCATTGCCACCACATGTAAACAATTAGAATTTGTTTTATTAAAAACTCGAAAATTATTGCCTCCTTGTTCTAAAGAAAATCTTCTATTTTATTCATGTTTAATGATGATGAGAAAAATAAATTATAGCTTAATTAGGGATAAAATCAAAATATAAATACTAATTGTCATTATATGACTCCTAAGGTGAAACTCAAATAATAGAAAAAAAAGTTATCACAGGGTTAAGGTTAAGATCAGAACTCAACAACCTTGACTTTGGGAAGCGGATGCCTCTTTAGTCTGTGGGGTGCTTGGCTCTTCAAGAGATAGTTTCTGACGCTTTAGTTCTCTTAATTCACGCCCTTGCACCTCTTGTTCTCTGAGCAGTTTGCAAAGCATGCTGTTTTGATTTTGCTGTTCTTCCTTCAATTGGTCCATGGTTTCTTGCAACTTAGTGACAGATGCCTCAAGATGCTCCTAGTATTCAAATTGAGGGAGTTCTGGTAGGAATTCTTGCGCCCTCCTCTTGATGGGGTCATCCTGCATTTGTTGTTTTTCCATTGTGATTTTAGTGATTGGTTGCTCCACTGAGATATACTCTGTTATTCCCCTCTTTACTCCAGCATCTTTGCAGAGCATAGAGATTAGGCTTGGATAAGCCAACCTGGCATCCTTAGAGTTCTTGTTGGCAAGTATGTAGAAATCAGATGGGATCAGTTGATGAACTTCTACTTCTTTTCCCAATATAATGCAATGGATCATCACTGCTCTTCTAATATTGACTTCAGAACGGTTGCTGGTGGGCAATATAGAACGCCCAATGAAGTCCAGCCATCCTCTGGCGATTGGTTTGAGATCTTTTCTCTTGAGTTGACTTGAGGCACCCTTCGTGCTGGTGGTCCACCTGGCTCCAGGGATGCATATATCCTCTAGAATCTTATCCAGGCCCTTGTTTGTTCTCATCATTCTCCTATTGAAGGAGTCTGGGTCATCTTTCAGCTGAGGTAGCTTAAAGATCTCGCTGATTTTGTCAAGGTGGATGTGAACAATCTTTCCTCTGACCACAGTTCTGTAGTCATAGAGGGCAGCTCCAGATATTCTCTGCCTGTCTGTTTGCCACAGATTAGCGTACCCCCCCCCCCCATCCTGGCGTTTGAACGCCCAAACGCTGCATGTTTTGGGCGTTCAACGCCCAACTGCTACTTCTCCTGGGCGTTCAACGCCCAGCTGTCGCTTCTTTCTGGCGTTGAACGCCAGGAACTCCTTTGTCACTGGCGTTTTCTGAACGCCCAGGACGCTGTAAATCTGGCGTTAAACGCCCAGAAAGAGCTTCTTTCTGGCGTTCAACACCCAGTGGATGCTTCTTTTGGGCGTTGAACACCCAAAACAGACTTTTACTCGCGTTTTCTTGCCAGTGAGCTCTTTTTCTCTGTTTTGTGTGCAGAATCCTTCTGTAACCCTGTAAACTTATACAATTGACTCTTTACCTTAGTATCAATGAACTTTATATAAACAAATAAAATCAAGAATAGGGCAAAATGCTTAGAGGAAGTGATGCCCCATGGCTGGGTTGCCTCCCAGCAAGCGCTTCTTTATTGTCTTTAGCTGGACCTTGCTGAGTTTTTAATCTAGCCTCAGCCTTGAGCACTCTTGCTCAACATTGCCTTCAAGATAGTGCTTGATTCTCTGTCCATTAACAATGAACTTCTTATCAGAATCAATATCTTGAAGCTCCACATAACCATATGGTGATACACTTGTAATCAGATATGGTCCTCTCCACCGGGACTTCAGTTTCCCGGAAAATAGCCTGAGCCTAGAGTTAAACAACAGAACCTTTTGTCCTGGTTCAAAGATTCTAGATGACAGCTTTCTGTCATGCCACCTTTTTTATTTCTCTTTGTAAAGCTTGGCATTTTCGAAAGCAGTGAATCTGAATTCCTCTAGCTCATTCAGTTGGAGCAATCTTTTCTCTCCAGCTAATTTGGCATCAAAGTTAAGGAATCTGGTTGCCCAGTAGGCCTTATGTTCCAGTTCCACGGGCAGGTGACAAGCCTTACCATACACAAGTTGGTAAGGAGAGGTCCCTATGGGAGTCTTGAATGCTGTTCTGTAAGACCACAGAGCATCATCCAAGCTTCGTGCCCAATCCTTTCTACGGGTACTTACAGTCCGTTCTAGGATTCTTTTTAGTTCTCTGTTAGAGACTTCAACTTGCCCATTTGTCTATGGATGATATGGAGTTGCCACCTTATGGCGAATCCCATACCGGACCATGGCAGAGTAAAGCTGTTTGTTGCAGAAGTGAGTGCCCCCATCACTGATTAGTACCCGAGGGACACCAAATCTGCTGAATATGTGTTTCTGGAGGAACTTTAGTACTATTTTAGTATCATTGGTGGGTGTGGCAATGGCCTCTACCCATTTTGATACATAGTCAACTGCCACCAGAATATAAGTGTTTGAGTATGATGGTGGGAAAGGCCCCATGAAATCAATTCCCCATACATCAAATAACTCAATCTCCAAGATTCCTTGTTGAGGCATGGCATAACTATGAGGTAAATTACCAGCTCTCTGGCAACTGTCACAGTTACGTACAAACTCTCGGCAATCTCTATAGAGTGTAGGCCAGTAGAAACCACATTGGAGGACCTTGGTGGCTGTTCGCTCACCTCCGAAATGGCCTCCATATTGTGATCCATGGCAATGCCATAGGATCCTCTGCGCTTCTTCTCTAGGCACACACCTACGGATTATTCCGTCTGCACATCTCTTAAAGAGATAGGGTTCATCCCACAAGTAGTACTTTGTATCAGTAATTAATTTTTTCTTTTGTTGCCTGCTGTACTCCTTGGGAATGAACCTTGCAGCTTTGTAGTTTGCAATGTCTGCAAACCATGGTAATTCCTAAATGGCGAACAAATGCTCATTCGGAAAGGTTTTAGAGATCTCAATAGAGGGGGAGGACGCCCCTTCCACTGGTTCTATCCGGGACAGATGGTCAGCCACTTGGTTTTCTGTCCCTTTTCTGTCTCTTATTTCTATATCAAACTCTTGCAGAAGTAACACCCATCTTATGAGTCAGGATTTTGAATCCTGCTTTGTGAGTAAATATTTAAGAGCAGCATGATCTGTGTACACAATCACTTTTGATCCTACTAAGTATGATCTAAACTTGTCAATGGCATAAACCACTGCAAGAAATTCTTTTTCTGTGGTTGTGTAATTTTTCTGGGCATCATTCAAAACATGGCTAGCATAATAAATGACATGCAGAAGCTTGTCATGCCTCTGCCCCAGTACTGCACCAATGGCGTGATCACTGGCATCACACATTAATTCGAATGGTAATGTCCAGTCTGGTGCAGAGATAACTGGTGCTGTGACCAGCTTAGCTTTCAGAGTTTCAAACGCCTGCAGACACTCTGTGTCAAACACAAATGGCGTGTCAGCAGCTAGCAGGTTGCTTAGAGGTTTTGCAATTTTTGAAAAATCCTTTATAAACCTTCTATAGAATCCTGCATGCCCCAGAAAGCTTCTGATGCCTTAACATTGGCAGGTGGTGGTAATTTTTCAATTACCTCTATTTTAGCTTGATCCACCTCTATTCCCTTGTTTGAAATTTTATGCCCAATGACAATCCCTTCAGTCACCATAAAGTGACATTTTTCCTAGTTTAAAACCAGGTTGGTCTCTTGGCATCTCTTCAAAACCAATGTCAGGTGATCAACACAGGAGCTGAATGAGTCTCCATATACTGAGAAGTCATCCATGAAGACTTCCAGAAATTTTTCCACCATATCAGAGAAAATAGAGAGCATGCATCTCTAAAAGGTTGCAGGCGCATTACACAGCCCAAAAGGCATCCTTCTGTAAGCAAATACCCCAGATGGACATGTGAATGCCGTTTTCTCTTGATCTTGGGGATCTACTGCAATTTGGTTGTAGCCTAAATAGCCATCCAAAAAGCAGTAATAATTATGACCTGCTAGTCTTTCTAGCATCTGGTCTATGAATGGTAAAGGAAAATGATCCTTTCTGGTGGCTGTATTGAGCCTTCTCTAATCAATACACATGCGCCACCCTGTAACTGTTCTTGTAGGAACCAGTTCATTTTTTTCATTATGAACCACTGTTATGCCTCCCTTTTTAGGGACAACTTGAACCGGACTCACCCAAGGGCTATCTGAAATAGGATAAATAATCCCAGCCTCCAGTAATTTAGTGACCTCTTTCTGCACCACTTCCTTCATGGTTGGATTTAGCAGCCTCTGTGGTTGAACCACTGGCTTAGCATTGTCCTCCAATAAGATCTTGTGCATGCATCTAGCTATGCCCTTAAGGTCACTTATGGACCACCCAAGAGCTGTCTTGTGTGTCCTTAGCACTTGAATTAGTGTTTCCTCTTTCTGTGGATTTAAAGCAGAGCTTATGATCACTTGAAAAGTATCACCTTCTCCCAGAAATGCATATTTCAGGGATGGTGGTAATGGTTTGAGCTCGGGTTTAGGAGGTTTTTCCTCT
>NC_029792.2:82463916-82493212 GCF_000816755.2 Arachis ipaensis | reverse complement strand
TGGGAAAGGCGAATGGCCCAACCCTGACAATCATGTCCTCAATCACGCCTGATGGGTATTTAATGGAGCCATCAACAAGTTAGAGACATATCCGAGTTGGTTTAACATCTTCAGTTAAAGCAAGCTTTCTGATAGTGGATGCAGGTATTAGGTTGATGCTTGCCCCAAGATCGCATAAAGCTGTCCTGGTGCAATTTCCCTCTAATGTGCATGGTATTAGAAAGCTTCTAGGATCTTTAAGCTTTTCCGGAAAGCTTTTCAGAATGACTGCACTTCATTCTTCAGTGAGGAGAACTCTTTCAGTTTCTCTCTAATCCTTCTTATGACTCAAGATCTCTTTCATGAACTTGGCATAAGAAGGTATTTGCTCAAGTGCCTCTGCAAATGGAATCTTAATTTCAAGAGTCCTGAGATAGTCTGCGAAGCGAGCAAATTGCTTATCCTGCTCCTCTTGGCGGAGTTTTTGAGGATAAGGTATATTGGCTTTATATTCCTCAACCTTGGTTGCTGTAGATTTATTTCCTATAGAAATAGTTGAAGAAGCCTTTTTAGAGGGGTTGTCATCAGCACTTGTGTGTGTCTGATCCCTCTCTGGCATTTGAGTGCCAGAGTTAGAAGCTGGAGTGACGTTAGACGCCAATTCTTCATCTGTTCCTGGCGTCTGAACGCCAGAACTGTGCTTCCTTTGGGCGTTCAACGCCAGTTCCTTACTTGTTTCTGGCGTTGAACGCCAGTCCTGAGCATGGTTTGGGCGTTCAGCGCCAGCCTTCCACCCAATTTCTGGCGTATTAACGTCAGAATTATTTTTTCCTGGGCTCTTACTGTCCTCAGATGCATTTTGGGTGGTTTGCTCATTTCTTGGCTTCCTGCTGCCTTGAGGTGGGGTATTTAATATTTTCCCACTTCTTAATTGAACTGATTGGCATTCTTCTGTTATTTGTTTTGACAGCTGCCGTTTTGTTTGCTTCAATTGTTCTTCCATATTTATATTAGCCATCCTTGTCTCTTGTAGTCTATCTTTGAATTTGGCTAACTGTTGTGTTAGAAAGTCCAATTGCTGATTGAATTCAGCAGCTTGTTCTACAAGACTGAGTTCAGCAGTTACTGTTTTAACCTCTTCTTTCATGGAAGGGTCACTGCTTAGGTACAGATGCTAATTTCTGGTAACTGTATCAATGAGCTCTTGAGCTTCTTCAATTGTCTTTCTCATGTGGATAGATCCACCAGCTAAGTAATCTAGAAAGATCTGAGCTCTTTCTGTAAGCCCATAATAGAAGATGTCTAACTGAACCCACTCTGAAAACATCTCAGAGGGGCATTTTCGTAGCATCTCTCTGTATCTCTCCCAGGCATCATAAATAGATTCATTATCTCCTTGTTTAAAGCCTTGGATGTCCAGCCTTAGTTGTGTCATCCGTTTTGGAGGAAAGTATTGATTAAGGAATTTTTCTGTCAGCTGTTTCCATGTCCTTATGCTAGCCTTAGGTTGGTTATTTAACCACCTCTTGGCTTGGTCTTTTACAGCAAATGAAAACAGTAATAATCTGTAGACATCCTGATCTACTTCCTTATCATGTACTGTGTCATCAATTTGTAAAAACTGTGCCAGAAACTCTGTAGGTTCTTCCTGTGGAAGACCGGAATACTGGCAGCTTTGCTGCACCATGATAATGAGCATATGAAGCAGTAGAGAGGTTAGCATATGACCCCAGAGTCCTTCTGGACTGTTCATTTCCGCTTAGATCCATGATGGAAAAAGGGAGATGATGTAAAAAAAATTTACTTTTATTTATTTATTTATTTATTTTTTTGAAAATAAAATAAATTAAAATAAAATAAATAAAAATGGGTGGAGATTTTTGAAAAAATGAGGAGAGAGAAAGTGGTTAGGAAGTTTTGAAAAGGATATGATGATTTTTGAAAAAGGTTTTAAATTTTGAAATAAAAATCTGAATTTTAAAGGTAAATTTCAAAAATTTGCTTTAAAATAGAGAGAAAAGATATTTTTGAATTTAAGGAGGAGAGAGAAAAATAATAAGATAGCACAAGATTTAAAATTTTTAGATCTAATGCTCCTTGTTTTCGAAAATTTTGGAGGGAAAACACCAAGGAACACCAAACTTAAAAATTTTAAGATCAAGACACAAGAAAAACTCAAGAACACTTTGAAGATTCACAAGAACACAAGAACATGAAGAAAGAACATTGTTCCGAGGGTTACCTGAAACTGTAGGTCGATCTCGGATGAGATCTTCGGTACTGGTCGGAGATGACGTGTCCGGCTGGCTGGTGGCGGCCGGAGCTGCTGTGTCCGACTTGTTGGACTTGTTGCACTGCTGATCCTTGACCACCGGAGGGTGGGGGGTACCTGCAAGAGACTCCGATGCTTAAGTTAGCATGGGTATTGAACAGGTGTTATGTAGAATCAGAGTATGAGTTATACCTGGGTGCTCCAGTGTATTTATAGTAGTGGGGGCTGACCTTTTTGATAAGATAAGTTAGTTATCTTATCTTATCTTATCCTGTTTTGGATGAAGTCAGCTTATTTTTAAGGGAACCGCCTTTATCTCTATAGGATGGGATTGCCTTTGGATTTGGGTCGTGTTCCTCTATTTGGGCCCTTTATTGGGCTTTCCTGTCGATTTGGCCGAAATCTTTAGAAGAGGTCGGGTAGTCTGACCTGAAGAGGTCGGTCGCTTTGTCACCAATCATCCCGGGTCGGGTAACTCGACCCAGGGTATGAACAGTGCCCCTGCTTGAGCTCGGTCTTTTTGTTGAGGTCGAGTCTTTGACTTCGGTCCTTCTCTGACGAAGCTGAACTCAAGCATTTTGTCGATTTCTTCCTTTTGTAGAATCTTTTGAATGTAGAACATTTTTCTCTAAAAGCGCGCGCTTTTGTATTAGCGCTTTGTCCTGGGGAACGTGCGAGGGTTTAATACCCTAATTAATTAGTATTAATTGCCCCGTTTTTCCTTTGGCTCTTTATTTTGATTTTTGAAAACTCAGAAACGGTTTCTCTTCTTTGCTCTTTCGTAACTTCTTCACCATTTTCTTCCGTTTTTCTCGTTCTCTGTTTTTCGCCTACTATTCTTCTTTTCCTGCGTTGCGGTGTCGCTTGGCGATTCTCGGGACAACTTTCATCTTTACATCTCCTTCTTTCCTTTGAAGCTTTTCTCTTCTCCAAGTGAGTTCCATTCGTACTTTCTTTCTCTTTCGCTGCTTTGGCTTTTTGTGATTAAGTTGCGATTTTTCTCTGAGGGAAGTTTGGATCTTTCTGCTTTTACTGTGCCTGGTTTACTGTCGTAATGCGTGCTCTGAAGTTTCTTCATTCTTTTGTATGAATCTTTTTGCCTTTCCTATTGCTTTAATGTGCTTAGGGCTTCTGCATGTTATTTCTCGTTTGTGCGTTTGATTCTCGAAAAAAGGCTGTGTCTTTGATGATTTCTATTTTGGTATACTCGGTGTTGGTGTTTGTTCTTTGCTGATGATTTTTTGCTTGACTTTGAAAAAGTTTGCACCTTTCCGCTTGGCCATTTCTGATAAACTGTAGAAATAGTGCTTTCCTTTGATAAATTGTATGAGAGTGGACCTTTTGCATTTTCGCTTTCTTTTGTTTTCTTTCTGGATTTTATTTTGATGAGTGCTGGGATGTAGGCCGTAGAAATAACTTGAAAACCTTGCTTGTTTACTGCCTCCAAGGGATGCCCCAAGACCTTTGTCTTGAGTCTTGGGGTTTTCCCTTTTTGTTTATCCGCCCGTCGAGATGTTTTGCCCTCTGTCCGAGATGTTTTTGAGTAATCTATTCTTCTTTTCTTTTTGTAGGATTTAGTTGATCTCATGTCTTCCCGAAATAACATTGTCGAAATGCCTTGCCAGGTTCCCGCGGGTATGGCTGATTGGGTGGACTCCATGGTTCTTATGTGTGTCTCGCTGGTTGATTCTAAATTTTGTACTCAGCTTAGGCAGTTTCACAGTGTCTGTAGTAATTCTGGTGATGAGAAGAACTATGAACTTGTCCCTCCCTCTTCTGACGAGAGAGTCTGCTTTTCGACTCGAGTTGTTGATGGTCGCCCTTTCTTTTATGCTTATGATTTTTTCTTTGGTCAGCTGGGTATCACCCTTCCTTTTACCAAATTTGAAACCGACCTGTTATGGTCTTGTAATGTTGCCCCTTCTCAACTTCACCCCAATTCCTGGGGTTTTATTAAAATTTTCCAATTACTGTGCGATGGTTTTGGTATTCTTGCTTCCCAATCTCTCTTTTTCTATCTGTTTGTCTTGACTAAGCCCGGTGTGGTAAAAAAGAAGTCGGCCTGGGTCTCCTTTCGTTCTACCCAGGGGAAGAAGGTTTTTTCCATGTTTGACGAGTCGTTCTGTGATTTTAAAAACTACTTTTTCAAGGTCCGAGCTGTTGAAGGAGCTCGGCCCTTTTTTCTGGATGAGAATGACGAACTTGCTTTTCCCTTGGAATGGTAAAAAGATGTGAGGGTCTCCAGGTATTCGTGGGAAACGTTAGATGAGGCTGAGCGAGCCTTTGTGACTATCTTGGAAGAATGCTGGGGTCAACCTCCCCATCTTGACACACAGAAATTTCTAACCAATCCTACTCTTCTTCAAACTGAACTGGGTATCTTGTGTTTCTTTTATTATTTTGTTTATGTTGCTTGTAGCTGTCTTTTCCGACTTATCCGACTTGTAGCTGAGTTTTCTGTTTTGTTTGCAGAGGCAATGAAGAATAATGAATCCATGAAAGCTTATAAGAGGGCGCAGAGGGCGACTGCTGCCAGAAATGCTGCTGCCCAGGCGGCTGGGGAGGGATCCTCCCAAGTGCGCAAGAAGCCATCGGTGCAGAGTTCCGCCGGGGTAAAGAAGGTGATCCCTACACCCTGAGTTCGTTTGGCAGATCCTCACGTCACCTCTGCTGCTCTTTCTGTTGCTCCTCCCAATAAAAAACAAAAGACTGCTGAGCCCTTTGACCTCGATGCTCCAGATTTTAATGCTATTGAATTCGTGGATCAACAAATCGGTCCTTATGGCACTCTCTCCATGGACGATGTGTCCATCCTCCATCACTTAGAATTCATGGCCCGAAATCATGTGAAGATGGCGTACATGTCGGCTGTCATATATCGGACTGCTCAGAATCTCCCTCTCCACGCTACTAAAGCGTTTATGGTGGAGGCAAAACAGGAGTTCGATCGGATGAAGGAGCTAAAGGAGGAGCTTGAGACGAAGGTAGCCAAGCTGGAGAAGGACTTGAAGAATGAGGAAGTGCGCTCTCAGTCATTGGCGGCTTCTTTGAGGTTGGCTGAGGACGCAGTCCTGATGCACAAGGATAGTTATGTTACCTCTTATCGAGAGGTGCTGCGCCTGAGGGAGGAGCTCGACCATGCCCGGGAAGATTATTCTGAGCTTCAGGGTCATCTCGTTGGCAGCGTGACTGCTGCTTATGAGAACTTGAGGGAGCAAGTTCAGGTCATTGCTCCCGGGGCCGACCTCACCCTTTTTATCCTGGATAATATTGTCAGGGATGGCAAGATTGTCCCTGATGATGATGGTGATGATGATGATGTCATTCCTCCTGTGTCTTCTACCAAAGCGCCGACCTCTTCGGTTCCTCCTGCTGTGCCCGACCCGGATTGCCAGATCCTGAATCGGGAGGATGGGACTGTGGATGCTATGCCGATCCAGATTCGCCCTCCTTCTCCTTGTCCTGATGCTGCCAAGAAGGCTCCTGATGCTTGTTGATCCTTTCTTAAAATTTGTATAGTTGGCCCGGCTTGTGGGCTTTTTTAGAACTCTTTTATTTATTTGCTGATACTTCTTAGTTGCTTATCTAGCAACTTTTTATTTTGAAAAACAAACAATAGCTCACTATCTTTTTGATAGTAGTCTTTGGTGGCCTTTCGAGGCCTTATAACTCATTAAAAGGTAGTCTTTTGACTAGGCATCTTTTCTGTTTTCTGCTGATGTCGAAATCTTGCGGCTCGACCTCCTTGGGTTGTTTTTGTTATGTTATTTGTAGCTTGAATCCTTTGAGGTCGTGGTTGTGGGGGTCCAACTTGTTTCTTTGGTTTTCTTTGCTTTGTATGCTTTCTTGACGTTGTTCCCCTTCTAAGCTATTCTCGTAATCCTGTGTCTTGGACCTTTGCTAGGTCTCCTTCAGGGATTACTTTTATAACTTTCTAGTTGTAGGAGTCCGACTTCGTTAGGTCGGTCTCCTTTAAGTTATTTGTAGTCCTCTATCTTGGATCTTTGTCAGATCTCTTTCAGGGACTACTTTGATAACTTTTAAGTAGTAGGAGTCCGACTTGGTTATACCGGTCTCCTTTAAGTTATTTTTTGTAGTCCTCTTTCTTGGATCTTTGTCAGATCTCTTTCAGGGACTATTTTGATAACTTTTAAGTAGTAGGAGTCCAACTTGGTTATATCGGTCTCCTTTAAGTTATTTTTGTAATCCTCTTTCTTGGACCTTTGTCAGGTCTCTTTCAGGGATTACTTTTATAACTTGTTAGTAGTAGGAGTCCGACTTGGTTATATCGGTCTCCTTTAAGTTATTTTTGTAATCCTCTTTCTTGGACCTTTGTCAGGTCTCTTTCAGGGATTACTTTTATAACTTGTTAGTAGTAGGCGTCCGACTTCGTTATATCGGTCTCCTTTAAGTTATTTTTGTAATCCTCTTTCTTGGACCTTTGTCAGGTCTCTTTCAGGGATTACTTTTATAACTTTTCATTTTGGGCTGACTTTGTCATGTTGAGCCCTTCTAAGTTAAAGTAATCCTCTTTAATAGGGTTGGCCAGTCCTCTTTCCAGGGTTTACTTATAACTTGGGTTGACTTGGTCCGACTTCTCAACGTCGGCCAGTCTTTAAGTTATTATTTTAGCAATCCGTAAGACCTCGTCAGGTTCTTTTCTAGATCACTTTCGATAACTTCTTACATTATTCTATGTTCATCTTTGCCGATTTGTAGAAAGTGGTTGTCATCTCTAGATCGTCCTTTGGGTGAATCGCGTTTTCACCTTTATCGGACGGTTGTCTTTATCGTGATCGTGCAGTGAAATTATTTTTCACTTTCTGCCGATCTATTGCTTTATAATCGGACGATGAATGCTTCAGATTAATAAGCTCTCGTCCATCGAGTTCAGACAGTCTGTAGTAGCCCTTTCCAAGTACTTCTATAACTCGGTAGGGTCCTTTCCAGTTTGCTGCCAGCTTTTCCTCTCCTGGTCGAGTTGTTCCAATATCATTTCGGATTAGGATGAGATCATTCTCTGCAAAACTTCTTGGCACTACCTTTTGATTATATCTGGAAGCCATTCAGCGTTTTAGAGCTTCTTCCCTGATCCGAGCTCTTTCTTGGATTTCGGGTAACAAGTCGAGCTCTTCTCTATGAAGTTGGGAATTTGCTCCCTCATTGTAGTGAACTACTCTAAGCGACCCTTCTTCAATCTCTACTGGAATCATCGCCTCTATTCCGTATGCTAATCGGAAGGGGGATTCCGTCGTGGTGGAATGTGGCGTTGTTCGATATGTCCACAGGACCTGTGGAAGCTCTTCTGCCCAGGCTTCCTTTGCATCTTGTAATCTCCATTTTAATCCGGCCAATATGACTTTGTTAGCAGCTTCGGCCTGCCCATTGGCTTGTGGATGTTCGACGGAGGTGTACTGGTGCTTTATATTCAAGTCGGCTACTAGTTTTCTGAAGCCTGCATCTGTGAATTGGGTGCCATTGTCTGTGGTTATTGAATATGAAACTCCGAACCTTGTGACAATGTTTCTATATAATAATTTCTGGCTTCTTTGAGCGGTGGCATTGGCTAGGGGCTCTGCCTCGATCCACTTTGTAAAGTAATCTACCCCTACTATGAGGAATTTAACTTGTCCTGATCCCTGTGGGAAGGGGCCGAGAAGATCGAGTCCCCATTTTACAAACGGCCAAGGCGAGGTCACGCTGATGAGCTCTTTTGGCGGGGCGATGTGAAAGTTGGCATGTTTCTGACATGATGGGCATGTCTTTACAAATTCTGTGGCTTCTTTCTGTAGAGTTGGCCAATAAAATCCCGTCCGGAGCACTTTTTTGGCGAGAGCTCGTGCTCCGAGATGATTGCCACAGATACCACCGTGTATTTCTTCTAGCACTTCTCTTGTGTTGGAGGTTGGCACGCATTTTAGTAAAGGTGTTGAGATTCCTCTTTTGTACAGGATGTTGTTTATGATGGTGTAGTACTGTGCCTCCATTTTTAGCCTTTTTGCGTCCTTTTCTTCTGTGGGGAGCATTCCTGTTCTAAGGTAGTTGGCTATAGGGATCATCCATCCTTGGTCCTGACTTGTTATAGTCAAGACTTTTTCCTCTTCCGAGATTGACGGGTTCTGCAACATTTCCTAGATGAGGCTTCTATTGTTGCCCCCTGGTTTGGTGCTGGCTAGTTTTGAGAGTGCGTCAGCTCGGGCATTTTGTTCGCGGGGTATGTGGCAGATCTTATACTCCCCTATTTGTCCGAGCTGTTCCTTGGTTTTACCCAGATACTTTTTCATGGTGGGATCTTTGGCTTGGTAGCTCCCTGTTATTTGTGATGTGACTACTTGTGAATCACTGTAAATGTTGAGTTTTTGAGCTCCGACTTCTTTAGCCAGCTTCAAACCAGCTAATAATGCTTCATATTCCGCCTGGTTGTTTGAGGCCAGGAACCCGAACTTGAGGGAGAGCTCAACTTGGGTTCCTTGGTTGCTTTCTATTATCACGCCCGCACCACTTCCAGTTTTATTTGAAGAACCGTCCACGTAAAGATTCCATTATGTGGGGGTTTCTAAGGCATCTGTGAATTCTGCGATAAAATTGGCCAGATACTGTGATTTGATGGCCGTCCGAGCTTCATATTGGAGGTCAAACTCTGACAACTTGACTGCCCATTGTAGAATTCTGCCTGCTAGATCTTTTTCTGTAATATTCCTTTTATGGGCTCGTTAGTTCGAACCTTAATGGTGTGAGCCTGGAAGTACGCGGAGTCGTCGAGATGTTAGAATAAGAGTATAGGCAAATTTTTCTATTTTCTGGTAGTTCAGCTCGGATCCCTGTAGTGCCTTGCTAATGAAGTAGACGGGTTGTTGTCCATTTTTGTCTTCTCTGACTAGTGCTGATGCTACTGCCTTGCCTCCCATCGCGAGGTATAATATGAGTGGTTCTCCAACTCGCGGTCGGGATAGGATAGGTGGCTGTCCTAAGAACTTCTTGAGGTCTTGGAAGGCTTGTTCGCACTCTATTGTCCATTCGAATTGTTTTCCCTTTCTTAAAGTAGCATAGAAGGGAAGAGATCTTATCGCGGCTCCTGCTAAGAATCGGGATAGGGCGGCCAGTCTCCCGTTGAGTTGCTGTACTTCTTTAACACAGGTTGGGCTCTTCATGTTGAGTATGGCCTGACATTTGTCTGGATTTGCTCAATTCCTCTTTGAGTGAGCATAAAGCCTAAGAATTTTCCTGCTTCTACTGCAAAGGTGCATTTCGCGGGGTTGAGTCGCATGTCATGTTTCCTTATGGTGTCGAATACTTGAGCCAGGTCGGACAATAGTGTCTCTTCGCTTTGTGTTTTTATTAGCATGTCGTCCACATAGACCTCCATGATGTTTCCAATGTGATTCGAAAAAACTTTATTCATTAGTCTTTGATAAGTAGCTCCTGCGTTCTTGAGACCGAAGGGCATCACAATGTAACAGTAGTTTGCCTTTGGTGTTAAAAACGAGGTCTTTTCTTGATCTGGTGGATACATGGGAATTTGGTTGTATCCTGAATATGCGTCCATAAACGAGAGATATTTGTATCCAGAGGAAGCATCTACCAGGGCGTCAATACTTGGGAGTGGGTATGGATCTTTTGGACAAGCTTTGTTGAGATCGATGTAATCGGTGCACATTCGCCACTTCCCGTTCGATTTCTTCACCAAGACGACGTTGGCTAGCCATAGCGGGTATTTAACTTCTCTTATAAATCCGGCTTCCAGTAGTGTCTGTACTTACTCTTCCACAGCCTGGGATTGCTCTGGCCCAAACTTTCTTCGTCTCTGCTGTACCGGTCGAGATCCTAGGTAGACTACCAACTGGTGGCACATTAGCTTAGGGTCTATGCCTGGCATGTCCGCGGCTTTCCATGCAAAGAGGTCGACATTATCTCGTAAGAATTGTATTAGCAATTCTTTTAAATCTGCTTTGAGGATTGTGCCGATATTAGTTGTTTTTTCCGAGGTGTCCCCGATCTGAATTTTTTCTATCTCGCCCTCTGGTTGGTGGCGAAGATCTTCTCGTCGTTGGACTCCGCCCAACTCGATTGCGTGAAACTCTTCTCCTTTGCCTCTGAGGTTTAGGCTTTCGTTATAACAGCGACGTTCCATCTTTTGGTCAGCTTTTATCGTGGCTATCCCTTTTGGAGTTGGGAACTTCATACATAGGTGTGGGGTCGAGACTATTGCGCCGAGTTAGTTGAGTGTTGTCCGACCTATGAGAGCATTGTAAGCTGAATTTACATTGACTACGATGTAGTCTATTTTGAGAGTCCTGGATTGGTCTCCTTTTCCGAAGGTTGTATGTAGTGATATATATCCTAGTGGCCGAACAGGGGTATCTCCTAACCCGAACAGACTATTTGGATATGCCTTAAGCTCTTTTTCTTCTAAGCCGAGTTTGTCAAAGGCTTTCTTGAATAAGATGTCGGCAGAACTCCCTTGGTCTATTAAGGTGCGGTGTAGGTTGGCGTTTGCCAATATGATGGTGATGACCATGGGATCGTCGTGTCCTGTAATGATGCCGGACGCGTCCTCCTTAGTGAATGTTATCGCTGGAATGTTGAGTGCTTCCTCCTCTCCTTCGACATGATATACTTCTTTGAGATACCTTTTGTGGGAAGATTTGGAGATCCCTCCTGCTGCGAATCTGCCATGTATCATGTGGATATGTCTTTCTGGTGTCCGAGGTGATCGTTCTGTTCGCTCGGTATCTTCATCCCTTCGTCTTTTTCTTTGATCATCATCTCGGGTGGCCAGGAATCGATCTAATTTTCCTTCCCTTACCAATTTTTCTATGATATTTTTTAAGTTGAAGCATTCGTTGGTGGCGTGTCCTCTGACCCGATGATATTCACAATATTCCTTCCGATTTCCTCCTCCCCTTTTTCCTTTGAGGGGCCGTGCTGGGGGAATCTTTTCTGTATGGCAGACCTCTTTGTATATTTCGACTAGGGATGCTCTGAGGGGAGTATAATTATGGTATTTTTTAATTTTCTCCCCTTGTCGGTCTTCTTTTCATTTAGATTCCTTGTCCTTGTCACGGTAGGAGGCCCCCGATTTTGAGGTCTCTCCTAACCGAGCGTTTTCTTCCATGTTGATGTATTTTTCTGCCCGTTCCTGCACTTCGTCTAAGGAGGTCGGGTACTTTTTTGATATAGACTAGCTGAAAGGTCCCTCTCGTAGACCGTTGATAAGTCCCATGATGGCAGCCTCTGTGGGTAAGCTTTGTATATCCATACATGTTTTGTTGAATCTTTCCATGTAGTTGCGGAGGCTCTCCCGATCTCCTTGCTTGATCCCTAGTAGACTGGGAGCGTGTTTGGCTTTATCTTTCTGGATGGAGAATCTGGCGAGGAACTTTCCAGCTAGATCGTCGAAGTTTGAGATGGACTTGGGAGGTAAGCTGTCGAACCATCTGATCGCTATCTTCGTGAGGGTTGTTGGAAAGGCTTTGCAGCGAACGGCATCTGAGGCATCGGTAAGGTACATTCTGCTTCTGAAATTGCTGAGATGATGGTTGGGATCAGTGGTGCCGTCATACAAAATCATATCCGGGAGTTTGCAGTCTTTTGGAATTTTGGTTTTCATGATCTCTCTGGTGAATGGATCCTGTTCTTTACGTGAGCTTTCCTAAGGAGTGATCCGAGGGGCCTTCGATTTGAGATCGGCTTCCAGTTGCTGTAATTTTTCTTCCAATTCTCGATGTCGCCGTATCTCTCTTTGTAGATCCTTTCCGACCTCTCGTTGTTGTTGAGTTTCTTTCTCAAGTTGCTTTAAACGGTCTTGAAGTGCGTCTATTAACCCCGGATTTGATGAGTCTTTGTCTCCATTGGATTTCGGAGTATCCTTTAGCGTGATGTCCGCGTTCTTGTGCGGTGTTCTGTTTTCCAGATCTGAATTGTGGTCGTTGTCATGGCCGTTCGCCATGGTGTTGGGATGACTTCCAGGTTCCCCGGCAACGGTGCCAATGTTCCGAGGGTTACCTGAAACTGTAGGTCGATCTCGGATGAGATCTTCGGTACTGGTCGGAGATGACGTGTCCGGCTGGCTGGTGGCAGCTGGAGCTGTTCTGTCCGACTTGTTGGGCTTGCTGCACTGCTGATCCTTGACCACCGGAGGGTGGGGGGTACCTGCAAGAGACTCCGATGCTTAAGTTAGCATGGGTATTGAACAGGTGTTATGTAGAATCAGAGTATGAGTTATACCTGGGTGCTCAAGTGTATTTATAGTAGTGGAGGCTGACCTTTCTGATAAGATAAGTTAGTTATATTATCTTATCTTATCCTGTTTTGGATGAAGTCAGCTTATTTTTAAGGGAACCGCCTTTATCTCTATAGGCTGGGATTGCCTTTGGATTTGGGTCGTGTTCCTCTATTTGGGCCCTTTATTTGGCTTTCCTGTCGATTTGGCCGAGCTCTTTAGAAGAGGTCGGGTAGTCTGACCTGAAGAGGTCGGTCGCTTTGTCGCCAATGATCCCGGGTCGGGTAACTCGACCCAGGGTATGAACAGTGCCCCTGCTTGAACTCTGACCCAAAAGACAAAATTTTCCTAATCTAAGCAACAGGATTCACCGTCAGTTGTTCAAACTCAAACAATCCCCGGCAACGGCGCCAAAAACTTGGTGCACGAAATTGTAATGTTAATGTTCACATTACTCTCTTACAACCTCGCACAACTAACCAGCAAGTGCACTGGGTCGTCCATGTAATACCTTACGTGAGTAAGGGTCGATCCCACGGAGATTATTGGCTTGAAGCAAGCTATGGTTATCTCGTAACTCTTAGTCAGGATATAATATCAATAATAATTCTTAATTTGAATTGTAAAAAGTAAGAAGGGCAGAACATAAATTATACTTGTATGCAGTAATGGAGAATATGTTGGAGTTTTGGAGATGCTTTGTCTTCTGAAATTCTGCTTTCCTCTGTTTCCTGACTCACGCACGCACGTCCTCCTATGGCAAGCTGTGTGTTGGTGGATCACCGTTGTCAATGGCTATCATCCATCCTTCCAGTGAAAAAGGTCCAGGTGCGCTGTCACCGCACAAAACACGCATGTTTGAATGGAAAACAGAAATACTTGCATTAATTCATCGAGACACAACAGAGCTCCTCACCCCCAACAATGGAGTTTAGAGACTCATGCTGTCAAAGAGTACAAAATTCAGATCTAAAATGTCATGAGATACAAAATAAGTCTCTAAAAGTTGTTTAAATACTAAACTAGTAACCTAGGTTTACAGAAAATGAGTAAACTATGATAGATAGTGCAGAAATCCACTTCTGGGGCCCACTTGGTGTGTGCTGGGGCTGAGACTAAAGCTTCTCACGTGCCTGGGCTGTTTTAGGCGTTCAACACCAGGCTGTAACCTGTTTCTGGCTTTGAACATCAACTTGTAATGTGTTTCTGGCGCTAGACGCCAGGCTGCAACATGGAACTGGCGTTGAACGCCAGTTTATGTCGTCTATCCTTGAGCAAGGTATGGACTATTATATATTGCTGGAAAGCCCTGGATGTCTACTTTCCAACGCAATTGGAAGCGCGTCAATTGAACTTCTGTAGCTCCAGAAATTCTATTCCGAGTTCATAGAGGTCAGGATCCAACAGCATCAGCAGTCCTTTTTCAGCCTGAATCAGATTTTTGCTCAGCTCCCTCAATTTCAGCCAGAAAATACCTGAAATTACAGAAAAACACACAAACTCATAGTAAATTCCAGAAATATGAATTTTTCCTAGAAACTAATGAAAATAAACTAAAAACTAACTAAAACATACTAAAAACTATATGAAATTAACCCCAAAAAGCGTATAAAATATCCGCTCATCAGACCGGCACAATCAACTTGCTCCCCAAGTACAATAGACTACCCAGAGAATACCCTCTTAAGCATGTTAAGGATTTTCAAGTTGCATGCTCCACTGCAAGGAGACATGGTGCAGATGAAGTAGCAGTTTTCGTGTTCGCTTTCCCTTTCTCTTTGGAGGAAAAAGCGAAAGAATGGTTTTATACTCAACCGGGAGATGTGATTTCCAATTGGGACTTGTTGCGTAAGGAATTTCTGGAAAAGTTCTATCAACCACAAAAGACATACAAGCTACGAAAGGAAATCTCTTGCATTATGCAATAAGATTGGGAGACTTTTTATGAGTACTGGGAGAGATTCAAGAAGTTGTTGGAAGCTTGCCCCCACCACCGTATTGACGAGTTGGTACTTATTAGCTATTTTTGTCAAGGGATGAACCCCAAGATAAGCTTTTCCTAGATGCCTCTAGTGGAGGATCCCTTACCAAAAACAAGACCACCGAGGAAGCTTGGGAGATCATAGCGGACTTGGCGGACTCCACTCAACACTCAAGGGCAAGAAACCCACAACCAAAAGCTTTAAGTGAAGTTTCTCCTTCCGGAGATGCCGTTTTAAAAAAGACCCTCGGTGAGATGACAATTTTGTTGAGACAAATCACCCAAGGGCAACAAATTCCCCAAGTCTTGATATCTCCTCCACCTCAACCTCTAAGAATTGAAGGACCACCAAGATCATGTGGTATTTGTGCTTGTAACAACCATTACACTGATCAGTGCCCTCAACTCCAAGAGGACGCTACATTGGCGGTAGCCAATCCATACCCACAAAGACCCAACTACAATTAACATGGAGGAAATGAAAACCAAGGGTGGAGGGATAATTCTAATCAAAGGTGGAACCAAGCCCCAAAAGCTCAACCTTACCCAAGCCAACAAGCCTACTATCATCAAGCTCGTCAAGGTCAACCACAATACCAACAATCCTACCAACAACCTTCATAATCTCAACCTCAAGGGAGGTATCAACATCTAAATAGTATACCTAACCCTCCTCAAGGCAATCAAGGTCCTCCTCCTAATTAACCCTACATGAATGACACACTCCAAACTTTTATGCAAGAGCAACGGGAGTTTCACAAGAAACAAGAAGCGTATATGTCTACAATTGCCGAAGCACTCACCCGTTTGACTCTTTCTCCTCCGACTACACAAAATTCCCAACAAGCCTCAACTTCTAGTGGTTTGCCCTCACAACCTCAACCAAATCCTAAGGAAAGCATCAATGCCATCACCCTTAGGAGCGGCACCAAGTTGGATGAAATTGGTGTTATGCCTACGAATTCTAGTGAGGAAACCCACAAGGAAGAGGTGGGAGAAGATATGGGAGTGATGAAGGATGAAGAGAAAGATGTTGAGAAAGATGAGGAGGAATTGCTCAAGGCCAAGGAGCCAAAGAGGAAAAATCCGATTGAAGAGCCTATGCCCATTCCATTCCCAACTTTGGCTAAGAAGGCCAAGAAGTAAGAACAACTTGACCCCAATGATGACTTACATCATCTACCTTTCTTTCTTACATAAAGAAGACCATAAAAGAGCATAAATCTCATTTGATCAGTACAATTCATGCATTATTTGATGAATATTATGGTACACTACTTTGAGATGAGTTGTGCTGAATTTCAGGTGAAAAAGGCATCAAAAATGGGTAGAAGACAAACAAGAAGATGGGCGTGCGAAACTGGCGTGCCACTTGGGAGCAAACGCCACAAAAATGCACTGGCGTGGCACGCCAGGACCTAGGCGTGGCACGTCAGTACTAAATTCCAGAGGGGAGGTCCAAGCATGCATGTGGGGGTGGCACGCTAGTATAGAGTTCCAGGAAGCAACAATGGAGGAAACGAATGGGGCGTGGCACACCAGGTTGGGCGTGGCACGCCTAACCCATCAACTACTATGGGCATGCCACTTGAGCAAAGGGGCGTCGCACGCCAACTCACCATTCCAAGAAGAACCTCCACTATCGCGTGCCACTTGGTATCGAAGGCGTGGCACGCCAACTCCAAGAAGTCACTTAGGCGTGCCACTTAAGAACCCAGGCGTGGCACGCCAAGCTTGAAAAGTTCACAAATCTAGGGGCGTGCCACTTGAACAGCATGGCGTGGCACGCTGGTACAATAATCCAGAGAAGGGGCTGAAGGCAATTGAAGACTGGGCGTGCCACTTGAAGTCGAAGGCGTTGCACGCCAACCTCTCAATCTCACTTAGGCGTGCCACTTGAGCAACCAGGCGTGGCACGTCAGTGCACAAAGAGACCAAAAACAAGGACTGGGCGTGCCACTTGGTATCGAAGGCATGGCACGCCAACCCAAGCATCTCACTATGGCGTGCCACTTAAAGGCTGAGGCGTGGCACGCCAACTACTGGAACCAAGGCAAGATCATGAGCGTGGCACGCCAGCCTTTAGGCATGGCACGCTGGTATAAGTTTCCAGAGAGGATGAAGGAGGCCAACTACATGGGGCATGCCACTTGGTATCGAAGGCGTGGCACGCCACTCACTATCCTTCACTTAGGCGTGCCATTTGAATCCCAGGCGTGGCATGCCAGTGTCATTCAGAGAGCAAAGAAGCATTGGGGTGTGCCATTTGAGTTCGTGGCATGGCACGCCAAACAGAGGAACCACTCACTCACAAAGGGGCGTGGCACGCCAGACCCTGTGCATGCCACGCTAGTTCAACTTTCCAGAGAAGCTTAGCCAAGCATAGAGCAAGGGCGTGGCACGCCAAACCTTGAGCGTGCCACGCTAGTTCAAGTTTCCAGAGGCAAAGAGAAGTGGAAAAAGACTAGGGCGTGCCACTTGAGCTCGAAGGCGTGGCACGCGAAGGTTGTTAGTGAAGACGAGCGTGCCACTTGAAGGGCTGGGCGTGGCACGCCAAGCTAAAATTGAAGAGCACGTGACACGCCACTAGAGCACCAATCACACGCCAGCTGGGAGGTCACACTTATTGAGCTTCTTTTCCCTCTAAAATGTAATTTTCTTTTTTCACTTTTGTAATTCTTTTATTTTACTAGGAGTAGTATGAATACCCCCAAGGAGTACTGAAGAGGGGGTTGAGCAGTTAGTTTTAGATCCACTTTTACACTTCACTTTTGAGTACTTTTCTTTGAGCTATGAGTAGCTAACTTCCCTCTCATTGAGAGAGGGAGCTCTGTTGTACTTGATGGATTGATAATAGTGTAATTTTTCTTCTCTTCATCTTCTCTTTGATTTGCTAGAAGGAATTTTGTTCTTAATGCTTAATATTCAATTATCTTGGAAAAGAGATTGAATGCAATTGGGTTTCATGGGAACCTTGGGAAAGGAAACATGAAACCATGCTTGAAATCCCTTCTCACACTTGAGTAGAATCTGGGTTTTGGTGTTTGGATATGTGACATATAATCCTCCCTCTACTTGGACCTATGATAGTGTGTGGTATAATCAGGGACCAAGCATATCTCTCTTCATGAGCAATTAGACCAAGGAATTGGCTATTGATCAAGATCTGAGAGATTGAGTCACCAAGGGATTAGGGCTCAATCAATCATGATTGCCAAGAGGTCAATGAGTTGCATGATTGAAGAGGATATAAGCTAGATTTGATCCAAAGAGACAACATCTCCCAATCTCAATGAATTTCCTCATTCTTATCTATCCCTTTCTTTATAGCTTAATTTTACATTCAGTAATTCCCCATTCCCATTTACATTCAAGTCATTTACGATTCTGCACTTTACATTCTGCTATTTTTATTTTTGCACTTTATCGCTTTTCTTTATATTCTAGTAATTTACGTTTATGTCATTTACAATTCTGCACTTCACAATCTTGTTGATCCGCTTGACTAATTCATCAATCAATTAAAACTGCATGAATTTGCCAATCTCTGTGGATACAATCCCACTCCACTGTGGGTTATTACTTGACGATAATTTTGGTGCGCTTGCCAAAAGAACTAATTCACTAATTTTTGAATGGGGTGTGAATTGGATTCATCAAGTTTTATGGCGCTGTTGCCGGGGATTGGCTTAAATTTGACAGTGATTAAATTGATTGGAGATCTAGATTAAGCAATTTAAATTTCTTGTTATTTTAATTTCTTTTATTTAGCACCTTTTAATTTTTATTTCTACCCTGATTCCTATTTCTTTCTTCTTTGATTATTATTATTCATCATCCATATTTCCACTTTTCTAACTGTTCGATTAATTACACCAACAAAGCTAACCACTAATCTCAACAAGGTTTTCCCCACTACACTTGTTCTCTGCTGGTTATTTGCCAATTGTATGACAGGTAGAAGAGGAGAGACTTCATCTCCCTTTGATAGTGAAATTGAGAGGACCCTCTTTAGGCGAAGGAGGGAAGCAAGAGGCAAAGGTATAATTAGAGAGGAACTAGTGGAGGAAAATCTAGAAACCACCATGGAAGAAGAAGCACATAACCATGTTGAAGAGGAGGCTGGCAATCATGTTGGGCAAGAAAGGAGAGTCTTAGGCTCCTACATCAACCCAAACCCAGGAAATTATGGCAGCAGTATCCTAAAGCCAACAATTCATGCCAATAATTTTGAGCTGAAGCCTCAGCTCATCACACTTGTTCAGAATAATTGCTCATATGGAGGAAGTGCCCAAGAAGACCCTAATCAACATCTCAACACATTCTTGAGGATATGTGATACTGTAAAGTCCAACAGGGTACACCCTGACATCTACAAACTACTCTTGTTCCCTTTCTCACTCAGAGATAAGGCAGCAAAGTGGTTGGAATCATTCCTCAAGGATAGCCTAACTACATGGGAGGAGGTCGTGAACAGATTCCTTGCAAGATTTTACCCTCCACAAAGAATTAACAGGCTGAGACCTGAGGTGCAAACCTTCAGACAACAAGATGGAGAAACACTCTAAGAGGCATGGGAGAGATTCAAAGATCTGACAAGAAGATGCCCACCGAAAATGTTCAATGAGTGGGTACAACTAAATATCTTTTATGAGGGGCTATCCTATGAAGCAAAGAAGGCAGTGGATCATTCTTCAGGAGGCTCACTCAACAAAAAGAAAACCATTGAAGAGGCCATAGATGTTATTGAGACTGTAGCTAAAAATGAGTATTTCTATGCTTCAGAAAGGACTCAAAAGAAGGGAGTGCTAGAACTCAACTCTGTAGATGCTTTGTTAGCTCAGAACAAGGCAATCAAGCCTCAGTCATTCAAGACCAAACTCCTCAACAATAAGGGAATACACAAGAATCTGAAGGTGACTGGGAACAAGCTAATTATGTGAACAACTCACCCTGACCACTATATGACCCACACTCTAAGACTTACAACCCAGGTTGGAGGAACCACCCAAATTTTGGGTGGGGAAATCAACAAAATCACAACCAGGACCACAACAAACTTTATTCATCAAATCAGCATTCCAACCACAACCCCAACCATCAAACAGGGAACCATAGACCCTACCATAACTCACAAAACACATCATACCATAGTAACCAACCCATACACAACAACCTCAATCAAGATGCACCATCCTCAACTATGCAACCATGTGAAATCAAGAGCAACTTCGAGAGGATGGAAGCTGCAATAGCACAACTGTCATCACAGATTACAGGGGCAGTCTCCACCCTCATGGACAGACAAGCACAAATTGAAAGAAAGATAGACACTAATCAAGAAGAATACAAGTCAAATCTGAAAAATCAAGGCGCAACAATCTCAAAGTTGGAAGCACAAGTGGGGATTTTATCCAAGCAAATCCCACTTCCCACACACACATTTCCCAGTGATACCATGGCTAACCCAAGAGGGGAATGCAAAGCCATTACTCTAAGAAGTGGGAAGGTTGTAGAGGAAGGAACCCCAAGCAAAGACAATCATGAAGAAGTTGCAGCAAAGCATGGGAACAAGGATGAAGGAGAGATCCCTACTCCACCTCCACCAAAACTAGTCTTGAAGCCTTATGTGCCAAAAGCACCATACGCACAAAGACTGGGAAAAGATGGGAAGGATCGCCAGTTCTCTAAGTTCCTAGAGATCTTCAAGAAGCTCCAAATCAACATACCATTTGCTGAGGCATTGGAACAAATGCCACTCTGTGCCAAATTTTTTAAGGAGCTTATAACAAGAAAGAGGAACTGGGAGGCTGGTGCACGAATTGTAAATCACACTTTTCACAACTCGTACCACTAACCAGCAAGTGCACTGGGTCGTCCAAGTAATATCTTACGTGAGTAAGGGTCGATCCCACGGAGATTGTCGGCTTGAAGCACGCTATGGTTATTTTGTAATTCTTAGTCAGGAAATTAATAATAACAATGGTTGGGTTTATGAAAAGTAATTAACATAAAATAAATAATACTTGTTATGCAGTAATGGAGAACAAATTGAGCTTTTGGAGATGCTCTGTCTTCTGAATCTCTGCTTTCCTACTGTCTTCTTCTTCACGCACGCAGGTCTTCTTCCATGGCAAGCTATATGTTGGTGGATCACCGTTGTCAATGGCTACCATCCATCCTCTCAGTAAAAATGGTCCAAATGCGCTGTCACCGCATGGCTAATCATCTGTCGGTTCTCACTCATGCTGGAATAGAATCCATTAATTCTTTTGCGTCTGTCACTACGCCCAACACTCGCGAGTTTGAAGCTCGTCACAGTCATCCCTTCCCAGATCTTACTCGGAATACCACAGACAAGGTTTAGACTTTCTGGATCTCAGGAATGGCCGCCAATAATTCTAGCCTATACCACGAAGACTCTGATCGTGAACTAGGAGGCTAAGAGATACACACTCAAGCTAGTGCAGATAGAACGGAGGTGGTTATCAGGCACGCGTTCATAGGTGAAAATGATTATGAGTGTCAAGGATCATCACATTCATCAGGGTGAAGTGCGAGTGAATATTTTAGAATAGAAACAAGCGTGATTGAATGAAAAACAGTAATAATTGCATTAATTCATCGAAACACAGCAGAGCTCCTCACCCCCAACCATGGGGTTTAGAGACTCATGCCGTCAGAAATACAATATGAAGTGTAAAAATGTCATCAGGTTCATAGTAAGTCTCTAAAAGTAGTTTATATACTAGACTAGTAACCTAAGGTTACAGAAATGAGTAAATGATACAGAAATCCACTTCCGGGCCCACTTGGTGTGTGCTTGGGCTGAGCATTGAGCTTTACATGTGTAGAGGCTTCTCTTGGAGTTAAATGCCATCTTGCAGCCTGTTTGTGGCGTTTAACTTTGGTTTGAAACTTGTTTCTGGCGTTTAACTTCAGAATAGGGCAGGAAGTTGGTGTTTGAATGCCAGTTTGCGTCGTTAAAACTTGGGCAAGGTATGGACTATTATATATTTTCTGGAAATCCCTGGATGTCTACTTTCCAATGCAATTGAGAGCGCACTAATTGGGTTTCTGTAGCTCCAGAAGATCCACTTCGAGTGCAGGGAGGTCAGAATCCAACAGCATCTGCAGTCCTTTTTCAACCTCTGAATCAGATTTTTGCTCAGGTCCCTCAATTTTAGCCAGAAAATATCTGAAATCATAGAAAAACACACAAACTCATAGTAAAGTCTAGAAATGTGATTTTTGAATAAAAACTAATAAAAATATAATAAAAATTAGCTAAATCATACTAAAAACTACCTAAAAACAATGCTAAAAAGCGTATAAATTATCCGCTCATCACAACACCAAACTTAAATTGTTGCTTGTCCCCAAGCAACTGAAAATCAAATAGGATAAAAAGAATAGAATATACTATAAATTCCAAAATATCAATGAAACTTAGCTCCAATTAGATGAGCGGGACTAGTAGCTTTTTGCCTCTGAACAGTTTTGGCATCTCACTTTATCCTTTGAAGTTTAGAATGGTTGGCATCTATAGGAACTCAGAATCCAGATAGTGTTATTGATTCTCCTAGTTCAGTATGTTGATTCTTGAACACAGCTACTTTATGACTCTTGGCCGTGGCCCTAAGCACTTTGTTTTCCAGTATTACCACCGGATACATAAATACCACAGACACATAACTGGGTGAACCTTTTCAGATTGTGACTCAGCTTTGCTAGAGTCCCCAATTAGAGGTGTCCAGGGTTCTTAAGCACACTCTTTTTTCTTTGGATCACGACTTTAACTGCTCAGTCTCAAGCTTTTCACTTGACACCTTCACGCCACAAGCACATGGTTAGGAACAGCTTGGTTTAGCCGCTTAGATCGGGATTTTATTCCTTTGGGTCCTCCTATCCATTAATGCTCAAAGCATTGGATCTTTTTATTACTCTTGCCTTTTGGTTTAAAGGGTTACTGGCTTTTTGCTCTTGCCTTTTGGTTTAAAGAGCTATTGGCTTTTTCTGCTTGCTTTTCCTTTTTCTTTCTTTTATTTTTTTATTTTTTTCTTTTTTTTTCGTAAGCTTTATTCTTCACTGCTTTTTCTTGCTTCAAGAATCAATTTTATGATTTTTTAGATTATCAATAACATTTCTCCTTTTTCGTTATTCTTTCAAGATCCAACAATTTTAACATTCATAAACAACAAATTCAAAAGACATATGCAATGTTCAAGCATTCATTCAGAAAGCAGAAAGTATTGTCACCACATCAAAATAATTAAACTAATCTCAAAGATGAATTCGAAATTCATGTACTTCTTGTTCTTTTGTAATTAAAGCATTTTTCGTTTAAGAAAGGTGATGGATTCATAGGACATTCATAGCTTTAAGACATAGACACTTTAACACTAATGATCATGTAATAAAGACACAAACATGAATAAACATAGAGCATAGTAAACAAAAAATAGAAAAATAAAGAACAAGAAAATTAAAGAACGGGTCCACCTTAGTGATGGCGGCTAGTTCTTCTTCTTGAAGATCTTATGGAGTGCTTTAGCTCCTCAATGTCTCTTCCTTGCCTTTGTTGCTCCTCCCTCATAGCTCTTTGATCTTCTCAAATTTCATGAAGGAGGATAGAATGCTCTTGGTGCTCCACCCTTAGTTGTCCCATGTTGGAACTCAATTCTCCTAGGGAGGTGTTAATTTGCTCCCAATAGTTTTGTGGAGGAAAGTGCATCCCTTGAGGCATCTCAGGGATTTCATGATGAGGAATTTCCTCATGCTCTTGTTGAGGTCCATGAGTGGGCTCTCTTATTTGCTCCATCCTTTTCTTAGTGATGGGTTTGTGAGATAAATCTCTCCATCTCCCATGACTCGGATGTGGAAGCAATTGTCTTCCCTTTCCTCTATCTAGAGGTTTCTCCGGCCTTTGGTGCCATTAATGGTTATGGAAAAATAAAAAGCAATACTTTTACTACACCAAACTTAAAAGGTTTGCTCGTCCTCGAGAAAAAGAAGAAAGAAAGTAGTAGAAGAAGAAGAAAATAGAGGAGATGGAGGGAGATATATGGTTCGGCAAAGGGGTAGAAGTAGTGGTTGTAATGTGTGAAAATGAAGGAGTGGTGAGGGATTTATATAGGGGTAGGGGGAGGTGATTGGTGAAGGGTATTTGGGAAAGAGGGTTATGAAAAGGTGGGAGAGAGAGAGAGAGAGAGAAGTGGGGTAGGTGGGGATCCTGTGGGGTCCACAGATCCTGAGGGGTCAAGGACTTATCATCCCTGCTCTATTTAGGCGTGCAAAATGCCCATAGAGTGCAATCCTGGCATTAAACGCTAGGTTGCTACTTGTTTCTGATGTTAAACGCCAGCTTGTTGCTTCTTTCTGGCGTTAAACGCCTAGAATGGTGCCAGACTGGGCGTTTAACGCCCATTCTGCTACTCTTACTGGTGTTTAAACGCCAGTAAGTCTGTCCTCCAGGGTGTGCTATTTTTTATGCTATTTTTTATTCTGCTTTACTTCTACAGCTGTTTTTATGACTCCACATGATCATCAACCTAAAGAAAACATAAAATAACAATGGAAAATGAAATGAAAAAGTAATTAACATAGATAAATAAGATTGGGTTGCCTCCCAATAAGCGATTCTTTACTGTCAATAGCTTGACATTACTGAGCCTTATAGTTTGCAATGTCTGCAAACCACGGAGCTTCCTGAATAGCAAATAATTGCTCATCCAGAAAGGTTTCAGAGATCTCAGTAAGAGGGAGGGACGCTCCTACTACTGGTTTTATTCGGGACAGGTGATCAGCTACTTGATTCTCTGTTCCTTTTCTGTCTCTTATTTCTATATCAAACTCTTACAGAAGCAACACCCATCTTATGAGTATGGGTTTTGAATCCTACTTTGTGAGGAGATATTTTAGAGCAGCATAGTCAGTGTACACAATCACTTTTGATCCTACTAAGTAAGATCTAAACTTGTCAATGTCATAAACCACTGCAAGCAATTCCTTTTCTGTGGTTGTGTAATTTTTCTGCGCATCATTTAAAACATGGCTAGCATAGTAAATGACATGCAGAAGTTTGTCATGCCTCTGTCCCAATATTGCACCAATAGCATGGTCACTGGCATCACAAATTAATTCGAATGGTAATGTCCAGTCTGGTGCAGAAATGACAGGTGCTGTGACCAACTTAGCCTTCAGAGACTCAAAGGCCTGCAAACACCCTGTGTCAAATACAAATGGTGTGTCAGCAGCTAGCAGATTACTCAGAGGTTTTGCGATTTTTGAAAAATCCTATATAAACTTCCTGTAGAATCCTGCATGCCCCAGAAAGCTTCTGATTGCTTTAACATTAGCAGGTAGTGGTAATTTTTAAATTACCTCCACCTTAGCTTGATCCACCTCTATTCCCTTGTTCGAAATTTTGTGCCCAAGGACAATTCCTTCAGTCACCATAAAGTGACATTTCTCCCAGTTTAAAGCTAAGTTAGTCTCTTGGCACCTTTTCAAAACAATTGCTAGATGCTCAAGACAGGAGCTGAATGAGTCTCCAAATACTGAGAAGTCATCCACGAAGACTTTCAAAAATTTCTCTACTATATCACAGAAGATAAAGAGCATGCACCTCTGAAAGGTTGCAGGTGCATTGCACAGACCAAATGGCATCCTTCTGTAGGCAAACACTCCAGATAGACATGTGATGCCAGGGCATCTTGGCTAGTTTCACTGACCTTTTCTTTACTATTTTTAGGTTAGTTTCATGCATTTCCTTAGGAAATAAGCTAGTTTTGGGTAGATATTCACTTACACCTTGATTCAAGCATACATTGTGCATTTTACATTATTTCATGAGGATTTTGCATAAGTTTAGTGACAAATTATATGTTGCATTGCCCATGACTTGGACTAGAACTTTGATGCGCTCTATTGCTTGATTTCAGGACCAAAGGAAGCAAGGAATGGGAGGTAACTTGCAAAGTTAATGAGAAAAGTGATTGCCAATAACGCTCTCAAAGCCATCATTGACCACGTTAAGAGTCAGGTTAACTAAGTTAACGTGAACTCTAACGTGGAGAAGGGAAGTTGAGCCAACGTTAGTGACACTTAACATTGTCACTAACGTTGGCAAATGCTCATAAGTGGCCACGTTAGAGTCCACGTTAACTTAGTTAACTTTGCCTCTAACGTTAGAAAGGGGGAGAAATGCCAACGTTAGTGACATTCAATATTGTCACTAACGTTGGCCTAAGGAGAAACATACCACGTTAACTCCCACGTTAACTTGGTTAACGTGGGAGCTAACGTAAGAAGCAAGCATGGTCGACAACGTTAGCGACACCCAACATTGTCACTAACGTTGGAAGCAACCACACAACCCCCCAAGGAGCCACGTTAACTTCCACGTTAACTTAGTTAACGTGGAAGCTAACGTTGATGAGTGAAAGAATGGCCAACGTTAGTGACACTCAACATTGTCACTAACGTTGGGGATGGCTAAGCATGGCCACGTTAGAAGCCACGTTAACCTAGTTAACGTGGACTCTAACGTGACACATAGGGGCACCATGGAACGTTAGTGACAATGTTGAGTGTCACTAACGTTCTCGAAGGATGGCAAGCCCACGTTAAAGAGCCACGTTAACTAACTTAACGTGGGCTCTAACGAGGGAACAAAGGGGGCTTTTCAAAGTTATTGGGAATGTTAAGTCTAAATAACGTGTACGAAGGACTTAGAGGCAACGTTAGTGGCAACGTTTATGCCACTAACGTTGAAGTTAACGTGGCTTTTATTTAGTAACGTTAGTGAGAAAGTTGATTGTCACTAATGTTCTCGAACTCATATTTTCACTAAACGTTAACACCCCTAAGGTAAAGAAGCTATTCAAACTTGGATCTCTTCTGAACCTTGAAAGAGGAATGAAGAGATCAAGCTAGAAATGCTTTCTCATGCTCGACCAAATTGGGTTTGGATGGGTATGTGACTATAACCCTCTCAATACTTGATTTGGGAAATGCATGTGGTATAATCAGTGACCATACTTCATCTCTTCTCATGAGTAATTGACCAAGGAATTGGCTATTGATCAAGATTTTAGAGATTGAATTGCAAGAAATTGTAATTCAATCAATTAAGATTGCCAAGGAGATCAATGAGTGCATTGATTGAGGAAGAGATGAAAATGAACTTGATCCGGAGAATTGCAACATCTCCTAAGCCTAATAAACTCCCCATCTCTGATCTTACCCATTCTCTTTAATTTCTGCCATTTACTTTTATGAGCAAATCCCCCATTCCCATTTACAATTCTGCAATTTATTTTCAGTCATTTACTTCCAGTCCTTTAATTCTAGCATTTACTTTTCTGTTATTTACATTCCCGCCATTTTATTTTCTGCAACTCTCAACCCAAATTCTGGATTCGCTCAACTAGAACATTCTTCTAATTAAAGTTGCTTGATCAATCAATCCCTGTGGGATTCGACCTCACTCTATTGTGAGTTTTTACTTGACGACAAATTCGGTACACTTGCCGAAGGGAGATTTGTTGTGAGACAAGTTTTCCGTGCATCAAGTTTATGGCGCCGTTGCCGGGGATTGATTGTGCATCAACAATAATTAAATTGGAAGATCACTAGATTTAGCATTTTTATTTTGTGAATTTCATTTTCTGTTTGAGTGATTTACTTTCTGTTTTAGTTAAACTTCTTCCCTTCCCCCTCTATTTTTTTTTTTTTGTTTTTCTTTGTTATTTTCAATTCTATTTGCTAACCCACTAACTGTTTGATATATTGCATCACCCACAACTAACAATAATTCTGACCCAAATACTTTCTGCATCTATCTTTTCTTGCTTGCACTTGATGGTTGTATGACAGGGAGAAGAAGCGGGGCTTCAACTTCCTTCGATTCTGAACCTGAGAGGACCTTCCTTAGATTAACGAGGGAGGCAAGAGGAAAGAAAGTGGTTGGTGCTGAGGAAGAAGAGGAATTCTTTGAACCAAACATGGAAGACAACATAGAAAACCATCATGAAGAAGAGGATCACAACCATGGGGGAGGAGGTAGAGCAAATCATGCTGGGGAAGATAGAAGAGTTTTGGGCTCTTACATCAATCCAAACCTAGGCAAATGTGGAAGTAGCATCCAAAAGCCAACAATCCATTCCAATAACTTTGAACTTAAACCACAGCTCATCACCCTTATTCAGAACAACTGTTCGTTTGGAGGAGGTGTTCAAGAAGACCCCAATCAACATTTTACCACCTTCCTGAGAATATGTGACACAGTGAAGTCTAATGGTGTTCATTCTGACGCCTATAGACTGCTCTTATTTCCATTCTCACTTAGGGACAAAGCAGCCAAGTGGCTGGAATCTTTCCCAAGGGAAAGCTTGATAACTTGGGAAGACGTGGTGAACGAATTTTTAGCAAGATTTTACCCTCCTCAATGAATCAATAGGCTGAGAGCTGAGGTCCAAACTTTCAGGCAACAAGATGGTGAGACTCTATATGAAGCATGGGAGAGGTTTAAAGACCTAACAAGGAGGTGCCCACCAGATATGTTCAACGAATGGGTGCAGCTGTACCTTTTCTATGAAGGGCTCTCTTTTGAGTCAAAGAAGGCCGTAGACCATTCATCCGGAGGATCTTTGAACAAGAAGAAGACTATTGAGGAAGCCGTAGATGTTATTGAAACAGTAGCAGAGAACAACTACTTCTATGCTTCCGAAAGAGGGAACACAAGAGGAGTAATGGAGCTAAACAATGTAGATGCTCTGTTGGCCCAAAACAAGCTCATTACCCAGCAGCTGGCTGACCTCACCAAGAAGATGGAGATAAACCAAGTAGCAGCAATCTCTACTTCATCAACAACCCAAGAAGGAGTGAATGAAGAAGCAGAGGGTAGTCAGGAGCAAGACAACTACATTGGGAATTCACCAAGGAAAAACTATGATCCATACTCCAAGACCTACAACCCTGGATGGAGAAACCACCCAAACTTTGGGTGGGGAAGTGAGCAAGATCAAAACCAAGACCAGAGACGTTACAACTCCAACAACAATTCAGCTCACCAGCAATTCACACAGAGGACATCTCAATACCCCCACAACAACACTTATCCACATGCTTATCAAAACCAAAACAGCACATCTGCTCCGAATCACTCATCAATTGATGACAAGCTCTCTAAGATTGAAGCCTTACTTGAAGGAATATACCAAGAGATTCAAGAAAATAAGGTGTTCAAAGAGGAGGTGTGAGCCAATATTAAGAACCTGGGAGAGACCATTAGGAAGCTGGAATTCCATGTGGGATATTTAGCTGAGAAGATTCCCAAACCTACTGATAGCTTCCCAAGTGACACGGAGAAAAACCCCAAAGGAGAAGCAAAGAAAGTAAGATGGGAAGATTGCAAAATGGTCACTACAAGTGATCAAGAGACTGAAGACAAGCAAGGCACACTTTTCGAACAACCTGAAGACAACTCAACAAAGGAGGAGGATAGAGATCACCAAGAACCAGAAATCTCACAACAAGAGCTGTTCAAGCTCTATGCACCCTTCCCTCAACTGCTCAATGGTGCTGTGGAAAAAAGAATATACTCAAGGTTCCTAGACTTGTTTGCATCTCTGCATGTAAACATACCATTCATCAAGGCAATTCAATAAATGCCTGCTTTCATCAAGTATATGAAGGAACTTCTTCCCAGGAAAAGCTCACTCAAAGGAGGCCAGACTATAGTGATGAACAAGGAATGTAGTGCCCTTATTCAACCTGAGTTGCCTACAAAAAGAAGAGACCCAGGGAGTTTTCACATCCCTTGTGCCATAGGTGAAAC
>NC_029792.2:82463285-82463891 GCF_000816755.2 Arachis ipaensis | reverse complement strand
GGGGGAGAAACGCCAACGTTAGTGACATTCAACATTGTCACTAACGTTGGCCTAAGGAGAAACATACCACGTTAACTTGGTTAACGTGGGAGCTAACGTAAGAAGCAAGCATGGTCGACAACGTTAGTGACACCCAACATTGTCACTAACATTGGAAGCAACCACACAACCCCCAAGGAGCCACGTTAACTTAGTTAACGTGGAAGCTAACGTTGATGATTGAAAGAAAGGCCAACGTTAGTGACACTCAACATTGTCACTAATGTTGGGGATGGCTAAGCATGGCCACGTTAGAAGCCACGTTAACCTAGTTAACGTGGACTCTAACGTGAGACATAGGGGCACTTTGGAACGTTAGTGACAATGTTGAGTGTCACTAACGTTCTCGAAGGATGGCAAGCCCACGTTAAAGAGCCACGTTAACTAAGGGGGCTTTCCAAAGTTATTGGGAATGTTAAGTCTCAATAACGTGTGCGAAGGACTTAGAGGCAACATTAGTGGCAACGTTTATGCCACTAACGTTAAAGTTAACGTGGCTTTTATTTAGTAACGTTAGTGAGAAAGTTGATTGTCACTAACGTTCTCGAACTCATATTTTCACTAAAC
>NC_029792.2:82420199-82463146 GCF_000816755.2 Arachis ipaensis | reverse complement strand
AATTGGGTTTGGATGGGTATGTGACTTTAACCCTCTCAATACTTGATTTGGGAAATGCATGTGGTATAATCAGTGACCATACTTCATCTCTTCTCATGAGCAATTGACCAAGGAATTGGCTATTGATCAAGATTTTAGAGATTGAATTGCAAGAAATTGTAATTCAATCAATTAAGATTGCCAAGGAGATCAATGAGTGCATTGATTGAGGAAGAGATGAAAATGAACTTGATCTGGAGAATTACAATATCTCCTAAGCCCAATGAACTCCCCATCTCTAATCTTACCCATTCTCTTTAATTTCTGCCATTTACTTTTATGAGCAAATCCCCCATTCCCATTTACAATTCTGCAATTTATTTTCAGTCATTTACTTCCAGTCCTTTAATTCTAGCATTTACTTTTCTGTTATTTACATTCTCGCCATTTTATTTTCTGCAACTCTCAACACAAATTCTGGATTCGCTCAACTAGAACATTCTTCTAATTAAAGTTGCTTGATCAATCAATCCCTGTGGGATTCGACCTCACTCTATTGTGAGTTTTTACTTGACGACAAATTTGGTACACTTGCCGAAGGGAGATTTGTTGTGAGACAAGTTTTCCGTGCATCAACATGTGAATGCTGTTTTCTCTTGGTCCTGAGGATCTACTTCAATTTAGTTGTAACCTGAATAGCCATCCAAAAAGTAGTAGTATTCATGCCCTGCTAGTCTCTCTAGCATCTGGTCTATGAATGGTAAAGGAAAATGATCCTTCCTGGTGGCTGTATTGAGCCTTTTGTAGTCAATACACATGCGCTACCCTGTAACTGTTCTTGTAGGAACCAGTTCATTCTTTTCATTACGAACCACTGTCATTCCTCCCTTCTTGGGGACAACATGGACAGGGCTCACCCAGGGGCTATCAGAAATAGGATAAATAATCCCAGTCTCTAGTAATTTAGTGACCTCTTTCCGCACCACCTCCTTCATCGCGGGATTTAGCCACCTCTGTGGTTGAACCACTGGCTTAGCATCATCCTCCAATAGGATTTTGTGCATGCATCTAGCTGGATTACTGCCCTTAAGATCACTTATGGACCATCCAAGAGCTGTCTTGTGTGCCCTTAGCACCTGAATTAGTGCGTTCTCTTCCTGTGGCTCTAAAGCAGAGCTTATGATCACGGGAAAAGTGTCATTTTCTCCCAGAAATGCATATTTAAAAATGTCTTCTAGCTCTGATTCGAGACTCTCAGTCATATTGACCTCTTCCACCAGGGAGTCAATAAGATCAACTTTCATGCAGTCTGTTGATGTGTCTGGATGCTGCATGGCTTTGACAGCGTTCAACTTGAACTCGTCATCGTTGACTCTCAGGGTTATTTCCCCCTGCTGGACGCCAATGAGGGATCGTCCAGTTGCTAGGAAGGGTCTTCCTAGAATGAGAGTAGCACTCTTGTGCTCCTCCATTTCCAACACTACAAAGTCAGTGGAAAAGGCGAATGGCCCAACTCTAACAATCATGTCTTCAATTATGCCTGATGGATATTTAATGGAGCCATCAGCAAGTTGGAGACATATCCGGGTTGGTTTAACTTCTTTAGTTAAACCAAGCTTTCTGATAGTGGATGCAGGGATTAGATTGATACTTGCCCCAAGGTCACATAGAGCTGTCTTGGTACAAGTACCCTCTAATGTGCATGGTATCATAAAGCTTCCAGGATCCTTAAGCTTTTCTGGTAAGCTTGTTAGAATGACTGCACTGCATTCTTCACTGAGAAAAACTTTTTCAGTTTCTCTTCAATCCTTCTTATGACTTAAGATCTCTTTCATGAACTTAGCATACGAGGGTATTTGCTCAAGTGCCTCTGCAAACGAAATCTTTATTTCAAGAGTCCTGAGATAGTCTGCAAAGCGGGCAAATTGTTTATCCTATTCCGCTTGGCGGAGTTTCTGAGGATAAGGCATTTTAGCTTTATATTCTTCAACCTTAGTTGCTGCAGGTTTATTTCCTACAGAGGCAGGTTGACAAGCCTTCTTGAGGGAGTTATTATCAGCACTTGCAGGTGTCTAATCCCTCATTGGCATTTAAACACCAGGATTGGACATGGATTGGGTGTTTAACGCCAGATTCCTACCCTTTTCTGGCGTTTGAACGCCAGAACTGGACATGGAGTGGGCGTTTAATGCCAGTTTTTCACCCTTTTCTGGCGTTTGAATGCCAGACTTATACCTCTCTGGGCTTTTACTGTCCTCAGAGGGATTTTTGGTAGCAGGTTGCTCATCCTCTGTCAGTTGTTCCTTTCTTGGCTTTTTGCTACTTTGAGTTTAGATATTTAATGTTTTTCCACTTCTTAATTGAACTGCTTGGCACTCCTCTGTTATCTGTTTTGATAACTGCTATTTTGTCTGATTCAATTGTGATTTCATATCCTTGTTAGCATTTTTGGTTTCTTGTAGCATCTCCTTAAATTCTGCTAATTGCCTTGTTATAGAAGATAGTTGCTGATTGAGTTCAGCAACTTGTTCCTGAGGACTAAAGTCAGTTGATACTGCCTTAGCTTCTTCTTTCATGGAGGACTCATTACTTATGTACAGATGCTGATTTCTAGCAACTATATCGATAAGCTCTTGAGCCTCTTCAATAGTCTTTCTCATGTGTATAGATCCACCCGCAGAGTGGTCTAGAGATATCTAAGCTTTTTCTGTAAGCCCATAGTAGAAGATGTCTAATTGCACCCACTCTGAAAATATTTCAGAGGGGCATTTCCTTAGCATCCCTCTGTACCTCTCCCAGGCATTATAAAGGGATTCATCATCCTCTTGTTTAAAGCCTTGGATATCCAACCTTAGCTGTGTCATCCTTTTTGGAGGGAAATATTGATTCAGGAATTTGTCTGATAACTATTTCCATGTTCTTATGCTTGCTGTAGGTTGGTTATTTAACCACCTCTTAGCTTGATCTTTTACAGCAAATGGAAACAGTAATAATCTGTAGACATCTTGATCTACTTTCTTGTCATGTACTGTGTCAGCAATTTGCAAGAACTGTGCTAGAAACTCAGTAGGTTCTTCCTGTGGAAGACCAGAATACTGGCAATTTTGCTGCACCATGACAATGAGTTGAGGATTTAGCTCAAAACTGCTTGCTTTGATGAGAGGTATACAGATGCTGCTCCCATATGCAGCAGTAATGGGGTTAGCATATGACCCCAGAGTCCTTCTGGACTATTTATTTTCATTTAGGTCCATGATGGATAAAAGGGAATTAATATGAATTGCAAATAAAATATATCTTTGTTTTTATTTTATTTAAGTAGAAACAAACCGAATAATTAAAAATAAATAAAAATAATAAGATAAAATAAAATAATTATAAATTTCAAAAACTAAGAGAAAAATAAATTTAAAAACTAAAATAATTACTTAATTAAGAATATTTGAAAAATTTTGGATATGATTTTTGAAAAAGATTTTAAATTTTAAAATTTCAAAACTAAGATAAGATAGAATAGAAAGTTTTAAAATAGAAATCTGAATTTTTAAAGGAAAATTTGAAAATTAGTTAAAATAAAGAGAAAAGATATTTTTGAATTTAATGAAGAAAGAGAAAAACAGTAAAAAATGACACCAAACTTAAATTTTTAGATCAAAACAAAGGAAACAAACAGGAAAACTTTGAATATCACGATGAACGCTAAGAACAACTTTTGAAAAATATTTAAGAAAATAGAAACACAAAGGACACCAAACTTAAAAAAAAATTTATATTCTGAGCACTAATAATTCGAAAAAAATTGAAAGAAAAATAAAATCATGCAATTGATACCAAACTTAAAATATGAAACTAAACTCAAACAGAAAAACTCAATTATTAATTTATAAAAAATTTTCGAAAAAATTTAAGAAAAAGAAAATAAGGATTTTTAAAAAAAAAGAGTTTCAACCAAAAACAATAATAGAAGATGCAATTTTTGTGACTCTAAACTAAAAAGATAAATTTTTCCTAATCTAAGCAACAAAATAAACCATCAGTTGTCAAAACTTGAACAATCCCCGGCAACGGCGCCAAAAACTTGGTGCACGAATTGTAAATCATACTTTTCACAACTCGTACCACTAACCAGCAAGTGCACTGGGTCGATCCCACGGAGATTGTCGGCTTGAAGCAAGCTATGGTTATTTTGTAATTCTTAGTCAGGAAATTAATAATAAAAATGGTTGGGTTTATGAAAAGTAATTAACATAAAATAAATAATACTTGTTATGCAGTAATGGAGAACAGATTGAGCTTTTGGAGATCCTCTATCTTCTGAATCTCTGCTTTCCTACTGTCTTCTTCTTCACGCACGCAGGTCTCCTTCCATGGCAAGCTATATGTTCGTGGATCACCGTTGTCAATGGCTACCATCCATCCTCTCAGTGAAAATGGTCCAAATGCGCTGTCACCGCATGGCTAATCATCTGTCGGTTCTCACTCATGTTGGAATAGAATCCATTGATTCTTTTGCGTCTGTCACTATGCCCAACACTCGGGAGTTTGAAGCTCATCACAATCATCCCTTCCCAGATCCTACTCGGAATACCACAGACAAGGTTTAGACTTTCTGGATCTCAGGAATGGCCACCAATAATTCTAGCCTATACCATGAAGACTCTGATCGTGAACTATGAGGCTAAGAGATACACACTCAAGCTAGTGCAGATAGAACGGAGGTGGTTGTCAGCCACGCGTTTATGGGTGACAATGATGATGAGTGTCACGGATCATCACATTCATCAGGGTAAAGTGCGAGTGAATATCTTAGAATAGAAACAAGCGTGATTGAATGAAAAACAGTAGTAATTGCATTAATTCATCGAAACACAGCAGAGCTCCTTACCCCCAACCATGGGGTTTAGAGACTCATGCCGTCAGAAATATAATATAAAGTGTAAAAATGTCATCAGGTTCATAGTAAGTCTCTAAAAGTAGTTTATATACTAGACTAGTAACCTAGGGTTACAGAAATGAGTAAATGATATAGAAATCCACTTCCGGGCCCACTTGGTGTGTGCTTGGGCTGAGCATTGAGCTATACACATGTAGAGGCTTCTCTTGGAGTTAAATGCCAGCTTGTAGCCTGTTTTTGGTGTTTAACTCTGGTTTGAAACTTGTTTCTGGCGTTTAACTTCAGAATAGGGCAGGAAGTTGGCATTTGAACGCCAGTTTGTGTCGTTAAAACTAGGGCAAAGTATGGACTATTATATATTTTTGGAAAGCCCTGGATGTCTAATTTTCAACACAATTGAGAGCGCGTCAATTGGGTTTCTGTAGCTCCAGGAAATCCACTTCGAGTGCAGGGAGGTCAGAATCCAACAGCATCTGCAGTCCTTTTTCAGCCTCTGAATCAGATTTTTGCTCATGTCCCTCAATTTCAGCCAGAAAATACCTAAAATCATAGAAAAACACACAAACTCATAGTAAAGTCTAGAAATGTAATTTTTGAATAAAAACTAATAAAAATATAATAAAAAGTAGCTAAATCATACTAAAACTATCTAAAAACAATGCCAAAAAGCATATAAATTATCCACTCATCAGAGGCAAAAGAAACCATAGTATTGACTGAGGAATGCAGTGCCATCATATAAAAGAAGCTACCTCAAAAGCTGAAAGACCCAGGGAGTTTTCAAATCCCCTGCATCATAGGGGATATCACTATTGAGAAAGCCTTGTATGATTTGGGAGCTAGCATAAATCTTATGTCTCTAACCATGATGAGAAGGATGAAGATTGAGGAAGCCAAGCCAACAAGAATGGGGAAAAAGGGGAACTAGTCTTGAGGTTGCATGAAGAGAAAATGGTCTTCAACGTCTTTAAAGCAATGAGTTACCCCAAGGAATCCATAGGAGAATGCATGCTGGTAGACACCATGGAATAGATAGTTCAAGAAGTCTTGGAAGAAGAACAATGTGGAGGAACCATTGAGCTGGAACAAGCACCAGATGGAGAACCACCACAAGCAACCATGAGAAACTCAATCATGCCAACCACTATAGACAACAAAGATGCAAAGTCACCAAAACTAGAGCTGAAAACCTTACCACCTAGCTTGAAATATGCATATCTAGGTGCTAACAACACTCACCCAGTGATCATAAATTCAAGTCTGAGTAAGGAACAAGAAAAGAAGCTTATCCAAGTGCTGAGACAACACAAGGATGCCATAGGCTGGACACTTGCAGATTTAAAAGGGATCAGTCCTACAATGTGTATGCATAAAATCTTACTTGAAGAAGATGCCAAACCTTCAAGACAACAACAAGGGAGGATGAACCCAACTATGAATGAAGTGGTTCAGAAAGAAGTGTTGAAGTTATGGCAAGCAGGGATGATCTACCCCATCTCAGACAGCCCTTGGGTAAGCTCGGTGCAAGTAGTCCCTAAGAAGGGAGGGATCACTGTTGTGACAAATGAGAAGAGTGAATTGATACCCACAAGGACAGTGACCGGATGGCGTATGTGCATTGACTACCGGAAACTTAATGAAGCCACCCGGAAGGATCACTTTCCCCTACCTTTCATGGACCAGATACTTGAAAGATTGGCAGGACATGAGTATTATTGCTTCCTGGATGGGTATTCGGGCTACAATCAAATTGTTGTAGACCCCAAGGATCAGGAAAAAACTCCATTTACTTGTCCATATGGTGTCTTTGTTTATAGGAGAATGCCCTTTGGATTGTGCAATGCACCTACAACATTCCAAAGGTGCATGCTCTCCATTTTTTCAGACATGATTGAGAAGTTCATAGAAGTATTCATGGACGACTTCTCTATGTTTGGGAACTCATATTCCGATTGCCTATACCATCTTGCTCTTGTGCTAAAAAGGTGTCAAGAAACTAACCTGGTTTTAAACTGGGAGAAGTGCCATTTTATGGTGACTGAAGGGGTAGTTCTTAGTCACAAGATTTCAAAAGATGGCATAGAAGTGGACAAGGCAAAAGTGGAAGTAATTGAAAAATTACCTCCACCTTGCAATGTCAAAGCAATCAGAATTTTTTTGGGACACGCTGGGTTCTATAGGAGGTTTATTAAAGATTTTTCTAAGATTGCAAAACCCCTTAGCAACCTTCTTGTATCAAATACTCCCTTTGTTTTTGATAGAGAGTGCATGGTAGCCTTTGATGAACTTAAAAAGAAACTCTCCTCTGCACCTATTATAGCACCACCAAGCTGGGATCTTCCCTTTGAACTAATGTGTGATGCATCTGATTTTGCTGTTGGTGCTGTTCTAGGACAGAGGAAAGACAAGCTAATACATGTTATTTACTATGCTAGCAAGGTTCTTAATGAGAATCAAAGGAACTATGACACCATAGAGAAAGAACTTTTAGCCATAGTTTTTGCTTTTGATATGTTTAGATCATATCTTATTAGCTCAAAAGTAATTGTGTTCACTGATCATGCAGCACTCAAATACTTGCTTACCAAACAAGAATCTAAGCCTAGACTAATAAGGTGGATTCTGCTGCTCCAAGAATTTGATATTGAGATTAAAGATAGGAGTGGAGTAGAGAACAAGGTAGCTGACCACCTCTCAAGGATCCCACAACAAGAAGAAATGCAGCAAGTAGCAGTAAATGAAAGCTTTCCTAACGAACAATTGATGATGATTCGAGTAGCCCCTTGGTTTGCAGACATAGCTAACTTCAAGGCTATTGGGAAACTACCAACTAACATCAGTAAGCACATGAGGAGGAAGCTAATCAAGGATGCCAAACACTACATCTGGGATGACCCCTATTTGTTCAAAAAGTGTGTTGATGGAATCCTAAGAAGGTGTATATCCCATGAAGAAGGGCAGAAAGTGTTATGGTAGTGCCATGGATCCGCATATGGAGGTCACTTCAATGGAGAAAGAACAATAGCAAAAGTGCTTCAATCTGGATTTTACTAGCCAACAATGTTTAAGGATGCCAAGAAAATGGTGTCAAGGTGTGATGAATGCCAAAGAGCTGGTAATCTAACCAAGAGAAATGAGATGCCACAGCAATTCATACTAGAGCTGGAGCTATTTGATGTATGGGGAATTGATTTCATAGGACCCTTCCCAACCTCCTACTCAAATAGCTACATATTGGTGACTGTTGATTATGTCTCAAGGTGGGTAGAAGCCATAGCCACTGCAACAAATGACAATAAAGTTGTGATAAGCTTCTTGAGAAGGAACATCTTCAGCAGATTTTGAGTTCCCAGAGCTCTCATTAGTGATGGAGGGACACACTTCTGCAACAAAAAACTCGAGACACTCCTTCTCAGATATGGAGTAAAGCACAAAGTGGCAACTCCATACCACCCACAGACCAACGGGCAAGCTGAAATCTCCAACAGAGAGCTAAAAAGAATCCTTGAAAAAATTGTTGGAAGCTCAAGAAAGGATTGGTCTAAGAAACTAGATGATGAACTATGGGCCTACAGAACAGCCTATAAGACTCCCATTGGGATGTCTCCATACCAACTGGTATATGGCAAGGCTTGTCAGTTACCAGTTGAACTTGAGCATAGAGCATTTTGGGCTCTAAAAATGTTAAACTATGATGAGCAAGCTGCTGGAGAAAAGAGATTAATGCAACTCAATGAGCTGGAGGAGTTTAGAAATTAAGCATATGAGAATACAAAAATCTACAAAGAAAACACAAAAAGATGGCATGACCAAAAGATAGCAAGAAGGGAGTTCACTGAAGGACAGAAGGTGTTACTCTACAACTCAAGACTCAAGTTCTTCCCTGGAAAACTTAAGTCTCGATGGTCAGGACCTTTCACCATACTTAAGGTGTTTCTCTATGGTCATGTAGAGCTCATAGAGGACAAGACTCAGAGAACTTTTTCTGTCAATGGCCATAGACTCAAACACTACCTGGGAGGCTCCTTAGAGGAGCAGAGAGTGAGCTACAAGCTCAGCTAAAGATAAAGGAATGTCAAGCTAATGACAATAAAGAAGCGCTAGTTGGGAGGCACCCCAACACTTTTCCTTTTTTATTTAATTGCCTTTCTTAGAAGTAGTTTAAAATCTATTGCTTTAGATAGTTTAATTTTCAGTCTCACATTTGTGTTACAGTACCAAATTAGGATTAGTTTACAGTTGTAGGTTAGAAAGTTTGATATTAGCTTTGGTAGCTAGATTTTCTTTACACTCTTTTATTTCTTTCTATTCTGAAATTGCAACTTGATGAAGGCATAACTAATGAGGAGTGAATGGGTTGAGAACTAGCTAAATTGCTAAGTTTGGTGTGGCCTCCCACCCACATAATCTAGGCTTACAAACAATTAATAGCTTGATTTTGAAGAGTAAGCCCAGAGATTAAGTTTGGTGTGGCCACCACCAAGGATCACCTAGCAGCCCAAGTCACCCAATTTGAAAGCACTTAATGTTTTGGGTAAGAACATGAACATGGCTTAATGAGTTCAAAGGAATTGGAATCCAAAGAAAATGAAAATATTGGTGTTATTCCATTCTTATGAACACATTAAATACACAATGATGGAACCAATTTATTAAGATGCCAAAGGATTAAGTTTGGTGTCCCAAGGGACACCCATCAGTTGCAATCCAAATCACTCTTGATGAGAAGGAATGTGAAGGGGTTCTTTTGCCATTACTAATGGGTTCAGTTTCAATTTCAGGAGAGAAGATGGGGCCCATATGGTAAACAACTCCCAAAGCAAGGAAGTCAAAGTGTACCTTTACTTTGGAACTCAACACATGCAGAAGACACCGTGAGAACAGAGTTGGCGCCTCTTCCCACGCTAGGCGCCACTCCCCAAGTGGGAAAACATTTAACCCTTTTCATTTTCCACCCTTCGACCACACCATTCACCCCTTATAAAAACCTCACCTCCCCAACTCCTCTCCCACTTCAACAACTCCAATCACACGCGAAAAGCATACATACACCCTTCACCTTCCTTTCTTCTTTCACCTTTTACTATCTCTCTTCCCCTACTTTCTTTCTTCTTTTTCTTGATTGGGACAATCAAGTCCTAAGTTTGGTGTTGGAGCAAAACCTTGTTTTGCTTGCTCTTTCTTGCAACCCCCATTTTTTTCACAACCCCATACACACTCTCTCAACCTAATGGCACCACCAAAAAGCTCAGCCTCAAAGAAAAGAAAAACCAAGGAACCAACTTCTGGATCCTCAAGCTCTTTCAATGACTACAAGTTCCTCTCCGCATTCAACCAAAATCAATTCTATGGTTGGGTGAGTGAGAGGGAGATCATTCCAGAAGTTGGGTTTCAACTAGGGAGGAATGAGCATCTTGAAATCAACATTGAGATCAACAATAGGGGTTGGTCACTTCTATGTAACCCACCAATGAGCATCTTGAATGTGTGTTGGATAAATCATAAGGATGAAATACCCAACCAATTGAGGAGAAGAGATTTGAACCCCAAGCTAGAGGATGGCTAGAATTTGTGAGGAGGTCCCTAATCCCCACCTCCAACACTTCAGAGGTGACTAAGGAGAGAGCTGTGCTCATCTACAGCATCATGAAAGGAGAGAATGTCAATGTGGGAGAGATGATCGCCAACAACATCAACAAAGTACTGAAAAGCACCAGTGACAACACAAGGTTGGCATTCCCTAGCATTATACGGAGGCTATGTGATGAGGCTGGAGTTGAAAAGATCATTGATGAGGTGCTTGTGAAGCAAGACAAATTCATAACTGCCAAAAAGATGGCCAAGGTGGTGGCTGTTCACCCACTCAACAGGGCCAGAGAACGAAGAGCTCATGCTCATGGACCACAACAACAACAAGAAGAGGAAGAGGCAGAAGAGCAACCTCACTTCCTGGCACTTCAACCACCACCACACTACCAATATCAGCAATTTCTAGAGGGATTCAACTGGGAACAATTGCAATGAGATGTACACCAAATGAAGGGAGACCTACACCACTTGAGGGAAGATGTCAATCAACTCAAGGAGACTCAGCAACAACAATGGAGCCAAGTCAACCAGAACATTCAATAACTCCAAGGGAATTGGGAGCATATGAGGAAGGAGCAGCAAGAACAATTTGACTGGAGAGAGGTGGAAAGTGCACTGGACAAAATAGTAGAGCAAGGCAAGTGGCAACAGAGGAACTTGGCTGAATTCAGAAATCTCTATGATGCCAGAACCATATCCAGGAGGCAGTATGACATCAATACACAAGCGAAGCTAAATCACTTGTGTAACGCCGTAGCCGCTCTAAACCCAGGATACCCAACCTTCATACAAGTAATGGAAGAGCTAAGTGCAAGACAAGAGGAAATCCTAGCCAAACATAAGGAAGATGAAAGGAACTATATGAGGAGGGCAGGGTTTTGGAACCCCAAGGATGCCAAAGCACAAGAAGGTTCCTCCAAGCCAGATGAAGGTGGCTCTTCCCCTTCCAAGAAGAAGGACAAAGGGAAGGGGCCAATGAACTAAAGATGAAGCTGCTCAAGGTTGTTGAGTCCCATGGTTGACACTTTCTAATTTTTGAAATCCTGTTTTAAGCTTTTGTTTGATTTACTCTTTGAATAAGTAATAATGCTAGGATAGTTTATGTTTTATGCTTAATTTTATTTCCTATTTGAAGTCTTTATGAGTCTTTTAAGTTCACAAGAAAAAAAATTCCATGTATTTCAAGTCTTCATTTCAACATAAATAAAAGTAGAGCTTGTCTCCATAAGAGTTACTGTGAGTTGTGAAAAAACAATAAGAGAGACAAAGGCCAAGAGAAATCATCAAACAAACTAAGAAATAAGAAACTAAGTGTAGAGCCTTGGATGAACTAAAAAGAAAATGAGTCATGGAGAGCAACTAGTCCTGGAAGGTATAACAAAGGAAGGTTAAGGGGTGTTCCTTGAATACCCATATAACCAAGAGGTAGTAATCAATAAAGGCCCAAGGCTCTGAGCATCAACTACTGGGATGGAGAAAGAAATAGTAAAAAGCTCAAAAAGAATTAAAGATCTTAGTAGATGCTTGTGGTGAAGATGTGTCAAGAAGAGACCTAGGCAAGTAAATTCTTAGGGGTGTCTCAACACCTAGTACCCTAAAACCAACTGGTTTGGGAGTGCTAATTGAAAGCCTAATTAAAGGGTTGTCTTGAGACAAAATACTTAGAGTCGTGGTCAAGAAAGCAAAACAACCTTTGCTACTTCAAGGTGACAATCAATAGAAAGGATCCCTAAAGCTTATACCTGAAAGAACCCTCAAGGATCCAAGAGCTTTTCATGACGTTAAAACATTCATACATGTGTTGAACACTTAGTTTTACTCTTAGTTGTATTGCAATCATTCAAAGCCAAGGCCTCAAGTTATAAAGGCTTACTCACATTGATTTGCTTGGGACAAGCAAAGCTTAAGTTTGGTGTTGTGATGACTTGCATCATCTACCCTTCTTTCTTGCATAAAGAAGACCATAAAAGAGCATAAATCTCATTTGATCAGTACAATTCATGCATTATTTGATGAATATTATGGTACACTACTTTGAGATGAGTTGTCCTGACTTTCAGGTGAAAAAGGCATCAAAAATGGGTAGAAGACAAACAAGAAGCTAAGCGTGTGAAACTGGCGTGCCACCTGGGAGCAAACGCCACAAAAATGCACTGGCGTGCCACACCAGGAGCTAGGCGTGGCACGTCAGTACTAAATTCCAGAGGGGAGGTCCAAGCATGCATGTGGGTGTGGCACGCTAGTACAGAGTTCCAAGAAGCAACAATAGAGGAAACGAAAGGGGCGTGGCACGCCAGGTTGGGCATGGCACGCCAGGTTGGGCGTGGCACACCTAACCCATCAACTACTATGGGCGTGCCACTTGAGAAAAGGGGCGTTGATGAGCAGATAATTTATACGCTTTTTGGCATTGTTTTTAGGTAGTTTTTAATATGTTTTAGTCACTTTTTACTATATTTTTATTAGTTTTTAAATAAAAATCACATTTCTGGACTTTACTATGAGTTTGTGCATTTTTCTGTGATTTCAGGTAATTTCTGGCTGAAATTGAGGGAGCTGAGCAAAAATCTGATTCAGGCTGAAAAAGGACTGCTGATGCTGTTGGATTCTGACCTCCTTGCACTCGGAATGGATTTTTTAGAGCTACAGGATTCCAATTGGCGCGCTCTCAATTGCGTTGGAAAGTAGACATCCAGGGCTTTTCAGAAATATATAATAGTCCATACTTTGCTCAAGGATAGATGACGTAAACTGGCATTCAACGCCAGTTCCATGTTGTATTCTGGCATTAAACGCTAGAAACAGGTTACATGTTGGAGTTAAACGCCAGAAACAGGTTACAATAAAGAAGCACTTGTTGGGAGGCAACCCAATGTTATTTAACTATATCTATTTAGTTTCCATTGCTATTTTATGTTTTTTGTAGGTTGATGATCATGTAAAGTCACAAAAACTACTGAAAAATCAAAAATAGAATGAAAAACAGCATTAAAAATAGCTCACCCTGGAGGAAGAGCATATTGGCATTTAAACGCCAGTAAGAAGCAACAAGCTGGCGTTTAACACCAGAAAGAAGCATCAAGCTGGCGTTAAACGCCAGAAACAAGCACCAGACTGGCGTTTAACGCCAGAACAGAGCATGGAATTGGCATTAAACGCCAGAAACAAGCAGCAAGCTGGCGTTTAATGCCAGACATGCATTCTGTAACAACCCTGATTTTTGAGTACATGAGATCTTTTCTAAAAGTACGGATTTCTCCAGAAGATCAGTAAAGGGAACACCTCTGTTATATCATCAAGCATCTCAATCCTCATTATCATTATGTCATCCTTAAGTTAGAATCTCCTCTGAGGCAAGCTCGATAATGCAATCGCGAAGAACCTAGTTTTTGAACCGTATCGGTTGGCAGTTTTGATTCTGATTTTCGTAAATAGTCTCTATTTGACGAACCGGACTCGATTCATGAGAGGAGAGAGATAATAGTATAATATTATCATTATATTAGTATTAGAAAATGCTTGAATGATATTATAAGGTTACCTGGTCTATTTTTGTTAAAAACAGAAAATCGGTTTAACCGGGTTTACGGTTTACTGGTGCAGCTTAGCACCAGCACTCTCTGATGAATTTAGCAATGCTAAGGCCTCATTATAAATGTTCTATTCTCATAATAAATATGTTACTAGTGTCATTTATGCTAGTAGCTCAGAAACTAATTTTTAGAGATATTTTTACGAGTGTTCCGGTACACCTAGTTTTAGTAGTTGTACACCAGAGATATTTTAATATTATTTTAATCCACCTCCAAGCCAACCAATCACAACCCACCTTACATCCCCAAGACCTCCAAGGCTGTCTCATTTCATCATTTTGGCCAAAAATAACAAGAGAGAAAAGAGAGAAACTTTCCTGAACACTTAATCTTCAAAGCTTGATTTCTTCTGAACTAAAACTCAAATCAAAACTCCATTTTCACCAAAATGATCCTCTCTTCTTCCTCTACATAACCATGTAACTTATCAAGGATGGAAATAAGGTGAGATGGCTGTCTCTCTCCCATTTGAATTCGGTTTTCAAGAAAAACCATACAAAACATGTGTTTTCTTGATGTTCTTCCTTAGGAATCATGCTTAACTTGACTTGAGGGCCAAGAAACGTGAATTTCCAGCAAGTCTAAGGTGAGATATCTCTTCCTAACATACTGAGTGAGATTTGGTCAGTTGAGAGTTTTTGGATTTAAAGTTGTTCTTGATGTGATTTAGTATATATATTTTCCTGCAGTAAGCAGAGGCTGTCTCAAATGAGCGGCTATTATTATATGCGCATTTATTTAGGAACGGAAAATCGTATTCGGGAAATCGGGATTACTCGTGACCGGATAAATGTCGGGATTGCGGGCAGCCAACCGACACATGAGCTCATGGCCTGCGCTAGGGCTAGACATGCATCATTCTTGTCTGCGCATCATTCTCAGTTGCATTCCTTTCTGTGTGTGATCTACTTCTTTATGTTTGTCTGCTTGTATGCTACTTCTGTGTTTTATTTTCTTGTATTCTTTTGTTTGTGTTCTGCTTTTTGTTGTCTCTACTTTCTCTTTCTATCTTTATCTTCTGTTTACTGCTTCGCTATACTATGTTACTCGTCTACTAATCGACCCCAAATAAATGAACTTAACTAATAACCCCGACCCTACTAAGAACTCCCCAGTTCTTACCCCTTCTCTCTCCCTTTCCCCTTCAGATGGAAGTAAGAGTTCCTTTCCGTAGTTCGCTGATGATTGTACGCAAAAAGGGATTCTGCTCTAGGTAGTCTTCTGAGTCTAGGGTGAATATCGTTCTCAGATTATATGTATATACTGTGAGACCAGCCAACGTCTGCACCCTGTTCGTATGCGCACTTTAACCTAAATCCTGTGTACGAGATTTCTGTTGTGTGGCTACTTCATGAGGTACCAGAGAGACGTCCTGTGGAAAAGTCTGATCGTACAGAGGAGTAGCAGATGATGTTCTTTCTTTTGATGACGTTCCACCTGACTTGAGTTGTGAAGACTTAGAACGTACTTTCCCTCGCTTTAGTAGTTTAGAGGGACTAGGTGAGTATAGAGTCTAGGCTAGCCTAGGTGCCAGCTTAGGGACCTCTTGAACAGGTCAGGACCTGGGATGTTGTATGTATATATAAAACACTTAGGGAGTGGTAAGAACATATTAGTGAGGCAAAGATAAAAGAAAGATAAAAAGTTGAAGAAAAGATAAAAACTAAAGAAAAGTCTGTAAGGTTTTAATAACAGAAGAACAGACAGAAATTAGTGAACGAACTAGGGCAACATAGTTAGTGCTTGAGTTGCGACTAGGGTTAGGTATTATATGAAAAGTTAAACTGTTTCAGTATAGACTTAATGAACCTATACTTGGGACAGGCGAACTGTTCATACCGAAATTTACATAAACTTTAAATACATACGTTAAACAGAGAAATCAGAGCAGAGTAGAGAAACACAGAAAACAGAGTAACCAGAGTAAAGTAAAGAGATAAAGAGAAAAAGAGTAATATAGATACAGATGAAAAGAGTAATCAGAGAAGAGAAAAGAGATACAGAGAACAGAGTAATTAAAACAGAGTAAAGAGATACAGAGAAAAGAGAAACCAGAGATATGCTAATAAAGGCTGAATCACCGAATGTTGTCAACTACTTGTGACGTATTTTTGTGTGGTTATTTATAACTGCTTTATCTGTTATTACTTGTGAATTGATTATAAATGATTCTGTCTATTAATCCAAATGTTTTCAAAAAAAAAATACACCACGAAAATTAACTACGCGTTTAACAACGAATCAGGCTCATATGATAAATAATAGATAATAATTAGGAAGACAAATTGGTAGCGCTCAGTTTCCGGTATGATCTAGACATATTGAAAATTAGGTCGTTACACATTCTAAGGGCATTTTGCACGTCTAAATGGAGCAGGGATGCTAAGTCCTTGACCCCTCTGGATCTGTGGACCCCACAGGATCCCCACCTACCTCACCATTCAAATTCAAATCATTTCCCTCCCAAACCCACCCATTCACACACCTCCATCTCCTCCATCTTCTCCACTTCTTTCTTCTTTTGCTCGAGGACGAGCAAACCTTTTAAGTTTGGTGTGGTAAAAGCATTGCTTTTTGTTTTTCCATAACTATTGATGGCACCTAAGGCCGGAGAAACCTCTAGAAGGAGGAAAGGGAAGGCAAAAGCTTCCACCTCCGAGTTAGGAGAGATGGAGAGATTCATCTCAAGGGTCCATAGTTCAGTGGTAGAGCATTTGACTGCAGATCAAAGAGCTATGAGGGAGGAGAAACAAAGACAAGGAAGAGACATAGAGGAGCTCAAGAGCACCATTGGTTCTTCAAGAAGAGGAAGACGCCACCCTTACTAAGGTGGACCCGTTCCTTAATCTCCTTGTTATTATTTCTCTGTTTTTCGTTTACTATGCTTTATGTTTATTTATGTTTGGGTCTTATTACATGATCACTAGTATCTAAGTGTCTATGTCTTAAAGATATGAATGTCCTATGAATCCATCACCTTTCTTAAATGAAAAATGTTTTCTGAAAAAGAAAAAGAAGTACATGAATTTTGAATTTTAAAATAGTTTAATTATTTTGATGTGGTGGCAATACTTTCTGTTTTCTGAATGAATGCTTGAACAGTGCATATGTCTTTTGAATTTGTTGTTTATGAATGTTAAAATTGTTGGCTCTTGAAAGAATGATGAAAAAGGAGAAATGTTATTTGATAATCTGAAAAATCAAAAAAATGATTCTTGAAGCAAGAAAAAGCAGTAAAGAACAAAGCTTGCAGAAAAAAATAGGAAAAAAAAAAAGAGAGCAAGAAAAAGAAAAAGCAAGCAGAAAAAGTCAAAAGCTCTTTAAACCAAAAGGCAAGAGCAAAAAGCCAATAGTCCTTAAAACCAAAAGGCAAGGGTAATAAAAAGGATCCAAGGCTTTGAGCATCAGTGGATAGGAGGGCCTAAAGGAATAAAATCCTGGTCTAAGCGGCTAAACCAAGCTGTCCCTAACCATGTGCTTGTGGCGTGAAGGTGTCAAGTGAAAACTTGAGACTGAGCGGTTAAAGTCAAGGTCCAAAGCAAAAACAGAGTGTGCTTAAGAACCCTGGACACCTCTAATTGGGGACTTTAGCAAAGCTGAGTCACAATCTGAAAAGGTTCACCCAGTTATGTGTTTGTGGCATGTATGTATCCGGTGGTAATACTGGAAAACTGAGTGCTTAGGGCCACGGCCAAAACTCATAAAGTAGCTATGTTCAAGAATCAACATACTGAACTAGGAGAATCAATAACACTATCTGAATAAAGTGAGATGCCAAAACTGTTCAGAAGCAAAAAGCTAATAGCCCCGCTCATCTAATTAAGACTGATCTTCATAGATATTTTTGGAATTAATTGTATATTCTCTTCTTTTTATCCTACTTTGTTTTTATTTGCTTGGGGACAAGCAACAATTTAATTTTGGTGTTGTGATGAGCGAATAATTTATACGCTTTTTGGCATTATTTTAGGTAGTTTTTAATATGTTTTAGTCACTTTTTACTATATTTTTATTAGTTTTTAAATAAAAATCACATTTCTGGACTTTACTATGAGTTTGTGTGTTTTTCTGTGATTTCAGGTAATTTCTGGCTGAAATTGAGGGAGCTGAGCAAAAATCTGATTCAGGCTGAAAAAGGACTGCTGATGCTGTTGGAAAGTAGATTTTTTGGAATAGATTTTTTGGAGCTACAGAATTCCAATTGGCGCTCTCTCAATTGCGTTGGAAAGTAGACATCCAGGGCTTTCCAGGAATATATAATAGTCTATACTTTGCTCAAGGATAGACGACGTAAACTGGCGTTCAACGCCAGTTCCATGTTGCATTCTGGCGTTAAACGCCAGAAACAGGTTACAAGTTGGAGTTAAACGCCAGAAACAGGTTACAACCTGGCGTTTAACTCTAGAAACAGCCTAGGCACGTGTAAAGCTCAAGTCTCAGCCCCAACACACACCAAGTGGACCCCAGAAGTGGATTTCTGCACTATCTATCTTAGTTTACTCATTTTTTGTAAACCTAGGTTACTAGTTTAGTATTTAAACAACTTTTAGAGATTTATTTTGTATCTCATGACATTTTTAGATTTGAACTTTGTACTCTTTGATGGCATGAGTCTCTAAATTCCATTTTTGGGGGTGAGGAGCTCTGCTGTGTCTCGATGAATTAATGCAATTATTTCTGTTTTCTATTCAAACACGCTTGTTTCTATCTAAGATGTTCATTCGCACTTCAATATGATGAATGTGATGATCCGTGACACTCATCACCATTCTCAATCTATGAACGCGTGCCTGATGATGACAAGTCATCTTAGCCTAGTTTCACTAGCCTTTTTCTTATGTTTTCATTTGAATTATACACTTTCTTGAGCCATAAGCAAGCCAATTGGGTAGATTTTCATGCTTCCTTTGATTGAATCAACCATAGATGAATTAATGCAAATCTGTTTCAATCTCATCCTGAGATCTCTCTGTTTCATTTTATTGCATAATTGAATTTCCATTTTGGTTAATTGCTTCTGTCTTTTACTTTCTCTGCAATTTACAATTTACAATTCCTTTGCAATTGTTCTTATTGGATCTAGGAAGGCATTGAGATCTAGACTTGGTTATCTAGTCTCTTGGGTCCTGAGATTCGGATTTCCCATTTTCAATTCTCTGTTTACTGCTTTCAAGCTCATTTACATTTCTGTTTTAAGATCCGGTTCAATTCAAGTCATCCTTTACTTCTCTGCTTGTTGCAATTTTACTTTTCCTTGTTTAATTTCTGCAAATCCAATTCCCAATTCCCTTTACAATTCAAGCCATTTACATTTCTTGCACTTTAAGATTCTGAAATTTACATTTCTTGCGTTCTAAGTTTCTGCCATTTAATTTCTTGTTCTTTAAGATTCAGCACTTTAAATTTTAGTTCTCTTTAATTTCATGCCAAACAGGGGGAAAGCAGAGATTCAGAAGACAAAGCATCTCCAAAACTCCAACATATTCTCCATTACTGCATAACAAGTATTTATTTCATGCTCTTTTATTTTTCGCAATTCAAACTGATAATCATAATTGATATCCTGACTAAGAATTACAAAATAACCATAGATTGCTTCAAGCCAACAATCTCTGTGGGATTCGACCCTTACTCACGTAAGGTATTACTTGGACGACCCAGTGCACTTGCTGGTTAGTGGTACGAGTTGTGAAAAGTGTGATTTACAATTCGTGCACCAGGCGTGGCACGCCAACTCACCATTCTAAGAAGAACCTCCACTATGGCGTGCCACTTGGTATCAAAGGCGTGGCACGCCAGCTCCAAGAAGTCACTTGGGCGTGCCACTTAAGAACCCAGGCGTGGCACGCCAAGCTTGAAAAGTTCACAAAACCATGGGTGTGCCACTTGAACAGCATGGCGTGGCACGCTGGTACAATAATCCAGAGAAGGGGCTGAAGGCAATTGAAGACTGGGTGTGCCACTTGAAGTCGAAGGCGTGGCACAACAACCTCTCAATCTCACTTAGCCGTGCCACTTGAGCAACCAGGCGTGGCACGCCAGTGCACAAAGAGCCCAAAAGCAAGGACTGGGTGTGCCACTTGGTATCGAAGGCGTGGCACGCCAACCCAAGCATCTCACTATGGCGTACCACTTGAAGGCTGAGGCGTGGCACGCTAACTACTGGAACCAAGGCAAGATCATGAGCATGGCACGCTGGTATAAGTTTCCAGAGAGGATGAAGGAGGCCAATTACATAGGGCGTGCCACTTGGTATCGAACGCGTGGCACGCCACTCACTATCCATCACTTAGGCGTGCCACTTGAATCCTAGGCGTGGCACGCCAGTGTCATTCAGAGAGCAAAGAAGCATTGGGGTGTGCCACTTAAGTTCATGGCGTGGCACGCCAAACAGAAGAACCACTCACTCACAAAGGGGCGTGGCACGCCAGACCCTGGGCGTGCCACGCTAGTTCAACTTTCCAGAGAAGCTTAGCCAAGCATAGAGCAAGGGCGTGGCACGCCAAACCCTGAGCGTGCCACGCTAGTTCAAGTTTCCAGAGGCAAAGAGAAGTGGAAAAAGACTTGGGTGTGCCACTTGAGCTCGAAGGTGAGGCACGCCAAGGTTGTTAGTGAAGACGAGCATGCCACTTGAAGGGCTAGGCGTGACACGCCAAGCTAAAATTGAAGAGCACGTGACATGCCACTAGAGCGCCAATCACACGCCAGCTGGGAGGTCACACTTATTGAGCTTCTTTTCCCTCGAAAATGTAATTTTCCTTTTTCACTTTTGTAATTCTTTTATTTTACTAGGAGTAGTATAAATACCCCCAAGGAGTACTGAAGAGGGGGTTGAGCAGTTAGTTTTAGATCCACTTTTACACTTCACTTTTGAGTACTTTTCTTTGAGCTATGAGTAGCTAACTTCCCTCTCATCTAGAGAGGGAGCTCTGTTGTACTTCATGGATTGATAATAGTGGAATTCTTTTTCTCTTCATCTTCTCTTTGATTTGCTAGAAGGAATTTCATTCTTAATGCTTAGTGTTCAATTATCTTGGAAAAGAAATTGAATGCAATTGGGTTTCATGGGAACCTTGGGAAAGGAAACATGAAACCATGCTTGAAATCCCTTCTCACACTTGAGTAGAATCTGGGTTTCGGTATTTGGATATGTGACATATAATCCTCCCCCTACTTGGACCTATGATGGTGTGTGGTATAATCAGGGACCAAGCATATCTCTCTTCATGAGCAATTAGACCAAGGAATTGGCTATTGATCAAGATCTGAGAGATTGAGTCACCAAAGGATTGGGACGCAATCAATCATGATTGCCAAGAGGTCAATGTGTTGCATGATTGAAGAAGATATAAGCTAGATTTGATCCAAAGAGACAACATCTCCCAATATCAATGAATTTCCTCATTCTTATCTATCCCTTTCTTTATAGCTTAATTTTACATTCAGTAATTCCCCATTCCCATTTACATTCAAGTCATTTACGATTCTGCACTTTACATTCTGCCATTTCGATTTCTGCACTTTATCGCTTTTCTTTATATTCTAGTCATTTACGTTTATGTCATTTACAATTCTGCACTTCACAATCTTATTAATCCTCTTGACTAATTCATCAATCAATTAAAACTACTTGAATTTGCCAATCTCTGTGGATACGATCCCACTCCACTGTGGGTTATTACTTGACGATAATTTTGGTGCGCTTGCCATAAGAACTAATTCACCAATTTTTAAGTGGGGTGTGAATTGGATTCATCACCCAACATGGTGGAAATTTTTAAGAATGTTAAAGTCAATGTCCCTCTATTTCAGGCCATTCAACAAGTGCCCAAATATGCCAAGTTCCTCAAAGATGTTTGAACCCACAAGGAGAAAATTGGCGAACTCAACAAAAGGCCGGTAGATGATTCTATCTCTTCTTTAATACCTGAAAAATACAATGATCCCGGCCCATGTTTTCTTACTTGCTTAATTGGTGGCATAAAGTTCATAGACTGTATGTGTGATTTGGGAGCGTGCGTAAGCATTATGCCACTCCCCATTTATGAGAGATTGAACTTGTCACCCTTAAAGAGGTCCGGGGCGAGATTCGTGTTGGCCGATAAGAGCATTGTATCAGTTGTGGGGATTGCAGAAAATGTTCTGGTTGACATCTAAGGTTTACTCTTCCCAGTAGATTTTCACATTTTGGATACTCCTTCCATTCACTCAGACAAGCCATCATCCATTCTACTTGGAAGGCCGTTTCTAAAGACATCCCGATTCAAGTTGGATGCACATTCCGAAGTCTATTCTTTTGAGGCCAATGGCAATGTAGCAAGATTCACATTGGAAGAATCAAGAAAACCCATCCTCGAAGCCTATTCTATCTTTGGGTGCGATATAATCGAAGACGAAGTTATTGAAGTTGGCAAGGAACAAGAAGAAGAGAAGGTTGCCAAGAAGTCTAATTCAAGAGATCACACTCAACCCAAGAATGCCAAGGAGTTGGAGATTTTCCTCCTTGGAGAAGTTTCAAGTGAACAATGAAGCCATGCAAACTCCAACTTAGGACTCTAAACCAAAGTGCTTAGTGGGAGACACCCGACCATGGTAACGTTGTTCCAACTTTATCTTTTGTTTATAGCTTTTTGAATTAGTTGCTTTCTTGTGGTATGATGATTGGCTTAGTTTGATTTAGTCTTTTTTGGATTGAATAAGTTAGATTGCTTGTGGATCATGAATTTGCACTTGTTTGTATGATTTGGGGTTGGTATGTTGCTATGCTATAGGAGGGAACCTTAGTTTTGAAAAGAAAAAAAAAATTTTGAAACAGGGCACCTGTGCGTGCGCACACGCACGTAACTGCATTTTTTGCTTTCTGTGCGAGCGCACGCCCCTGTGCGCCCGCACACCCTCTGGTCGCAGCGCCAGCACTGCCTGTGCGTGGGTGCTGCCCTGTTTTTGATGCCATGTGCGTGCGCACAACCTTGTGCGTACGCACGTCTTCCCCTTATCGCGCTCCTTGTGCGGCCGCACAAACGTGTGCATTCGCACACCAATTGATGACCCCTCTGGTGGGAGCGTCATCACGATTTGTGCACATGAACAACCTCCCCCTATCTTTGTCCTTGTACGTGCACATGGACCTGTGTGCGCACGCACGCCTGACTCTGCACCTCAAGCATTCCCTTAAAAAAAAGCTATCTGTGCGAGCGCACGCTCTTGTGCGCCCGCACGCGTTGTTGCAACCCCTCTGGTGGGAGCAACCGCACGATCTGTGTGCCTGCATCCCTCTCCTTTTTGTGGATTGTGCGTATGCACCAGCTTATGCATACGAACACACCCCTCTATCTTGCAACCTCTGTGCGCGCTCCCTGCTGTGCGCGCGCTCCCTGCTGTGCGTCCGCACACACTTATACACTCCCTCTGGTCGCAGCGATCGCATGCTGTGTGCGTTCGCAACCCTTCTAATTTCTGCCTTCTGTGCATCCGCACAGGCCCCTGTGCGCGTGCACACGACTCGTTTTAGGCGTTAACAGGGCAACCTGCCCTGATTGAGCAGCAGTTTCATATTTTCTTCTTCTTCTTCACTGCTACTGCTTCTCTCAACCTCAGCCCTCAGTCCATGCAACCCTGCCGCCGGCCACCGCCGCCATCAAGCCACCACCACCCCTCTCTCTTAACCTCTCTCTCTTACTTCTCTTTTCTTTTCTTTCTCTCTTTCCTTTCTCTTTTCTTTTCTTCACCACCGGTGAGTTTTTCCTCTCCGACATTTTTCCAACGAACCCAACCGCCACAAGTCACAGTGGCTATAAAGAGTACCATTGTTTCCTTCCCCATTCTTGTTTGTTTCAACCTTCAATTTTCAGGTTCTTATTTTCCTTTTTGTTGATTTTTTGCAATTGTTTTTATTTTCTTTTCATGTTGCTTACATTAAATTTAGTGCTTTTATTTGTCTCTTTGTATTGTAAGTGTTGATATTTGATTATGGGTTGTTTATGATTGAATTTTAGCATTAATTGTGATAAGCTTGCACATTGCATACCACATGTTTGATTAAATGCCTCAATGAACACTTTGTTTGATTCATATGACATGGCCATCATATGTGTTCAATTTATCTCTTGTTAGGCATATTGTATGAATTATGCAACTTCAATTATGACTTTTGATGGTAGTTAAGTGAATTCACCAATGCATTTTCTTGTTTGTTGATGTTTGATTTTGGGTTACATATGCATTGTGTTGTATGAAACTCAATTGTCATTGTTCATCTTAGAATTTTGAATTCGGTAATCACTTTACAATTCTTCAACTATTAGATAATGTATTGATCAAACATCTTTTGGACTTAACTTAGAACATTGAACATGTGGTTACCACTTCTTGAGGATGAGCACTTGACGCTTCACTTTGAGTGAATAGTTATTGTTGTTGTACACACTTTTGCTAATGAAATTTTTTGCCAACAACCTCAATGACCATTACATTCAAAGCGTGTTAATGAATCAATTGGTGCGAGCTTGAAGTTGCTTTTATGTCCATGCTTTAGCCTTGCAACTTAAGCACTTATTTGAGAAGCAGTGAGCTTTGACTGATAAACAGTGTGGTTGCCGTGGTATCCGGCCGGTGTGTGTTCCAACCGCGCGCATCATTGGAATATACACACCGTGTTTTTGTAAACCACACTATTTTAAAAGCTTCTTTTAACCTTGTTAAGTGCTTCCTCAGTAATTTTGTTTTATTGTTGCCCTATGATCTCGAAAACCTTTTATTTTTATTTTCAAGATGCGAAAGAAGGGTAAGGCACCGGTTACTTCGCCGGTCGAGCAAACTACCGCTCACTTTTCTGATATTTGGTGGGATCGCCAAGGTGATAAACCGAATACCTTGGTTAACCAAAAAGCCGACTCTCAATACGACGTTATTGAGAAATGCACAAACCATTGGGAGCGGCCGTTGAAGGTTTCAAGCCAGTACAAGGCGACCATTCATCAAAAGATTACCTCGCTTCAATGGGAATTTTGATGAGCGAATTGTTGTGATGGTATAGAATTTTCTTAAATGAATTAATTCTCATTGCAAGTATAGTTCTACACCAACAAACAATCCTCCCAATCAAAAATTTGAGTTGTCACAAGTAACAAACCCCAAATAAGAATTAACCGAAGTATTTCGACTTCGGGTCGTCTCACAAGGAATTGCAATGAAATGCTCAACTATTGGCTATGATAATGTAAGGGGGGTTTGATTTTATATTTTTGCAAGAAAAATAAATGACAAGAAATTAAAATAACAAGAACTAATAAAATGAAGGGAAATAACTCTTGGCTAGACATAGGTAATTGAGATCACCATCCTTGTCTACATACCAAATATTGATAATTATGAGGGGCCAACCTATTAAGTCTACTTCCAAAAGCTTTAAGTATGTAATGTCTACCCCTAAGCTTGAAGTATGTCAAATAGGCTTGATCACATCAACCCATAAGTCCCAACATATCTACTAATTAGATTAGTAGTGGGTTAGTATCAATGAGTATCAAATTGATCACCAAGGGTTCTCAAATCACCAAATCATTGAGACCCAATGACTCAAGGTCACTCAATTCCCTTAGCCTAGACCAAGAGTAAAGAAAACTACTCAAAAACTAGTGTAAACATTTCATCAAATACTTAGAGTGCAAGAAAAATAAACATCATAAAATGCTAGAATTAAAAGAAACCCACAACTACCACAAGCAAGAAATCAATAATAACAACTAAGATAAGCAATAAAAGAGCATGGAAATATAAAATTGCATTAGAGAAAATTAAGATCCAATAATGGTTCATCAACATAAAAGAGAGCAAAACAAGAAATCAACAAGAGAAACTAAGAAGATTAAGACAATAAAACACTAAAATATGAAGAGAATTGAAATCAAAACAAGAATTGAAAGAGAAAATTAAGAGTGATTAACCTAACTTTACCCTAATTTCTATCCTAAATCTAGAGAGAGGAGAGAGCCTCTCTCTCTAGAATTCTACCCTAAAACATGATAAAAACTAAAAGTATGACTACTTGGTTTATTCCCTCCTCAATTCTTGGGTTCAATAGCATCAGAAATGAGTTGGATTGGGCCCAAAATGAGCTGCAAAATCGCTGGCCACGATTTCACTTTAGTGAACCACGTGCTCCATCGGCGCGCATGAGTACATGGCACGTGCGCGCCCCTATACGTCAGGCAACTATAACAAATTTTATATCATTTCAAAGCCCCAGATGTTAGCTTTTCAACGCAACTAGAACCGCCTCATTTAGATCTTTGTAGCTCAAGTTATGGTCGATTGAGTGCAAAGAGGTCAGGCTTGACAGCTTTGCGGTTCCTTCATTTCTTTATGAGTTCTCCCACTTTGCATGCTTTTCTCCTCACTTCTTCCATCCAATACTTGCCTTATGAACCTGAAATCACTCAACAAACATATCAAGGCATCGAATGGAATTAAAGTGAATTGAATTTAGCTATTTTAAGGCCTAAAAAGCATGTTTTCACATTTAAGCACAAATCAAGGGAGAATTGCAAAACCATGCTATTTCATTGAATAAATGTGGGAAAAGGTAATAAAATCCCCCAAATTAAACATAAAATATACCACAAAATTGGAGTTTATCAAATATCCCCACACTTAAACCAAGCATGTCCTCATGCTAAGAATAAAGAAGGACAAGGAAAGGGGTATGAACATTTATTCAATGCAAATAAACTATATAAACCTATCTATATGCATGCAACTAAATGCAAAATGATTCTACCCACTTGGTCAAAAGCAAATCAATCTCCAAGAACACATATGCACATGTAGGGCTAAGTAGTATGATGATTTATGAATTCTACCAATTTGAATATCAAAATAAAGTACAAATAGACTTGAAAAAAGAAAGCTCATGAAAACCGGGAACAAGGAATTGAGCATCGAACCCTCACCGGAAATGTATCCGCTCTAGTCGCTCTAGTGTATAGGGTTGATCACTCAATTCGCTTCTAATCATGCTTTTCATTATTTTTTTTTCATCTAATAATCAACAATTATTCAATGCATGTATACATTCATCATGAGGACTTCTTCATAGGTTGTAATGGGGCTAGGGTCAAGGTAGGGATGTATATGGTCAAGTGAGTTTAAAATTTGCACCTTTGATTAGCCTAAGCTCTCACCCAACACATATGACAACCTATACAATTCTAATACGATGCCTAGCTACCCATGATTCTCACTTTTTCACATCCTCATGCATTCTTTTTAATTCACCTTCCATATGCATTGTTATTATTACTTTACTTTAGGGCATTTTTGTCCCCTTTTTATTGCATAATTTTTTTTCTTTATATATTTTTTTATTTTTCTATTTCTTTTTCTATATATTTTTTTTTCACATTTTTTTTCAAAAGTATATACAAACGTATCAATGCATATGGTTTTACATATTTAATGCATAAGCATGTACCCAATCCTATGATTTTTAACAAAAATAAAAAATTACACTTTTACCTCAACCAATGTCCCAAGTTTCCCATACCCAAATGATACACACCCTCACTAGCCTAAGCTAATCAAATATCCAAATCAAGGACATTTATTGTTTTTTACTTAGGGATAATGATGTGCTAACATTAAGAACAAAAGGGATTAAATAGGATCAAAATTGGCTAACAATGGTTGATGAAAGGTAGGCTATTTGGGTAAGTGAGCTATATAAAACGATGGCCTCAATCATATAAATGCATATATACATAGAATAATGGACATAAAGAATCAAACAAAGCAAAGATTACAATCATAGAAAGAGAACAATGCACACAAGAATGAAAATAAGTGGTTATAGGATGTAACCACACAATTAGGCTCAAAACTCACATGCTTGTGTTCTTAGGTTAAAAACCATGTTCCAAAATAAATTCTTCAAGAAAGTTTGTCACAAAAAATTTTTCAAATTGGTAGGGTGCCCTAAAAACAATTTTTCTTGGAAAAGAAATCATCATCCTAACCAAGTAGTCCTAAAATAAAAAGAAGTAATAAAATATGTACAAATTCTAAGTAACATGCAATCTATCATGCAATGCAATAACTAATCTAACAAAGGCAAAAATTGAAAAATTGGTGTTGAAAAGAAATTTTTACCCATGGAGATCGGTCGAACGACCTCCCCACACTTAGAAATTTGCACTGTCCTCGGTGCATGCAAAGAAGAGCAATGTGGACGGGTAGCTATAATTGATGAGTTTCTTCAAAGGGTTGTGCGGGTGAACTTGTTTGTTGCCCCATTAGAAGCTTTTCCATTTCATCTTTTGGTGGCCAACCTAAAAGGAAAGAAAAAGAAATAAAATTAAGCCTACAACAAAGATATGAAAGCAATTAGAACATAGGCGGGGACTAATGCCAAATAAGAGTAAGGTTCTCACTACATGTTAGCTACGCATGTAAGTGAGAGAGCAATATAGGCAAAGGGCATATCAATTAATACTTGATGCAAGAGCAAAATCAAAGCATAGGTACATGACATGAAGAGCATGTTGCATCAAGCTCAAACGAAAATTGACACAAACAAGATTAGGGATAAGCATGAGAGTATTTGGCCCTATCCTAACACAATGACAACAATGTATAAAAAGAAGGGATCATGAGTTAGGAAGCACTAAAGCACTAATCTTGTGTGTAGAACAAATACCACAATTAATGTTAAACAAGTCGCAAAGCACCAAAATTAACCAAGAAATTCTCAACAATTGAGTAAGAGCATCCAACATCATTATTAAAATAAGAAACTCATAAAATAAAAGGGAAAACAAGTTACAAAAAAATAAAATTAAAATGCAATGAATGAAAACAAGCAAATTCAATAAAAGAGGATGGAAGAAAAGAGTTTTTTTTAATTTTTTTTATATTTTTTTATAAAATAAAAAAAAAAATTTCAAGAGAGGAAGAAGAAAAAAGTAGAAAGAAAGAAGAAGAAAAGAAGAAAGAAGGAGAAAGGAGGAAGGAGAAAAATAGGGTGCAAATCCGTGCATATGCGCCATGCATGCTTATGCACGGATGCAGCAGGTACAATCACGGATGCGACAGTGACCATCGGCGCGCACGCGCCATGCGTGCTTACACACGGATGCAGCAGAAACAATCGGCGCGCACGCGCCATGCATGCTTATGCGCGGATCGCCTGGCACAAAGTAGGCATAAAGTGGGCACAACTCTCGGGTTTTTGTACCAGGAGTGTGAGATGCACCATCGGCACGCGCGCGCACAGCGTGCTTGTGCGCTGATGCCCTTTTTTTTACAAAAGAAAAAAAAATTTTGAAAAAACAGGGAACTCTCCTAATCTACAAGCATTCTAATATAACCAAAATTAAATTCAACAATAAATCTTTTTGGTTTTTTTTTTTTTTTGAAAAATTTTCAAACATACTAAAAACAAAACTTATACTACAAGCAAAATACAATTCAACAACAACTAAACTAATCAAAGCATGAATGCAACAAACAACCTATCAATAAAAGCAAAATGCATAAGAATATAGAAAATAAGAAGAACTACCTATAATGGCAACTCAATTCATTCATTGATTATATATACAAGAGAATGGAAAGAGTTTACCATGGTGGGGTGTCTCCCACCTAGCACTTTTAGTTTAAGTCCTTAAGTTGGACATTTGGTGGGGGTCCTTGCTAGGGTGGTTTATACTTGAATTCATCCTTGAATCCCCACCATTGTTTGCATCTCCAATGTCTACCGGGATCCCAAATTAGGCGCACAAGGCCTTCAGGTAAGTTTAGGTAGATGACAAGGCCCCAAGAGTATTAGTTGTTGAAATGAATGGAGTCCCAAACCTTGTTCTTGTACCCATCTTTCCGTTGACTACCATAGTTAAGTTTGGGTGACAAGACTTGTGAATTCTCAATTAAGCATCCAAACATTCTCCTAGACCCATACAAATTGGTTCTACACCAACCATTGCTATTCAACTTTGAGCATGCAACCATCATGAACTTAGAATGGTGTCTCCAACCACTACACAACTCTCTCTTACTCTTAACTCCACAAAGGGCTCTAAGTTGACCATCATTTTCAATCAAACCATATTCAAGTGAGAAAGTGAAGCTTAGGGATAAGAGTTTTACCCAATTGAATATTGTGTAGGATGGTGACTTAGGAAGGAAAACCTTCCCACACTTAGCCAATGTGAGATCCATTCCCTTGTGCTCTTCCTTTGCATCTTCCACCTCTTTGCAAGCTTCTTCAATTTCAATTCCTTGCTCACCAACTTCTTCTATACACCCTTCATTGCTCAAACCATGTGTTGGAGGTTGTACACGGTCCTCCTTGTCATCAATTTCACAACACAATAAGGATATTCATCAATTCCAAAAGACTCATTAGTTGGTGTGGAATCATCTTCAATGATGGAGCTTGTTTCTTGCTCAACCTCCTCCTCTTGGTAGCTTCCTTCCAATTCAATCTCTTCTTCATTGCTTACCAAGGGTATGGGAGGTGAGGTATCTTCTTCCTTACCCTCTATGTCAAGCCCAATGGGAGAGGATTCAATTGTAGATAGGAACTCCTCAATGATTGAATCCATCTCTTGGTCAACCTCTTCAACCACTTCTTTCGGCTCAATTATCTCGACTTCCTCCCCTTGTGGCAATCCTTGTTTCACCCCTTCTTCTACACCTTGAAGCTCTAAACTCACTCCCTCACTATGATCATTGATTGCTTCTTCACATTCAACAATGGGAGTTCCTTGATCGCATAGGCTTAGGCGGGAGGATACCATATTGCTAACGGCTTCCGCTAGGGTAGCCATCTTGGCTTCTAGCTCCTTAAACTCCTTTTTGGTTCTCTTCTTGCCTTCGAAGGTAAGAACTAACACATTCTTAGAGAGAATCATCCATTGGAGGTGGTGTGGAAGAAGAAGGTTCATTGTTTGGGAGGAAAGTTTCATAATTGGAAGTTGGTTCATCTTGGTAAGGGTATGGAGGTGGTGTATATTGAGGTGATTCTTGAGAGTAATTGTGTTGGAATGGTGGTGGTTCTATGTGTGGTTCATATGGTTCATAAGGTGGTTGGTATGGTGGATAGGGATTAGGGTCATAATGAGGTGTTTGGTGGTAGGGGGCTTGTGAGTAAGGTGGTTCAAAATCATGTTGAGGGGGTGGTTCATAGGCATGTGGTGGTGGTTGTTGACAATCACAATAAGGGTCACCACATCCATTAGATTGATATGCATTAGGATTAGAATTATACCCATAAGAAACCGGAGGGGGTTGTTGCCAAGAAGGTTGATCAATTCCTTGAGGCTCCTCCCACCTTTGATTGTTCCATCATTGATGCATATTGTTATTGTAGCTCCCATTTCCTACAACATAATTTGAACCAAACTCGTAGCTAAAGTGGTGAGAATTCATAATAGCAAAGAGAAAATAAAAACAAAAGCTAACAAGAACAAGAAAGTAAAGTCTACACTAGCAAAAACTAACAAAAAAGCAAGAGACACACATATTTACATATGAACAATAGCCAATAATATAACACCATTGCAACTCCCCAGCAACGGCGCCATTTTGATGAGCGAATTGTTGTGATGGTATAGGATTTCATCAAATGAATTAATTCTCGTTGCAAGTATAGTTCTACACCAACAAAAAATCCTCCTAATCAAAAATTTGAGTTGTCATAAGTAACAAATCCCAAATAAGAATTAACCGAAGTATTTAGACTCAGGGTCGTCTCACAAGGAATTGCAATGAAATGCTCAACTATTGGCTACGAAAATGTAAGGGGGTTTGATTTTATATTTTTGCAAGAAAAATAAATGACAAGAAAGTAAAATAACAAGGACTAATAAAATGAAGGGAAAGAACTCTTGGCTAGACATAGGTAATTGAGATCACCATCATTGTCTACATACCAAATATTGATAATTATGAGGGGCCAACCTATTAAGTCTACTTCCAAAAGCTTTAAGTACGTAATGTCTATCCCTAAGCTTGAAGTATGTCAAATAGGCTTGATCACATCAACCCATAAGTCCCAACCTATCTACCAATTAGATTAATAGTGGGTTAGTGTCAATGAGTATCAAATTGATCACCAAGGGTTCTCAAATCACCACATCATTGATTCCCAATGACTCAAGGTCACTCAATTCCCTTAGCCTAGGCCAAGAGTAAATAAAACTACTCAAAAACTAGTGTAAACATTTCATCAAACACTTAGAGTGCAAGAAAAATAAACATCATAAAATGCTAGAATTAAAGGAAACCCACAACTACCACAAGCAAGAAATCCATAATAACAACTAAGATAAGCAATAAAAGAGCATGGAAACATAAAATTGCATTAGAGAAAATTAAGATCCAACAATGGTTCATCAACATAAAAGAGAGCAAAACAAGAAATCAACAAGAGAAACTAAGAAGATTAAGACAATAGAACACTAAAATATGAAGAGAATTAAAATCAAAACAAGAATTGAAAGAGAAAATTGAGAGTGATTAACCTAACTTTACCCTAATTTCTATCCTAAATCTAGAGAGAGGAGAGAGCCTCTCTCTCTCTAGAATTCTACCCTTAAACATGATGAAAACTAAAACTATGACTACTTAGTTTATTCCCCCTCAATCCTTGGGTTCAATAGCATCAGAAATGAGTTGGATTGGGCCCAAAATGAGCTGTAAAATCACTGGCCACGATTTCACTTTAGTGAACCACGTGCTCCATCGGTGCGCACGTGTACATGGTGCGTGCGCGCCCCTATACGTCAAGCAGCTATGGAAAATTTTATATCATTTCGAAGCTTCGGATGTTAGCTTTCCAACGCAACTAGAACCGCCTTATTTGGATCTTTGTAGCTCAAGTTATGGTCGATTGAGTGCAAAAAGGTCAGGCTTGACAGCTTTGCAGTTCCTTCATTTCTTCATGAGTTCTCCCTCTTTGCATGCTTTTCCCCTCACTTCTTCCATCCAATACTTGCCTTGTGAACCTGAAATCACTCAACAAACATATCAAGGCATCGAATGGAATTAAAGTGAATTGAATTTAGCTATTTTAAGGCCTAAAAAGCATGTTTTCACATTTAAGCACAAATCAAGGGAGAATTGCAAAACCATGCTATTTCATTGAATAAATGTGGGAAAAGGTGATAAAATTCCCCAAATTAAACACAAGATATATCATAAAATTAGGGTTTATCAAATTTCTTGAGCGAGAACCCGATGAAGTCAATGAGACTATAGTACGGGAATTCTATGCAAACTACCAAGCTTGGGAACCAAAGGCAGTATTCCTCCAGGGATGGATGTTGGATACATCCAATCAAGCTCTAGAATCTATTCTGAACATTCCCCATATTCTTCTTGAGAAGGATGATTATTTCAAGATAAAAGTGGATGTGTTCAAAGGAAGAGTATCTCTGACTCCCATCCTTGAGAGAATAGGCCGTCCTGGTGCATCTTGGGAGTATAGCAAAGGGAGAAATTCTGTTTTCACTAGTATTGCATACTCTGATTTGAATGCCAAAACTCGTATATGGCATCAGATTGTGGCAGACTACATCATCCCGAGCACCCATACTACCCATGTCTGATTTAGGACTGCTTTGCTACTATGGGCTATTATGGAAGGGAAGCATATAGCCATTGTACCTTTGTTGCACAAATCGATTTGGAAATTGGTTGAGAAGAAAAATATCAACATTCCATTTCCGTTGATGGTGATGCGCTTAGCAAACGCAACGGGGGTAGAGAGGCAACCAATGGATATCATGTTCGAGTTTTCAAGAGGCAACAAGTTCATTCCGAGGGGAGAATTGGATGGATCATCAGAAAAGAAACCCTCGAAGAGGAAGGCACCCGTAGCACCACCATCAAGTCTACCAACCTCAACAACTCCTTTACCGGTTCTCCGGTCACCTCCGGATTTATTATGAGACATTCTGCACGATATCCACTATATGGAGTAATTGGAGCAGAAGCGTTTCGAGTGGATAGCGGTGATGCTAGAAGGAAGAGACCCCGGCCCAACTCCTGAGGCTTCATCCAAGCTAGTTGGGGAGGAGCATGATGAAGGTGACCAACCCATTCCCGATACCACCAGCTGGAAGTGGCCCCGAAGTTCTCATTCTCCCATATCCGAAGCAAGCACGGAGGACCGTGCAAGAACTAAGTGGGGGTAAAAATTTTTTTTCTCAAAATGCTTTGCAATACTCTTTTAGTTCTTTTTACTTAATTTTAGTAGCTTTATCTTTATTACATCTTAGTTGGTTTGTTTGTATATATCTCTTTAGTGTTCATAGTTATATGGTAGTTAATGTTGCATGTTGCATGATAGAATGAATAAGTTTGGTGAAACACCAAGGAATTGCCATGAGATCTTTTTTAGGGCATACCATCGGTTGAATTGAAGAAAAATTTTGTGTATTCCAACTTGCTTGAAGTTTTCTGTTTGTGGAACATAGAAAAGAGCTAGAACAACATACCTTGTAAGATTTGAGCCTTGATAGATGGTTGCATTTTTCAACCATAATGTTTGTTCTGGTGTGATTTTACTCTTTTTTTATTGTGATCATTGATTTGCATGATTCTTTATATCCTGTATTTCTTGTTTGGATGCATTTAGCATGATTGAGACCATCTTTGATGTTAAACTCACCAACCTATATGGCCAACCCTTGTACTCACCATTGAGAACCCCTGTTGAGCCTGTAATTCCCTTTTGTTCTGATTTTAGCACATTATTTCCCCTTAAGCAAAAAATCATTGATGTTCTTGAATTACTCTTTGATTAGCTTAGGTGGATTAGTGTGTATATTCTAAGTGTGGGGGAATTGAAGGGAAGCATTGGTGATAGAGGCATGGAACTCATTGTGAAAAAAAATTGGCAATTGGAAAATGCTCATGTGTTCTTTGTTTTAGGTCATATGCATCTCTTGTGCTAACAAAGACAAGAAATAAAATAAAAAAAAACTGTGCATAATAGAAAGTGAAATAAAAAGTTGAAATAAAGGATGCATATGTTCATGTTTTGAAAAGAAAGTGCATGAGTAAGGTGAGATAGGAGGAAAATTTGGTAGCTAGGTTGCATTGTTATGAGTATATAGGTGATATAGGATTAGGTGGACACTTAAGCTAATCAAAGAACTAATTCTTTAAGTCCACTTAACCATATTTATCCTACCTAAACCCTGGCTCCATTACAACCCTCAAAAGACCTCATGATATTTGTCTTTCATGCATCAAATACTAGTTGATTGTTAGATGAAGTACAAATCTTTGAAAAGTATGATAAAAGGAGAATTGAGTGATTAAGCCCTAAACACTGAGCGAATTGAGTGAATACACATCCAGTGAGGGGTTCGATCACTCAATTCTATGTTCTTGCATCTCATGTTGTATCTTCTTGCAAGTTGTTTGTTGATTAGTCTTGAAAAGTTCAATTCAATTCTTTGGACATTGGTTTTAGTGCATAAACTTTTTGCATTTGCCCCAAAGCCTTCTTGTGATGGATTGGAATTCCATGGTTTGTTTTACCAACTCTTTGCATAGTACATATTGGTAGTAACCTTTAGGATAGTTGTATGCATTTAAGTAGTACATAGAATAAATCATTTTCCTTTCATCTATCTCCTTTGAGTGTGTTTAGCATGAGGACATGCTAGTGTTTAAGTGTGGCGGAATTGATGAATCCATATTTGATGATGATTTTTGGTTGAAATTGAATGGATTTCATCATATAAACTTGCACTTATTCCACTAAATAGCATGCATTTGAACTTTCCTCCTAATTTGTGCTTGATTATGAAAATATGCTCTTTTGGGCCTAATTTGATTAATTTTATTCCATTTACTTTCCATTCGATGCCTTGATGTTATTTGTGAGTGATTTCAGAGGTATAAGGCAGGAATGGCTTGGAGAAAATGGAAGAAGAGCATTCAAAGTGGAGGAAGCATAAAAAATCAAAGGAGAAGAGCTCAGCCTAGTGTGCATGTGCACAGACCTGCGTGTGTACGCACAACCATCAAATCAGAGCCACGCTTGCGCGTGAGCCGCACCGCGCGCGTCGCGCGTTCATTTAAGCATCGCCTAGTGTGCGTGCGCACAACCTCCTGTGCGTACGCACGGGTAGAGGTTTTCGGCAGAGTGTGCGGACACACACGTCTGTGCGTCCACACAGGTGGACGCACATGCCTTTATTAAAATCTCACGTGACTCGCGATTTTGGTGGTTTGGAGGCCTATTTCTAAAGCCATTTAGCTCATAAGGAAGGGAAAATGAAGACCATACCATAGCATAACATTAGTGTAGCTTAGGAGTAGTGGTAGATAGCTTTAGTATAGTTTTTCTTTAAGTTTTTCATCATCTTCTCTACTAGGGTTTATATTAGGATTTTTACATTCAAGTTCTATTTCAATTTTGATCTTGGATTTTGCTAATTCCTATTGTAAGTATCTCTTTGTTATTACTCTTTATAGTTACATTGTTCTTACTCTTTCTTATAATTCAAGTTATATTTCAATTTCACTTCTCTTTTGCAATTTCTATTTTTTTTGTTGATGAATTTGACCTTTGATGATTGTTACATGCTTTCTTGAGTTTTTATTATTGATTGAGATCATTTGTTGCTTTTGGTTTCAAGCTTTTTCTCATTTTTCCCATGTTTAAGATTTTTGCCCACCAAGTGTTTGACAAAATGTCAAGTATGATTTTGGGCTAGTTTTCTATCTATTGGCTTGAGAAAAGTGAGCAATTGGATTCCTAGAGTTGAAATATCCAATATTTAGTGTCAATTTTGGATTGTTAACTGTTCTTGTTCCCACTAACGCTATGTTGTTGCTAAGGCAATTAGCAAGCAATTTAGAATTTGTGGATTAAGAACACTTATGCTCATTTAACTTACTCTCCGATGTGAGGGTTGATCAAGTGAGATTGATCCATTATATTTGTCATAGTTGTGGTTCCAACAAGGAAAGGACCCTTAGCTCACTCCAAGCCAAGACACCTTTTATGCTTTAATTTCTTCATACACATTTACATTAGTTACTTATACACTTTACTTGTCTATATTGCATAGTTACTTCATTGATTCCTTTATTAGTTCATTTATTACAATTGTGCATGTTCTTTCATTGCTTTATATGTTTATCTCTTTATTGCAAACCCTATGATCCTCACAACCAAGATTGCACACACATTGGTCTCAAGTGTCCTTGGGAGACAACCCGGGAATTAAAACTCCCGGAATTGAATTGGTTTTGAATTGTGACATATCCTTTGGATTAAACATTTGGCTTGGGGATTAATCGTTGGTCTAGGCTATACTTTCAACGGTAGAATTCTAATTTTTGAAAACCTAGATCAACGGTGAATCGACCGTTGTCAATGGGTTGGGGTCGTTCTTTGCCACCAGTCTTCGCACCTCCATGTTGAGGCCATCATCCACCTCTGCTGCCAGTAGAGTCGTAGATCCTAAGGAAGGTATTGATTTAAGGCTGCATGTACAAGAGCTCACCCAAAGCCTTCACGAATAGGCTCAGGAGCTGAACAAGACTTGGGAGAGGTATTAGGTGATCCTCACATGCATGACGGACACGGATGAGCTCAGGCTGGAGTGGATCGAGTTGCTGGAGTGGATCGAGTTGCTGGAGCAGCAGATGGCGGTGTATTAGGCTCAGATGCACACCAGTGGCAGCAGCGCTGCTGGTGGCAGTAGAGCTACTGGTGAGACACAGACATCACCGCCTTCTCTGACACCTCAACAGGACCACGGGAATGACGATGACGACTAAGTGGTCTTTAGTGATTAGGGATTTATTTTACTGTTTCATTGTATTTAATTTATTTGATTTTTAATTTATTCGAATATTTGATATTTAATATTACATAATTGGTTTCTATTATTTATAATTTGACCACTAATTGTCTAAAAGATAAACTTAAATAAAAAATTAAAATTAAAAAGAAAAAAATTAAAAAAAATTACGTCACAATATTTAAAAAAAAATTGACATTATCGTCGAATTTACCGAAGGCATAATTCGACGGTACTAGTACGAAAAACAAGATATTGCGACGCAAACGTTACTGTCGAAAAAAATTGTTGGTATCCAAATGATTTTTCGGGCAAGTAATCCTTCACAACATTCGACGGTAATTAGTTACTGGCAAAATTTATACCGTTAGATTCCTTTCGACAGTAAATTTGTCGGTAATTACTTTATCGTCAAATTTTATACATTTTTCCAACAATAATTCCAATGGTACTCAGTATTTTTGTAGTATAAATTTGGTTGACAGTTTGTGTCGAAATCAAACCAAATTCCAAACAAAACAATATATAAATTAATTCGTGTTGCTTTTGCTGTTAGAATTTGCAAACCATGAAAGGGTATTATGTTCCCCCTAAGTACATCGCCATGTTGTTGCATTTAGAGGTTTTTATGAATCAAGTAAAGTTAAATTTCTTCTGCTCAGACTCTAGCTATATTTTTTTATTGTTATAGCATACTTTTATTGATTAAAAATGCACGCCCTACCAAATTCATATATTGTGTCATACAAAATAATTAAGAGTATAAAATAAAGCTACAAATTCTAATTAATAAAAAATATACAACAATAAAAAATCAAAATCTATGACATTCTCTACCACACTATTGATAATAATTTTAAAAAACACAACTAACTTCTCTATATCTTTGAGTCTGGTTATCTTAATGTCTTTTTTTTTAAGAGAAATCTTAGAGGGTTATCAATATTTATTATTTTTTATCATCAGTTATTCATTAATGTTTAAAAGTATAGAATAAAATATATTGTTCGATTATTAAACTAAAAAAATAGACTAAAAAATTGAGTTAATAACTAAATAATGACTAAAAATAATAAATTATAATGACTTTCTAATATTTTGTTTTTATTTTTTTTTTTTTATTGTAAACAAAAGTCAATTGTCTCAAACACGGTAGAATACTAAAAATTGACGACTTCAAAAGTAAGAGTGTACATAAATCAAATCTAGTCACTTATTAGCATTTTTGGGTGCATAATTCAATTCAAATTCATGCTAAATTTTATTGGATATTATCTGATAAATTTAATTATTTATCAAATCTGATTCATAATTAATAAACTTAAAGAGTATGCAAAGAGTACATAAAGAAAAAAGAAGTTGTGTTATGTATTTTTTGACTGAAAAAATTATAAAGATAAAGTTAAATATATAGGCTGAAATTGTAACCGAATTAATTCTATTGGGATAAATTTATAGCCGATATGAGATTTTTTTGTTGTTGTCATGAGATAAGGTGGAATAGTGGTTTACGGTCCCGCAAGTTGGAGGACGAAGATGTCAAGAACACCGAATTTATTAAGATTAATATAGAAGGGATGAGGAGACAAAGGCTTGGTGAAGATGTCAGCTAGCCTGTTAAAGATCGCCGGGTGTGAGGACATCCGGCCCAATTGGAGTACCTAAAGCCGAGAAGTTGAATTTCTGTTTCTCTTGAAAAAAACTCCTTTGTCGAGGCTAGTTTTCAAATATCATAACACACGCTTGGCAGCTTGAAGATGAGAGTCAGTAGGAGATGCCATAAATTAACTTAATTGTTGAGTAGTATACATGATGTCTGATCGGGTAGTGGTGAGATAGATAAGTCACCCAACCAAACAACGATAAATAAAAGGGTCAGATAGCAGGAGACTATTGTTTTGATATAGTCTTGTGATACTATCCATTGGAACAAAAGCGGGTTTAACACTTAATAAATCAGAATCCTCCAAAAGATCAAGACATTATTTTCTCTAAGATAAGTAAATTTCCTTCACTGATTAACCTCAATACCCAAAAAATATTTTAATGGGCCCAAGTCTTTAATTCGAAAGTGTTGGTGCAAAATAGACTTAATGGCAGCATAGAATTACCAGTGAGAACAATATCATCAATATAGACTAGAAGGATAGAAATTTGAGCAACAGTGAATTTGACAAATAGACTTTAATCAGATAAGGTCTGATGATATCCATGAGATAACAAAAGATTAGAAAGTTTGTCATACCATATACGACTAAATTGTCATAAACTATATAATGCCTTCAGCAGCTTGCAGCATTGATTCAGTCGAGGAGATATAAACCCGGGTGGCAGAATCATATAAACATCTTCAGAAAGATCCCTGTGTATAAAAGCATTATTGACATCCGATTGATGTATGGACCAATACTTCATAGAGGTCAATGCCAAAATCAATCTGATGGTGGTAGGTTTGACAACAGGAGAGAAGGTTTCTAAGTCAACACTTTCAATTTGGGTGAATTCTTTAGCCACAATGCATGCCTAATCTCGATCAACTGAACCATCAGACTTGCGTTTGATGTGATAGACCCATTTGCAACCAACTAGCTTAACACTTGCAGGGCAATCAACAAAATGCCAAGTTTTGTCCAACTCAAGAGCATCCACCTCATCATTCATAGTACTACACTAATTAGAGTGTTGATTGGTGTCCTTAAAAGACTTTGGCTCAACATTGGAATGTAGATATAAAAGAAACTTATGATGAGAAGATGAACAAGAAGAAAAAGACATGACTGAAGATAGAGGATGCCGACACTTTGAGGGAGAGAGATTTGTGGAGGTGAGAAAGAAATTGCACAAATAATCAAAGAGATATACTGGAGGTCAGTGAGGTCAGTCGAAATTACGAGAACGGGGTAGCTCAGTTGATGAGAAAGGTGACATGGGATGAAAAGGTGATGGTGGACTAGTGTCTATTGCGAAAGGAGAGGAGGGTGTATGAGTTGAAATAGATCTGGTGGTCATGGATTCAAGTTGGTTAGGACACGTGGTAAGGAAGAAGGAGAGGTAGTTGGAGAAAAGAAAGAATTAAATGGAAGTGGGTCAATGGGTATGGGTTAGGGTCCGACTGAAAGACTAACTAAATATTTTTGAGAAAGCATGTTTGGCAATGTTGGAATGGGGGTATGAAATTGGACATTTTTGGTAACTAAGGGCAAGATCATTTCATAAAAAATCACATTTCTAGAAATCTCAATTCTTTTATCTTCTAAAACATAAATAATATATCCTTTAAGACTATATTGAAAACTAATAAACACAGCCTTTTTGTCTCTTGGATCAAATTTTGATCTATTTGCCATGAGGGCAGAAACAAAACATAAGCACCTAAACACTTTAAGGTCATGATAATTTGGTGGATGATTGAATAAAACCTCAAATAGTATTTTAAAATTAATTACAGATGATGAAACTCTATTAAGCAAATAAACAACATGTTTAACAGCATAAGACCAAAAAGATGATGGTAAATTAGACTGAAACATAAGAGCACGATATATTCAAAATATGTTGATGCTTGCTTCTACCCTTTCATTTTATTGAGGAGTTTCAATACAACTACGTTGTTGAAGAATGTCCTTTGAAGCATAAAAATTATGTAAAATAAATTCTGGTCCATTATCAGAACAGACAACTTTGACTTTAGATTTGAATTATATTTCAACTAATGTAATAAAATTCTTTACATGATTTTACACTTCTCTTTTTTATTTTAATAAATAACCCATATAAAGCGACTAAAATCATCAACAACAGTAAAAGAATATTTATGATTATAAATAGAATTTTGTCGAAAGGAACTCCAAATATCAAAATGTAATAAATCAAAATTTGCATTAGCTTTATTAAAACTTTGAGAATATGAAACTTTTTTTTCTTAGAAAGATGATAAATGTCACAAGCCTCATCCTGATACATAAAAATAAAAGAAAAATATTTAGGTAAATGGTTGAGTCTTTGTCCAGAAAGATGCTCTAAACGAAAATATCATATATTTGAAGGTTTAATGGGTGGAGACTGGATGAAATTTGTGAAATGTATAGTGAATGAATTTTTACCAAAATTGGGTTTAAGGACATATAATTCCTCTCTTATTCTTCCCAAATCAATCGTCTCTAAATTGTTGGCTTGTGGAGTGCAACAAGAAAATAAAAAAGTGAGTATACATATGAGTGCAGAAGTAATTTTTGACATGAAGATAATATTAAAATTGAAATGAGGTAAATAAAAAACATCATAAAGAACTAAAGATGGTGAAATTGAACAATGTCGTTATAAGAAACAGTAATTTGAGAGCCGATTGGTAAATGAAAAATAATAGGAGATATTTGTGTGTAAGAATGAACCAAGACAAATTTGATGCAATGTGATCTGTGCACTAAAATCAACAATCCAAGTATTTAAAAATGAATTTCGATTTAAAAAATTATTAACAATAAAAAAAGTATTGAAAGAATAAAGATAATGAGTGGTTGGACTTGGCAAAAGTCCAAGTTGGTTTGAAGGACAAATTTCTTTATTGGAAGAGTGGTTGTTTCTGACTTTGCAATCTAAAGAATGAACTTCGGTCTTTTTCAGAAGTGTCATGCGAGAAGAGCGTTGGACTGACGAGAGGTCCAAAAGAGGCTCCTGATGAAGTTGCTGGTGCACCCTTTCTCCTTTACCAAAGATAGAGTAGGAAGGCAAGGGAACAGTGACAGCGTTAATGGAAGAATGATTATTTATTGTAGGAGGGCGTTGAAGGAATTTTAGGATATGAATTGGTTAGTTTATCTATGGATCTCCGCAAAGTTTAAAACCGAACTCTGATACCATAATAAACTTAAAGAATATACAAAGAGTACGTAAAGAGAAAGATGTGTTACGTATTTTTTTATTGAAAAAATTATAAAGATAAAACTAAATATATAAGCTGAAATTGTAACCGAATTAATTCTCTTGGATTGAATTTATGGGCCAATATACGATTTTTTTTTTGTTGTTATAGGTTAAGGTGAAAGAATAGTTTAATAATAATAAATT
>NC_029792.2:82417791-82420109 GCF_000816755.2 Arachis ipaensis | reverse complement strand
TTAAATAAATCATCATATATTTATATATAAATATATGTTTTATTTAATTTTTTTTTAACCTGTATTTGGAGTAAATTTTCGAACTAATAAATAAATAGAGTATATTTTGTTCACCCCCTCTACTGAAGACGGTTTCAACCTTCAAACTTTAGTGAGCTTCAATGATCATTGTTTCTTTGACATTTTTAATTGAGGAGTGATAGGACTAGTACTTTTGTTAAATTTTGGCCAACACTTAATTATCAAAAAGAAATTGAATGATTTTACACCATTAAATACAATCTCACACTATTAAAAACATCACTGATGACTAATTAATGGCTAAAAGCCACAAAATCTACTGATCCTAAACTTTCTTTTTTTATTTATTTATTTGGATTATTTCCTTGACTCAGCGCATGGTTTATTTGTTTAACGATTTGAGGATCTTACAATATTGACTTGCATTAGCAAGGTTCATGCCGGTGTGAGACTTGAGGCCCAAAATCTTTCTCACTTCTCATGTTAGTGTGAACATGTTTCATACACAGTATATGCTTCAACCTTCCCCGGTTCTTCATGCACATATAGCGTATGAAAAGAATCAAAGTCTAATTTCAGATGCAACCCATGATTTATTTCCATCAGTTAAATACTAATAGGACTTGCAAGTTCCACACGCTTGATGGCCCACAAAACAAAACATGACAATTATATTTGTAACATTTTTTTTTCTTGAACAAAAAAATATATATATTTGTGACATTTTTCACTGTACACTATACAATATGCATATTTTATACAGTGCGTTAAGGTACTTATAAAAAAGGTCATACTAGATAACTAATAATTTTATTAAACAACATGAATAATAAATTTTAAAATTAGCCCAATTCAAATAAAATATATTATATTTTTAAATTATTTATTTAAATTTTAATATTAAAATAATTATTTATACATCTAATAAATTAAACATTCAATATATCCATTGTTCACATTATTTACTTATATTTTTCCTATAAAAAATGATTAGCGCAAACTCTTGCCTAGCTATATTATCATGCAAGTGCAAGCATAAGACAAAATAAGTAATAAGATCATGGGCAGATAATCTTAAAGGCATGAAGCACGACCTTTTAGTTGACCGAAAAGATTTTGGAATAATTTTAAAGTCAGTAAATATAATTTTTTTTATAAAGTAAATTTTATTTTCGATCTTTATATTTGTTAAAAGAACAAAATACTCTNNNACTCTTTTATAATTTAAAATTTTTTAATTGATTTTCAATTATTCGAATAATTGATCTAAGCGACCCTGATTATTAATTTAAATTGCCTCGACATATTAACAGGTCGTCATTCATAAGAATTGTTTACATTAATTACTTAAGTGATTAACCGATTAAAAGTTTTTGAATTGTAAATAGACACTTTGTCTTTTCAACAAATAGTTAAAAATAAATATGTTTTTTACTAATAATATAAAAATATTTATTTATTGATGTCAAACTCAATCTAATGAATATTAAATAAAATAAATTATGACTTTTTTTTTTTTTCTTTAATATTAATGATTATTTAATTACTCCTAAAGTAAAATGAGATTTTCATGACTAGTCACTGCAAACATTTCTCAATCAATAATTGCATATTGCAATTCACCAATCTAAGCTCATGCAATCCAACTATAAATAGCTAAATACATGTGAGCTTTCTCCACAAAACAAGCACAAAAATCGTGTGCATTTTGCTCTAATTTTCCTTTTCTCTCAAACTTTCTTACACCCCAAAATTAAATCCTTTCATTTATAATCAAATGGCTTCATTCCAAAGCTTCAAATTTGATACCCAAATTCCATCAGAGGTCCTTATATCTCAAATCATGCAACTTCATGCAAGCATCTCCAAGCTAGAATCCCTTAGACCTTCAAAACAAGTCAATAGCCTCTTCACTGACCTAGTGAAACTATGCATCCTCCCTTCATCCATTGAAATTGAGTCTTTACCCCAAGATGTGAAGATAGCTCGCGAGAGCCTCATCGACCTTTGCGGCCGCGCCGAAGGGCTCATGGAGCTTGAGTTCTCAACTTTCATAAGCCACACACCAAACCCTATGAAAAACCTCATACTCTTCCCTTACTATGGCAACTATGTGAAGCTAGCAAACATGGAGAACAAGATCCTCAAGGATAACGGTGTGCCACATCCAAAGAAGGTAACCTTTTATATATGATGAATAAATATTTTAGTTTATTCATGTATGTATATATGTTTCAAATACTACTATTTTAGAATAACAGGATTATTTAAACATATTTTTTGTAGACACCTTAAGT
>NC_029792.2:82417530-82417767 GCF_000816755.2 Arachis ipaensis | reverse complement strand
AATTTAGTTTTAATTTATTGTTAGTGTAAAATAGTTTTTCACATGCATCTAACTGCGTATCGTCATATCAATAAAAATAACTAATTTTTATATTCATGGTGTGAATAGACATTTAAAAAGAATACAATTAGACGACTATGTTTTACACTGTCAATACATCAAAATTAAACTCTAATTATAAAAAAGTTTTACTATAAAATTTTGATTAAAATTGTTATAAATATTTGAATATGACAA
>NC_029792.2:82403602-82417399 GCF_000816755.2 Arachis ipaensis | reverse complement strand
TTATATTCAATATTTGTATTCGTTTTTCCGCAACATAGGTGGCCTTTGTTGGATCAGGACCAATGCCACTCACTTCCATCATAATGGCCACACACCACATGGAATCAACGCACTTCGACAACTTCGACATCGACGAGAAGGCGAACGAGGTGGCTAGGACGATTGTGGCCTCAGATTCAGGTCTTGAGAAGAGGATGAAGTTTGAAACTCATGACATCATGGATGTGAAAGAGAGGTTGAGCGAATATGATTGCTTATTCTTGGCAGCACTTGTTGGAATGTCAAGAGAAGCAAAACTGAAGATTTTGGGACATATTAGGAAGTACATGAAAGAAGGTGGTTTTTTGCTTGTGAGGAGTGCAAAGGGTGCTAGGGCTTTCTTGTACCCTATTGTTGAAGAACATGACATGGTGGATTTTGAGGTTCTTACCGTATTTCACCCCACAAATGATGTTATCAACTCGGTTGCTCTTCTTCGCAAGCCTAAAGCTTAAGCATTGTAGCCTTTAGCCAATGTCTTAAATAATGCACTGAATTACCCTTAGTATAACATGCATTATGGGTAATCCAGTAATTTGATGTTATTTAGATGCATTAAGGGTAATCTAGTAATTTGATGTTATTTAGAACAATGTCATTTAAATAAACTGAAGTGCCTTTACATATATAATACACTATTTCAATTCGGTACATCTTAACATTGTTTGAATTTAAGGTGAATGTTTTGTTGTTCCTATATATATTTCCCTTATGTACTTATATTTGTTTTGAAGTTCGTTATTATTAACTTATTATAGTGGCTACAATGATTATAGAAATTTGGCAACACTTCAAAAGTGTTACAAAAATTAGGGTAATTTTTTTTAATATTTTTACAACAATTTTATTTTTATTTTTTAGAATAAAAAAGTGTTTTTAAATATTAAAAAATATTAGAATAAAATAGTATATTTTTTGTCCTTAATATTTATGTTTTTTTTAAATACTCCTAATATTTAGTTTCATTCAATTTTGTCTCTAACGTTTTCGATCTTTCAATTTTGTCCCTGTTATTTTTTATTTGTGTCAAAACTATTCTTAAAAATTTTTAATTCCCTAACATTTTACATAGAGTTAATGTAACAACCTCGTTTTTCGAGTACGCGAGATCTTTTCTGAATACACAGATTTCTTCGGAAGATCGGTAAAGGGAGGACCTCTGTTGTATCATGCATCAAGCATCTCAATCCTCATTTTCATTACGTCATCATTAAGCAAGAACTTCTTTTGAGACAAGCTCGACAACACAATCACGATGAACCTAGTTTTTGAACCATATCGGTTAGGAGTTTCGATTCTTGTTTCTGTAAATAGTCTCAGTTTGACGAACTGGACTCGATTCATGAGAGAAGAGAGATAATAGTATAATATTATCATTATGTTATTATTAGAAGATGCTTGAATGATATTATAAGGTTACCTGGTCTGTTTTAGTTAAAAACAGGAGATCGGTTTAACCGAGTTCATAGTTTACTGGTGTAGCTTAGCAGCAGCACTCTCTGATGACTTTAACAATGCTAAGGCCTCATTATACATGCTTTATTCTCATATTAAATATGTTACTAGTGTCATTTATGCTAGGAGCTCAGAAAATAATTTTTAGAGATATTTTTTATGAGTGTTCCGATACATCTAGTTTTAGTAGTCATACACCTGAGATATTTTAATATTATTTTAATACACCTCCAAGCCAACCAATCACAACTCACCCTACACCCCCAAAACCCCCAAGGCTGGTTCATTTGCTCCTTGTGGTCAAAATTTCCAAGAGTGAAAAAGAGAGAAAAGTTCTTAGTTCCAAATCTTCAAAGCTTGATTTCTGCTGAACTAAAACTCAAATCAAAATTCCAATCCGACCAAAATGATCCTCTTTTCTTTCTCTACATGATCATATGACTTATCAAGACTGAAATCAAGGTGATTTGGCTGCACCATCTCCCTTTTGCTTCGGTTTCAAGAAAACATGCTTAAACATGTGTTTTCTTGATGTTCTTTCTTAGGAATCATGCTTAACTTGATTTGAGGGCCAAGAAACATTAATTTTCAGCAAGTTTAAGGTGAGAAATCCCTTCTTAACATGTTGAGTAAGATTCGGTTAGTTGAGGATTTTTGGATTTAAAGTTGTTCTTGATGTGATTTAGGAGGAAAAAGTGCTTAAGGACCGCCTAAGAACATAACCGAATTAGGAGTACCAAAACCAGGTAGGGTTTGGTAAAATTAATCTTGATTAATTGTGTTTGAGTTGTGTGATTATGATATGGTTTGGTTATGCTTGAAATTGATTGTTTATATGAGTGATTCTTGTTGAAATTTTAGTGAAAATTTGATGAAATTTGATGATATTCAAGCTATGAATGCATGTTCTTGTGGCTAGGGGTGTCTGCGGATCGGATCGTATCGGATATGGCCGAAAATTCGATCCGATCCGCATAATTTCCATCGGATCGGATCAGTTATGATATCCGCACTTTTTAGTGCCAGATCGGATCGGATCGGATATCAAATATATCCGCATAATTAAACCTTCTCTTTTTAACCATATTTCTATGTAAAAGAAAGGGTGCGGATTGGATCCGATCCGATCCGATCAATTTGCGGATCGGATCGTATCCGCAATTTTCGGATCGGATGTGGATATTTACTGCGGATCTACGGATACGATCCGATCCATGGACACCCCTACTTGTGGCTGCTGGAATTTCGAACCCTAGGACTTAAATTAGGGTTGAATTTGTGTTGAAATCCAGTAGGAAATAAGTGGCTTTGGTGGCTGCAATTTTATTTTGAATTATGGTAAAAATCGGTTGCTGAAAAGATTGAAAAACGGGTAAAAACAGAGAAAGAATCTGAAAAATTTATGAAGAACACTTTGAGTGTGATGAAGAACATGAAAGAACAGGCCTTAGATCTTGAAAAGAGCAAGGAAGTAAAATTTTTGGGGGTTGAGGGTTTATTTTTTAATTTCTAAAAGTTAGGGTGGTTAAAATAAAAATATTAAAAGTTACGGGTGGTAAAAAGTGAATTTTAAAGGTTAAAAGGTAAAGGTAAGGTAAATTTTGAAAATTTAATAATAAAATAATAAATAATAATAAAATATTAAATAATATTATTTAATTAAAAATAATATTTTAATAAAAATAATAAAATAATACAGAAAAGGCAATTTTCTGTAAAAAATTTAGAAAGACAACTTTAAGCGCAGAATCTCATAATTACCTTCATAAAACACTTAGGGAGTGGTAAGAACATATTGGTGAGGCAAAGATAAAAGGAGAGATAAAAGGTTGAAGAAAAGATAAAAATCGAAGAAAAAGTCTGTAAAGTTTTAATGACAGAAACTAATAGAGACTAGTGAACAAACTAGAAGCAATATAGTTAGTTCTTGAGTTGCGCCTAGGGTCAGGTATTATATGAAAAGTTAAACTGTTTCAGTATAGACTTAATGAACCTATACTTGGGACAGGCTAACTATTCATACCAAAATTTACATAAGCTTTAAATACATACGTTAAATAGAGAAGAATAAACAGAGCTGAATAAAAGGATACAGATAAAAAAGTAATCAGAGTAGAGTAAAAGGACAAAGGGAAAAGAGTAATATGATAAAGAGAATAGAGAACAAACAGAGGGCCTGTTGAAAGGTCGTTTGTTACATTAAGGCAACTCCAGAGATGTTTGTATGTTCATCTGCTGTATTGAGGCAATCAGATAGATAGTGGTATGATCACTGAGAGTGCTTTCCTGGGATACTTAGCTATAATGCTATTCTGTAAGTCAGAGGACTCTTACAGTGAGTGTGTTGGGCAGATATAAGTTAACTAGCTCCACCATGCAAGTCAAAGGACTCTTGCGAGGGGCATTGCCAACAAGGAAGCCTTACCTGGTCAAAAGACTCCGGGTAACGTCGGGAGCGGGTATGTAACCGACAAATGAGCTCATTACCTGCATTAGGGCTAGACATGCATCATACTTGGTTGTGCATTTCCTCCGTTATGATTATTGTATGAATGTATACTTTCTTTGTTTGTATTCTATTCTTTGTCTTTGTGTTTTATTTTCTTGTATTCTTTTGTTTGTGTTCTATTTTCTGTTTTCTCTATTTTTTCTATTTATCTATATCTTCTATTTACTGCTTCTCTGTATTCTGCTATTTATCTACTAAACAACACAGAATTAATGAACTTAACTAATAACACCGGCCCTACTAAGAACTCCCCAGTTCTTACCCCTTCTCTCTCCTTTCCCCCTTCAGATGGAAGTAAGAGTACCCTTCCATAGTTCGTTGATGATCGTTCCGCAAAGAGGATTCCGCTTTAGGTAGTCTTCTGAGTCTAGAGTGAACTCTATTATCTATTTATATGTATATACTGTGAGACCAGCTGTCGTCTGCACCCCGTTTGTATGCGAACTTTCACCTAAATCCTGTGTACGAGACTCCTGTTATGTGGCTACTTGATGAGGTACCAGAGAGACGTCATATGGCAATGTCTGATCGTGCAGAGGAGTAGTAGATGATGTTCCACCTTTTGATGACATTCCACCTGACTTGAGTTTTGAAGAGTTAGAATGTACTTTCCCTCGCTTTAGTAGTTTAGAGGGACTAGGTGAGGTTGTTTATAACTATTGTATCTGTTATTCTTTGTGAGTTGATTTGTGAATGATTCCAAATGTTAGACAAACGTTATCGAAAAAAATACCTCGCAAATTAACTTAGCTTTTAACAACGAATCAGGCTCATATGATAAATAATAGATAATAATTAGGAGGACAAGTTGGTAGCGCTCAGTTTCCGGTATGATCTAGATATACTGAAAATTGGGTCGTTACAGTTAACGTTCAATGGTAATTTTGACATAAATCGAAAACATTATAGACAAAATTGAATACAACAACTAAACATTAGAAACAAAATGTATACTTTATCCAAAATATTACTTTAAGGATTTAGCTAAGATGTACTCTAAGGGCACATGATAAGCTTACCATTAGTAGAAAATTTTAAATGTTTTTATTTAATAAATATAAAGCAAATGCGTTAAAAACTTAAATTCTTTTATATTTTTAATAAAAATTTTCTTGATTTATAAATTTAACATGTGCCTTTAAAGCACAAGATAAATAAACCCTTACTTTAATTTTAACAAAAAAAATTTAAGTATTGCCAAAGTTATATAGCTATTATGGCCACCATAGCATGCGTCTATATATACTATATATATTAGCATGGTGTTGTTCGGGACCCCTAGTACTTAATTACTTCATTCTTCTTGTTTAACAGGATGATTTAAGAGGTTTGTATGAATAACAGTTGCAAACATCAATATATCTGTGATTTTTCTTGTTCCCAAATAAAGTGTATAGAATTAGACTAGAGGCCTTTACTGCAAAACATTTTTCCTCCTTAATTTCTGTTCTTATCTTTTAACATTGGAAACTTGTGTTGGGAACAATAAATAACGGCTCATAGCCTGTTTGCTTTAATTTTGAGGCACACGGGTTAATAAAAACTTTCATCCACGTATTATTCTCACTACTTGAAATTGAAAGTTCATTAAGAAGTGCGATTTCTCTTTTATAAAATGTGAGCCGCGACCAAATATAAACAGAGTTAGGAAAAAGACATTCTTGGTACATTATTTTTCTCTCTGTAAATTTTGCTACATCTTTAAAAATATTAATAGATAAGATAAGCAGAATAAAAACGTGAGTAACTATTGCTATGATGAGTGATGCTTCATGTGAGTAGCTTCTTGGAACATCTTCGGGTGCACATGCAATGGATGCTGCATTTTCACTCTGTTAAAAGGTTTCACATTAAACGACTGCACTAGTTAACAAAATCACAATAATGATCATTTTCTTCTTTTTAATGTAAAAATACTCTAGCATTATTTTAACCATGAGATAACATATCTGATCTTCTCTCTTTTGTCTATTATTGTGTGCTATGCTGTTAATACGGTCCAAAGCTTCAGAATGTGTAGTATCATCACTTACTCCATTTAACGGCAGATTTGTGTTTTGAGGCTTGGCTATGATGCCCAATTGCAAAATCATCTAGGTGGGGTGACCGCCGGCCAGCGTAGCTGACTAGCTTCTTTGTGATCATTTGATGCATCTGAGATTGCAGAAACAGGCAAATCTATGATGGAAAAAGAACTCTATGCAAGGCCTGTGAAACATTGTGTGGTAAGAGATTTGGCACCAACAATTTTTCTCGATATACCAAAGGGAAAATCACTGGCGTCAATGTTTTGATTAGTGTGTGACTTGAAAATAATACTCGATTTGGTTCCTAAAGTTTTAATTACCCTTATTTAAAACGTTAATGGGACGACCACATGCCACACTAAATTTTATAAAACTACGTCACTTTAGTTGACACTCAAATAGTCCAAAATCAACATTGTAAATAGTATTTCTTGAAAAATTCTCTCAAAACACGTGATACGATGTTTTTGGACTATTTAAGCACCAAAATCAAAACAGTATCGTTTTACATATTCCAATGTGAATCTATCTCAGCTCTACTCTCCATTATTACTTGTGTGCTATAAATTGTTTCAGATACTAATGTTAGTCACATTTGCAAAATTTAGAGACTACATGCGACTGAAACTTTATGGATTAAATTAAAACTTACGTGCAAATTTTGGGACTAAATTGGATATTAACTCATCTGACTTGTGACATACATTAACCGCAAAATCAAATGGGTGGACACTAAACAAATGTCAAGCCCTTACAACCTTGTTACTCAGGAAAAATTATAATAGATATGAACAAGGATGACCTTAAACCCTAAACGCAAGAAACAGCCCGTGGCAACCATACCAAATTTAAGAGAAAAATAAATGCCTACCACAACATCATTCGATCGGTATTTATCAATTATTGTAGGAATAAAAAAACATCGTCTTACTGGAAATCAAACTGCTGCATCAACAAAATAAATAGCGTTTCAAGTTTTAGGAGTACCAAACCATATATTATCGTCTAACAAAATTTGTAACTTCTGCCTACACTTTAGAATTTCTCATCTTATAACGTAGTGTACAGTCACAATGATCATAACTTTTCAACAAGCCATACCCTGCCTCATCTTGGATTCAAAATTTGTTGAGCAATTCTATAGAAAAATATGATTTTGCTCCAAAAACAAGATTAAACCAAATATTGTACAAATGAATAGAATTCCCGAAAGCCTCTACACCCGATTCACAGAGCTGCATATCCTCCACTGAGAAAGAAAACTCATGGCTGAGACGTGAAACAGTAGGGAAGCATTGAATGAAACAATCTCCACGTACTCTTGCCTCTGTCTCCAAAACCAGCTCAAAAGTCAATATGTAACAGCAATAAACATAGCATCCAGTGTGGTACGACAACCATCACCACCTTAATTAGTAATACAGTCTATACACACCAAGCCTCGCTGGCATTATCAACATGCTGTAACATTTTGCAGATTAAAATAAATTAGAAGACTTCTTGTACTCAAATGAGTCAAATCACTGAAGACTAAAGGGCTGAGGCTGCATTTAGACACTGTCCAGGACAAAATACAAAAACATTAGAAGACACATGTTTTTGTCCCAAGACATTTTATTCATCTCTGCTGTCTCAATAGTCTGAATTGTATCTTGAGACAGTTACCAAATGGAGCTTTATAGAACTGAAAATATGAATGGAACTATATAGCAATCCATACCATTTCTGATCAGGACCCTTCAAATTGTACTATTTATCTTGGCTAAACGACCGGAGACGTTCAATCAGATCCTTCCTCAGTGACTCAGGAATCTTAGATAAGAAAGCTCCCTTCGCATCTCTTATTAATGACCTCCTGTATCGCACATGCAGTGCATATCACGTCAGCATTGAAATTTATAACAATTAAAATTCCAATCACAATCACTGTATTCAAGTGCATACTTGTCAATTATAACAGTAAAAAGAAACAATTACTAATATCGAAATCATGATGACAATGATGATGATAAGAATAATTCTAACAATAGAACTCAGATTTCAACAAACAGGTTATTTCTTCTCTCCAACGTTGAGAATTGAAACTGTATCCAATTGCTTCGTTGGCTTGTGGCCTATTTGTAAAAGCTGGGTTGTCAAGGCATATCATGAACAAGCAAACCTACATATCAACAAATGACATGCATACCAGAACTGTGCGTGCAAAGCGCAAACAGTCTGCAGTCCTCCTCACTTACTATGCATTTTAAGGCCACTTCTCTGGCATCTATAGTGGTAGTTTGAAATCAATCTCTCATAATAGTTATCATGGAAATGGAATATAAAATTATTCAATGAAGAGTGCTAAAGCCATGTCTACGCAACTGTGCATAACAACCGCAGTCAGGGAATAAGTAATGCAGAATATGGTCAAACATACCTTATCTCGTCTGCACCTGTTATATGACCAGCTTCTTGTGCTCGTAACCTCTTTCTAGATCGCATGAAGTTAAAAACGTTTTCTGTCCAGCCACATGACCTCAAAGCAGACTTGGCTTCTTTTGCAAGACTGGATGATGTTTCGACAGTAATAGTATCAGAATGAAATAGACAATGAATGGTTTAGAAAAGGAAACAGCCTCTTAACAAGACAAATGAAATATTTGATTTATAATATAAAGGTCTCCAACTGGTCAAAGGATATACAATAATGAATGTTAACAAATTTGCAAATAATTGCAAAAGATAACAAAAATGGTAAGCTTGAACATTGAGTACAAAATGAATCAACAAGAGAAGGATATTGTAAAAAAAATTAATGATAAAAACAACACCATTTCAACACATGATAATGGGGAAGGTAGAGGTAGGGGAAGGGAGAAAAGGGAGACATAAACTTATGGAAGGAAGATAGCTAGACCATTCTAACAATGTTAATTCACCATGTTTCCATCAACTGGTAATGGCTTGACAAAAGACAGATCAGATTTAGTACTCCCCCTCCGTATTGCCTAAACATTAAAAGAACTACAAATATTAAAGCCTCACTGGAAAGATTTTTACTGGAACAATGTCAAACCCTGACTAACCTCAATAGTCTAAGCCTAGCTACCAAACTTTAAATCTTTACCATGAAAATCGATTTCAAAGAGTATAAGACAGATATTTCATGTACATCAGCATGTGAGCAAACACAGCATGACTAGGCCTCATTCAAAAAACAAATCATTAATTTTAATATTATTGTAGAATTATTTAAAATAAATAAATAAGATCAAGTTATGCTATATCATACATGTCTTTCAACTCTTCAACTTCTGTTCGAGACTGACCATCATGTGCAAGCAAAATGCTTGAAGTATCCTGTACTTTCCTCTTCCCCAATATTTTAGGTTCACCGTGGCCATTGCTTTCTTGCTTAAAGTTTTCTGGCCCCTTACCTGTTGTTACCGTGCTTCTATTATTGTCTACCGTTGGATCTGATTTGGCAAAATGCATATCAACTGAATGAATATCAGTGGAACCATTTGTTAATGCTGAATCCTTTCTTTTAAATCTATCACCTACGTCAACTTTATTTTTCACAGAGCCATTCCTGGCTGGCAGTGACGGAGGATCTTTCTTACCATTCTCCAAAGAAACTGTGTCCTTCACATGCCCATTAATTACCACAAGCTGATTCTTAGAAATGTCCACTTTCCCATTGACAGTTGCAGGAGCAGGACTTCTCTTGGAAGCAGAATTTCCATTAATGTCAAACTTCACTCTTGAGCTAGAAGGCCCTTTACTAATTTTAGATACCCTTGGCATATCCTTCCAAGTAGATTGCTCAGAATTTGATTTTGAATGCACTGCTTTCAATGGTGCCTCAACCTTCGCACTTTCAGATGCCTGACTCCCATTGGAGTGATGAGGCTTTACGCCGTTGGAAACAAGAGAATCATTAACTAACGCTGGCCTTTGAGTAGTTCGAGAGAAAAAAAGAATATAAACCTTCTCTGACAAAACTTCTTGCAAACTTGCAACTGTTACACAAGAATCATCACAACAATACCATCGACCCATTGCATCCTGTGAGCATATTAAAAAAATCAGAGGCTGGCCACAATTGAATGTTATCTGAGAATTACTGAAGTGGCTGCATAATTTGCACACAGATTATCAGCAATCTACAAACCTTTATGTAGGCATAATAGTGACCAGACTCCGGGGAGTAGCCTGAATGCACAATAGTACCAAAAAGCTTATATTCTGGTAGTGGATCCTGCATCAATATAACTATTAGGAAGGGAAGAACCTATATATAAAGCTAGAACAAAAAAGAACAGAGAATTTAAATAAATAAAAGAGTACAATATTGGCGATATAGCAACAGTCATCACCCTATGTTAGGAAAAGTACGGAAGCTTTCTTTTTACTGCAAATGGTTCTCAGATATGTAATATTACAGCATAGTTTATGTTAAATTAGTTTAGAACTCATAGCCTAGCCACATTTTATAATCAAGCCTCAGCACAATCTGCACAAGCAATGTATGAGTTTGGAATAAGATTTTCACATTTCAAACCTCTATTCTTAAAACCTTCCATGCTTTCCATGAATTACAAACTGCTGAATATTTTGAACTAAGGTATTGTTTGAGATTTTATTGATGATGGAAGGGACTACTAGCTAACAATGGAATAGAAATGAAAGGCAAAGCGTCAACCTCATGTTTGAAGGGGTTAATGAGAGGAAGTGAATAAATTATACCCCACAATTTTGAGGGACAAAAAATGGGGAGTTTGATTGGCAAGTAGCAAGGGCGAGAAGCAGCAAACTTCCCTCCATTACTCTTCAATCAAACACATTCTAAAGCTTTTTCTTTCTTGGTAAATGGACACGAAAGGAATAGTAGTAACATGCTCTATAGAGGAGTATGTGTATCACGCTGTAAAGCATGTCTAAGATCACTCCACAGTTCAATCCATTCCATGTACTCACAAATTTCTCACATCATGTTTAGCCATTAGGTTGGCTAGAGTGTTTGCTGTTCATCGTACCAACTTGATTTCAATGTCCCAATTCCTTTGCAGCACTTTATGAATATTGTTTATTAAATCCCTGTTATTTGCGTTGATAAATGCCCCACCTATGCCAAGTGAAATGTGTCTGGGCTACCAGTTTCACATATCACTATTTTGAAGCCACATTCCCAGGCAAGAATAAGGCCTCTCCATAAAGCGAAGAATTCATAGCGCAATATGTTTGAAAAGTGAAGAGATCCAGAACATCCCTTCACCCAAGTTTCACATGCATATCTCAGAAGTTGGAGAGCTTTTCTTTATCATAAACACTTGCATCACAATTTATTTTAACTGAATTAAGAGGTGGAGGCTCCTAGTTGTAGATCAAGCTAGAGGTCAATATCCTTTTTTCTTCTAAAAACATTTTCATTCCATTGCAGATTTTCGAGCTAGATAGACCATCTTCTTTAGAGACCAAGTCTCCAACGGTTTGAAAATATCATTATTTTTATCATGCCATACCCAGCATAATCCATAGAAAAAAGGGAGAATCCTTTACTAAGTCGATGAGACCCACACAGGTAAATACTTTCAAGTTTGAAATGATGGTCTATTATCACCAAACAAATAGAAAACAGGTAAATAAGCAACACATGTATCAAGCCACAAGAAAGCATAATAGCAGATTAATGGTATGAGAACTCCGCTGACAATAATAAACTAACAAACTAAGATACACTAATTCCAAAAACTCTGGCCCATCTTACGTATACACTCTTCTTTCAAATCAACACACCTTCACAACAATCCAAATCATAGTCTCCTCAAGAGGAGTATGCTTCCATATATCTAAAACTAATTACATTGATGGAATTATAAAGCATACAATACAAGACCAATAGCATCAAGAGTAGACACAAAATGTCCAAGAAATCTTTGCACTTCATATATTCTATTGAGTTTTTTCAAATTGGCATTGCACTGCAATTACTGCTATTGCATAAAACTGAAGATGCAATGCAACAGATACACATTCGAAATAGCAATGCTGTGGCCAAATTCCAGTTGCAAGAGCTCAGTAAAACAATCCAACCTATCAAGAAATTCAGACTAATCTCTTTCAATTATAAATTTTGAAAGTTGAAACCACATTTCACCCAAAGTATTTCCATTTCATCAAAACCTACATCAACCAGTATCCTTACCCTGTATGTGAATTTTGAAAAAATAACAGTAAATCAATCATGTGTTCTTAGCGTATGGTTAATGTCATGAGACATGAGACAGAGACATCTTTGACAAAAACACATTTGGATAACGGGATTGAGAGAAATGGTTAAAATTTTCAGCATCTCAAGATATTTGTTTATGATAATTTTCGTACTTCCAAAATAAAGGGCCATAAAAGACATGTCTTGGATGATTTTTTAAGCCAATTTCTATACCTCCAAAAAGAAGGAAAGCGAGGGACGCGTCTTTGCCATTTCATTGTCTCCATCTTTTATGTCTCAAGATAGGAACCAAACGCTACTTTAGTGAAACCACATCTAGCATAAACAAACAAAGGGAACAATTAGAAGGCTTAGACCAAACTTTTCCACCCTCAAATCTTTCAGCCATTTTGGGAAGGTATAACAACAAAGTTTGGGAGATTACAGGATCATAAACACAGACTTAGAGGAAACTAGTCACAGATATCGTTGTAGTATGGCCTTAACTTAAATACAAAGTATCATGTCAATGCACCCAGCTACATCAATGTGGGAAATCTCATATCAATCTATTATGTGCTTACATGTATGATCTAACATTGATTACAACTCATAATATCTATCATAGCTCGTCCCTATCTTTTATTTCAGTTCTTCATCAATATCTAGAGAAAGCGTTTAGAAATTTGAGTAACGGTTAAAAGAATCAACATTCAGAATACACGATTTTGAATATTTGAATAAAGAAAGTCAAATTATGATCAAAATATGAACAATTAACTTATTCACAACTAAAAAATAATCAACAGTATCAATGTCAACCTTTCAGTAAGAATACATCTAAACCGCCTAGCAAGAACTACTACAATTCAAAACAAATATCATACACACCTGACTCGCTTTGCACATGAAGCTAGAAAGTAACAAAACCTCTTCAAATGCAACAGCCTTATCAATCTTGCCCCCCAATATGCCCTCAAATCTCTGCATCAATCCAAAATCGAGCAACACACCATTCAGAAAAGGGGAAAAAATCGCTCCCAAGTCCAAAGTAATCCAAGGACAAAAAAAGTAACAAAATTTATAATTTAAAAATAAATAATAAATAAAAGCAACCTAATTGACCAACCTTGAGCTGTATAACAAGAATATTAGGCGCTTGGAGTATACTCATCTGCTTCTTTGCCGGCACTAATTTCTTACAACTAAACAACAAAAGAGAATGCATGCCATGAACGAAACCACAATAGAAACTCAAAGTACACACCAATAAAAAACAGTCCACTTAAACTCTCATACCTATCACATTTGTACTTATTGTTCCCATCTAAAACCTCAGGCCGGAAGAACTTTTGCAATGAATCTCTAAGCGAGTTACTATGGAAAACATCAAGGCTAATATCCATTATCTCATCGACCTTATTCGACTCATATCCACAGCACAGGCACTTCACCTGGCTCTGCAGCGCACCACCGAAAATCTCCTTCACCACCGTTGAGCTCCCACCGCCGGCTCCGTTCTCAGCACCACCATCTCCGCCGCCCTTGCGGCGGAGCTTCTTGAGGCGGAG
>NC_029792.2:82401768-82403594 GCF_000816755.2 Arachis ipaensis | reverse complement strand
CTCCTGTCGGCCGCACCGGAAGTGCTCAGCGAAGATCCGGAGGCAGCTCTGAATCTTCAACGGTGCGTCGTGCGTGAGATCCACGCGCAGGGACCTCGCAATCTGCTTCTCGAGAATACAGAACGGACAATTCGATGAATTCGAATTCGAGGAGGAAGAAGAAGAAGAATCACCTGAAATTGCAGAGAAAGAGAGAAAAATCGTCAGAATTAGGGTTTCAGAGATATAAAGAGAGGGGTAACAATAGAAATTAGGGTTTAGAGTGAGGGTACAGAGGGAAGAGTGTTGGAAGCGGAGGCAGAAATTAGCGAGAGGGGGAGTGTAGGTGAGGCACTGGAGAACGCTGTTGAGGTAGCAAGAATTGCCGAGGTTGCGAAGACCTAAGGGAGGACCGCTCTTGCGCTTTTGGCTCAGGAGGTTCGGCTGCCACGTCATCTGCAGGGCCATCAACAACTGCTTCTGCGGCGGCGACCGGCACTTCTCGCCGCCGGTGCATTGGACGGCGCCGCCGCCGATGAGGAACCAGAGGAAGAAGAAGAAGAGGAATAGTAATTGAGCCTTGAGCACCGCAATCGCATCGCGCGCGCTCGCTCTCTATCGGGAGGGTTCTTTTCAGACTCTTTTTTTCCCTCTCTCTCTCTCTCGTGATTTTTTTTTTTTCGTCCTTCTATCGCCTTCTTCTAACGATGAAGAAAAATACTTGTGTAAAGGAAAATGAAACAAATAAGTGAATAACTATGGATAAACAACCATAAACGTAGGATTTTTTTATAAATAAATAAACTTATTTTATTTGCCAGTATATAAGGGGGTACCTTTTTTAAAAATAAATTAAAAAATGAAAAATATTTATGTGTTGTTCAATATCATTCCTTAGTCACCCAAAAAATATCATTCCTTCTGCGGCATGTCAACATTAAGAGTGTGTTTTCTATTGTTGGATCTTTTTCTTTTATCTAGCCGGTGTTAGTAGGGTTGCACATGCGCCGGGTGAAGCCGGGTTTGATGTAACCCAGATTCGATCTGAAATATATAACGGATATATTTATTAGACCCGAATCCGACCCTAGATTCGATGAAACCAATACACTTTCGGGTCACAATTATACCGGGTAAAAACCGGGTCGTTAACATTACATTACGTTGATACCTTCTTGTAAACTAGCATGTAAAAATATCCAAATTTCCAAGACTCCAACCATTATTTAACATGGTAAAATTCACTTAGAAAAATATAACAAGAACCAACCCTTCTTTAAAATTAAAGCATAAGCACAATTAATACTAAAGCAAAACCACAATCAATACTAATATTGTCTAATAATACCAAATATTTAAATCAATACAAATAACACAATATTATGCATTAGTCTAAAGTCTTATGCATTCTAAACATAAAACATTAACTTATAGTCTTATAATGACTGATAACACAAAATATTAAGGTTTACAATACTTAAATTCCACATAAGAATAGTCATGATCAATCACTAATAACACAAAATATTAATTGTGTATGATGACCGGGCCACCGGGCCGACTTCGGGTGACCCGAGCTATGGCCCGGACCCGACCCGAAATAATGAATGGTCTATTTTTGAGACCCTTACCCGGCCCTAAACCCAATGAAATCACACCAAATTAGTCCCTAAAGTGTTCGGGACCGGGCCGGACCTTCGGGCCGGGCCGGGTCTGTGCACCCCTACCAATTAGACTCAAATACAATAAAATTCTACTGCCTAAGAAAAAAAATATAAATTGTTTAGATTATAAATAGGTTTAATTATTTTAAAAGAAAACTTAAAACAAAAGCAATAACTAATTAA
>NC_029792.2:82368830-82401753 GCF_000816755.2 Arachis ipaensis | reverse complement strand
GATATTTATAAATAATAAGTTACATAAAACAAATGAAAAATATTTCACTGATCTTTTTTTAGCATTAGTGTAAAATAAAAATGAAAAAAAATATGTGGTATACGCGTAAAAATAAGGATTAAGTACTTTTTTCGTTCTTAAAGTTTGGGGTCAAAATCAAAATCGCTTCCGACCTTTTTTTTTTTATTAAAATCCTTCTCAACATCACAAAACATTATAAAATCATCCTTTTCACCTTAAAAAGACCAAATTACCCTTAACTATTAATAAAAATAATATTAAAAAAAATAAAACCCCACCTTTTCTTGAAAAAAAAAAAGAAAACAGTTCCTAATTTTCAACATTATTATCCTTTCCCTCCTGCCACTTCATCTTCATTCCTTCATCTACATCATCATCTACCACCATTCAACCTCATCCATTCATCAGTGACCTAATAAACCTCACCCACCCACCATCATATGCACCCAGTCACCCACACATCTACCTTCATCACACTGTCACTCTCTCACCACCAGACGCAATCCACATCCTTCTCACAATCCACCAACACTACCAACAACGACAATAGAAGAAAAGATAGAAAGGAATAACAAGAATTTTCTTCCCTAACCACTACCATATCTCTTTTGCTAACAACAACAGCACAAACAATAATTAATTTATTCATGTCCGTTCCTTTCAATTAATGGTTTTAAAAAAGGGAAACAACAAATAGAACACAAATAGGGGGCTTAGGGATGATGGAGGGTGTGGTTAGGCGCGAGGAGGAGACGGGCTACTTTCGCGTGGTTGTTGATGTTGTCTTCTGCGGCGAGGAGACACCTTCAATTGCTTCGTTGGGAGGAACGGACGGCAAGGGGTCGGGGTTGAGAGCTTTGGTTGCGCGGGGTAATGACGGCGCTGAAAACTACGTTCGGGGGACCGTGGTCATCGTCGCCAGCGAAGAGGTCTAGAGAACGTGCGGCAGTTGGTCGACGGCGCTCGAGACTTCTTTTGTGGTGGTTGTGGTCGTCGTCGTCGATGAGTTGACAGGCAGCGATTTGCTACAGATGGAAGCTCGTCGACACCGGTTGAGAAGCTGGCGGTACAGCTGCGTGGGTGTCTTTTAAAGGATAGATGAGAGAGATGAGAGGATGTTGATAAGGGAAGGTTAAGGCTAAAGATGATCTGGAATGGAGAATGGAGTTTAATTTTTTTTATTTTATAATTTTTAATTTTATAATTTATTTTTCGTGTTTTTAATTTTAAAATTTATTTTTTGTAAGGGTAAATTTATCTTTTTAAGGTGAAAAGGATGATTTTATAATGTTTTGTGTCGTTGAGGATGATTTTAATACAAAAAAAGTCGGGGATGATTTTGATTTTACCCCAAACCTTACAGACAAAAAAAGTACTTAACCCTAAAAATAATTTACGGAAATAGCTTGATTTTTGTGAATTACTAGTGTATGAACCATGCCTAGCACGGAAAAATTTATAAAAGCAAAAAACGTTTTTATTTGTTTTGATATTTTAAGAAAAAACAGACAAAATAATTATTATTTCAAAAAATTTATAAAAAATTATTATTAAATTTAATTTTAATACAGAATTTAAAATAAAATTAAAATATTTACGTTAGATAATTTAAAATAATTGAAAGTGCCACATATAGTTGGCCATATATAAAAATTGGTTTGGACAAGTACAATCCAACATGAGATAAAGTTTATCCCTGAGACTTATTAATTGTCATGGCAAACGATACTATTATGGAGAACTATCTTCGTTGAAATCTAATAGGACAGTTTCTTTTGTTGATACTATATTCATTCTTGGAATCAAAGTAATATGACCAACGTTGTTACTCGTTAAGACTTTACATTCTATGACATGATTTCCAAGCTTCCTAACTTGTAGCCTTGTACCATTACAAAGACTGTTGGATTGGTCAATATTGCTTAGTAGCATCACCAGAACACCAACCTTGAGTATTAATTTATGTGGAGGAAAACCAGAGCAATTTATTCTATTCAGTAATTCAGGACCATAGAAATCTAGTTGACTCTCCATATTCCTTTCATCCATACAAATTGAATCCGAACTAAGATATAATTTTTCTCCTCTAAGAATGATAGCCATCAAATGGTTGTTGCCCTCTTCAATGATGTCTAGCGTGGGAGCCAGTATAGTTCTTGTATTGAAAAAATCCTTTAAAGACATGTCTTCCAAAATATTTGGATAAGAAAAATGAACCAATTCATCAAATACCTGGTCTGAATAAGGAATAACAATATCTTCTGGAAGACATATCTCAAATTCACCATCTATATTGTTGCCTATTAGACCATCACCAACTTTCAATAACCACTCAATAAATTACTCTGTCTCAACTTGATCTGAAGTTGTCCCTACAAAGAGCCTCATGCTTTTTATTAGTTTGAGCACTTTATAAAATTTCTAAAGGTAAGATGAATTCATGGTTGAATGAATAATATCTTGTCTCGATCCTCGTAAAATGACAAGAAGGATTTGTCTAAAGTCTCCACCTAGTACAACCATTTTTTCTCCAAAAGACAAATTTTTGTTATATGTTGGAGAAAACCTCATGATATCACCCAAGCATTTATCAAGCGCTTCATAGCAGTACCTACTAACCATTGAAACCTCATCCAAAATTATAAGTTTCGCTTTCAACAGTAGCATTGCTTGAGGAGAACCAGGTTTCATGTTACATACAGAATTCTTAGTTATATTCAGCGATATTTTGAATCTTGAGTGTGCCATTCTTCCATTGGGAAGAAGTAATGATGAAATACCACATGAAGCAACATTTAACACAATATCACCCCTTGAGCGAATTTCAACAGACATAAGGTTCCAGAAAAATATTTTTTCAGTACTCCCATAACTATACACAAAGAAAAAACTTCCTTCATCACAATACACAGCTGTAACAATTTTATCGAATGCATGTTGATGAGCGGGTAATTTATACGCTTTTTGGCATTGTTTTTACATAGTTTTCAGTATAATTTAGTTAGTTTTTAGTATATTTTTATTAGTTTTTAAATAAAAATCATATTTCTGGACTTTACTATGAGTTTGTGTGTTTTTCTGTGATTTTAGGTATTTTCTGGCTGAAATTGAGGGACTTGGGTAAAAATCAGATTCAGAGGTTGAAGAAGGACTGCAGATGCTGTTGGATTCTGACCTCCCTAAACTCAAAGTGGATTTTCTGGAGTTACAGAACTCCAAATGGTGTGCTCTCAATTGCGTTGGAAAGTAGACATCCAGGGCTTTCCAGCAATATATAATAGTCCATACTTTATCCGAGTTTAGATGATGCAAACTGGCGTTCAACGCCAATTCCATGCTGCATTCTGGAGTTAAATGCCAGAAACAGGTTGCAAAGTGGAGTTAAACGCCAGAAACAGGTTACAAACTGGCGTTCAACTCCAAGAGAAGCCTCTACACGTGTAAAGCTCAATGCTCAGCCCAAACACACACCAAGTGGGCCCCGGAAGTGAATTTCTGCATCATTTACTCATTTCTGTAAATCCTAGTAACTAGTTTAGTATAAATAGGACTTTTATTATTGTATTCGAAGTCTTGGTTACTCCGGTTCCCCTCTGGGGCCGAGACCAATGAACTCCATTATCACTTATGTATTTTCAACGGTAGAGTTTCTACACACCATCGATTAAGGTGTGGAGCTCTGCTGTTTCTCATGAATTAATACAAAGTACTATCGTTTTTCTATTCAATTCAAGCTTATTCTGATTCTAAGATATTCATTCGCACTTCAATATGAATGTGATGATCGTGACAGTCATCATCATTCCCAACCTATGAACGCGTGCCTGACAACCACTTCTGTTCTACCTTATATTGAATGAGTATCTCTGGGATTCCTTAATCAGAATCTTCGTGGTATAAGTTAGAATCCATGGACGGCCATTCTTGAGATCCGGAAAGTCTAAACATTGTCTGTGGTATTCCGAGTAGGATCTGGGAAGGGATGGCTGCGACGAGCTTCAAACTCGCGAGTGCTGGGCGTAGTGACAGTCGCAAAAGGATCAATGGATCCTATTCCAGTATGATCGAGAACCGACAGATGATTAGCCATGCAGTGACAGCGCATTGGACCATTTTCACTGAGAGGACAGGATGTAGCCATTGACAACGGTGATTGATAAACCCATATTTTATGATATATTTTGTGCTTAGTTTGAGTGATTTATTCAATCCTTCACCCACTTATTCATATTAATTGCATGGTTTTACTTCTCCTTCCTTATTATGTGATGTATGTGAAAAACATGTTTCCTATGCTTTAAAATTAATTATTTTAATTACCTTTATTTCCATTCGATGCCGTGATTAGTGTGTTGAGTAGTTTCAGATCCTCTAAGGCAGGAATGACTTAAAGGATGGAAAGGAAACATATAAAAATGGAAGGAAAGTGCAAAACGGAGTTATGAAGAAACTGGCATCCACGCGATCGCATGGACGACGCGATCGCGTGCCAAGCGCGAATCAACAGCGACGCGGCCGCATGACTACCGCGACCGCGCACCTTAAGCAGAACGAATATGACGCGGTCGCATGATTGACGCGACCGCGTGGCAAGGAAAAGCTCTGCACGACGCGACCGCGTGACCCACGCAGACGCGTGACAGAGGCCACGCACCAGAAATTGCAGAAAATGCTCATAGCAAATTCTGAAGTCCTTTTTGGCCCAAATCCAAGTCCAGAAGGCATAGACCAGAGGTTATGAAGTGAGGGAAGGGATTTTTGTTGGTTTAGAAACTATATCTACAACGCGACTGTTTTATTAAAATTCTTTACTGGCAAAAATCTCAACGTCAAAACGGCGCCGTTGCTGGGGAACTGCTAACATGTGCCTTATTATTGGTTATTGTAAATATTTTTCTTTTGCTTGTTTATTTATTTCTGTTTTTTCCTTTTTAATTTTATTTGCTACTATGAATTCTCACCCCTCTCGCTTTGAGTTTGGGTCTAACTTTGTTGAAGGAAATAGAAGTTACAGCAGGATTATGCATCAAGGTCAAACCAATCAAGGATGGATGGAGCCAAGAGGATCTAATCAACCCTTCAGGCAACAACACCCTCCAAGATATCACGGACAACGACCATACTACAATGCATACCCAGCTGATAGATATGGTGGACAACCTTGTAACTACCAACAAGCCCCACGCCGTGCCTATAGACCAACCTCTCAACATAACCTCGAACCACCACACTCACAAGCTTCTCTTTACCATTCGCCACCGTATGATCCTTTCCTACCCCAGTTCCAATCCAATCACTCCCAAGCACCACCACTTCCCTATGTTTCATGTCCAAATCCATCACCTAGAAAATCAGAAGTTCGCCTCAAGGAAACAGTAAATAAACTTCAAACAACCATTCGACAACTGGAGCAAGCAGTAATTCAATTAGCTTCTAGACGCGCGAACATTCAAGGACCGACCACAGCCCCATGTGGACAATCTAATGAAGAGCGTAGCATGAAGGAGACACTAGAAACTCCAGTGGACAAGACAGAGCATGAATTCGTACTACAACAAGTAGAAGAAGCTGTCATTGTACAAGAAGAAGAGTTGGTTGAAGATCTAGGAGACGCTGAACCTCCATGGGAATCCAGAGTTGAGGAGAACTCCGTCAAGGACGTTACAGTTGATGCTAAGGAGGATATTGCACAATCCCCAAGGCAAGTCGTTTATGAAGAACTAGACAGAATAACCCAGGATACAAATTCCCTTGATGATGATAGTCACAAGTCAAGCTCTCTCAATAATGAACTTGCATCCGTAAGTGAATTCTCTGAGATCGAAGAATCTTCCCCAAATGAATACGAAGATGATGCAGAGGTAGATTTCTCTCAACCTCCAATCTATGACTCAAGTGATGAGGAAGACATAGAAGACTTTGACCAGGATACAGATGCATTTGAAGAATCTTGCGAAGAAGTGGAGGAATTCACAGAAGAGCACAAGGGAGTAGAACTTACAGAACCACCAGAAACACCTACCCCAAGGCCATTATCGCCTAATACAAGCTTCAAGTGGGTACAATCCTTAACCTTTAACTTTACTTATTCACTTGAATATAGTTTACTTGAAACAGATGGCCAGCTTAGAGCCCTCTGCGGCTTTAAGAGTAAGAGGGAAATGGCTCGTACTCAGAGCTGGTGTACAAGGTTCAATAAGGTTCCACGCTTCAAATCAAAGTGCACGGATTGGTATCATGCTCAATTGAATGGATCTCGGAAAACGTTTGGTCACTATGGTGAGAATCTACTTTCTAAACCGCCCGGATGGAAAAATATAGATCAAAACGAAGGCGGATTTAGAACCAAAGTTTGGGATCCTGGAAAACATTCTGATATTCATCACCCTGGGAGCCTGAAAATCTGTTTGAAGCTGCTCAGAAGCTTCACATGCCTAGTTTGGGACCCCGGAGGCTGCTGGCATTCCAAACATTGGTGGAGATTTCTGGATGAATTTAAACACAAGCCACCATAACAGGAAGCTCATCTAATGTCCAACTTAAGGACTTTAACTAAAAGTGCTAGGTGGGAGACAACCCACCATGGTATGATCGTTCCTTTTGCAATTTTAATTTTATTTAGTTTTGTTTGTTTTTGAATTTTATTTTTATTGAACCTGGAATCATGCATAGCATTCACATTAAGCATTGCATTCTACATACTGCATTCTGCATTCTACATAAAAAAATCGCAGGTATTGGGAGAGAATAATGAATAGAAAGTTACGCAAGAGCAGCGCTGGAGGCGTGCCAATGGCACAAATCATCCCACGCGACCGCGTCGCTGACGCGACCACGTCATATGGGAATAATGGCCTCCCACGTGACCGCATGCCCCACGCGGCCGCGTGCCCTGGATTTCGACGTAAAAGGGTGTACAACCAATTATTGTGCTAGAGTGGTGCTGAATTGGTGCTGAACGCACAATTCTACCCACGCGACCGCGTCCCATTCTTCTACAGCCCACTCACGCGATCGCATGCCCCATGCGATCGCGTCACTTAAAAATTTTGGCACTAATAATAATTTGAATAGAGAGTTGTGCGAGCGCGAGGCTGCCCTCGTGCCAGTAGCATGAGTTGTGTCGCGCGACCGCGTGACCGACGCGACCGCGTCAATCCACTTCAGCGCAAGTCGCGCGACCGCGTCCCCCACGCGTCCGCGTCGCTTGCGCCGCACAGCTCACCCTAATTTGCCAAATATCTTATCTTTTCTTTTCCAATCCTAATTTTTTCTCCCTCCTTTCTTACTTACTTCTTCTTCCCTTCTTTCCCTTCTCATTCTTCTTATCTTTTATTTTATTTTACTTAATTTATTTGCATATTTTCATTCATTGCATATATTTATTTTTCTAAATTTATTATTTTACCATTGGTGTTCAAATGTTCTTATTCAACTGTTACATCTTTTCTGGTATTTTCTTGGTGCCTAGTGACTTGTTTAATTCTGATTGAGTAATATTATTTACATCAATGCCAATCTTTTATATTTGTATTACTTTTGCATTGACATGAATTTATATTATCTCTCCTTCTCCTCTCTCTTCCCCATTATTCTACATTTTGTACCACTGGCATGCCATGGCCTCTATTATTTTCTCACTTGCATGTTGTAGCTACCATGTACTTGAGACCCCCATTATTTGGCATTAACCCACCCATACTATATTTATTTTCCTATCTTTATTTCTGGGTTACTCTTCTTCCCTTTTTCTTTCAGGATGGCCACCCGAAAGAGAACCGGAAGACGTTTACATGGGGAGACAGGCAAGTCAATCTGCACAATCTATAGAGAAAAGCATTAGTTGAAGCCACCCGTCCACTTGCACATCTCAGCATGCACCGAGGACGGTGCAATCTTTAAATGTGGGGAGGTCGATACCGATCTCCATGGGTTAGTTACTCTTCTATCTCAACACCTTTATTTTTCTTGTTAGTTGTTGCATTTGCATGTTTAATTGCATATTTGTTTGATTTTTTTTGCATACTTTACCACTTGGTTGAAGTAATATTTTCTTTTTCAAGAAAATTTTTAGAGAATTTTACTAATTTGAATAAAATTTAATGTTACACTTGTTTGAAGAGATATTATACTGGAACATGGTTTAGAATTCAAACACACAAAACCTGTGAGATTTCTGAGCCTATTTGAATTGGTTACATTTTATCAACCAAAATTCTATTTTAGTGTGTATTTTTCTCTCTAAAATTGTGATCTTTGTCTTGCTTAATTCTATATTTCCATTGTTTGCATGCACTTATATGATTGAGGCCTTTGTTTCACTGAGCTTACATACCCATATGGCCTTACCTTTCATTATCCTTTGCAAACCAATTTGAGCCTATTTTACCCCTTTGTTCTTTACTTTAGCACATCATTAACTCTAAGCGGAAAATAATATTGTCCTTAATTTGAATCCTTGGTTAGCTTAGACTAGTGAGAGTGCTCATGAATTAAGTATGGGGAAAAGTGGGTTTGGAAATATTTGGTTTAAGAATTGGGTGTTATATATCTTTATGAAAAGGTGAAAGAAATATTTAGGACATGTTCATGCATTCAATAATTTAATCATATGCATTGAGAAAAACAAAATAAAAAAAATTATATATATAAAAAAAAGAAGAAAAAGAGAAAAAGAAAAGAAAAAGAGCAATTAAGCAAAAAGGGGACAAAATGCCCTAAAGTAAGTGAAAGCAATGCATATGTAATGTACTTGAAATTAGAATGCATGAATATGTGGAAAACATGGTTAATGGATAGTTAGATATTATATTATGATTACATGGATTGTCTAAAGTTAGGTGGAAAGTTTAAGTTAATTAAGGATTCAAATTTTAGTCCACTTGGCCAAATACAATCCTACCTTGACCCTAACCCCATTACAACCCTTAAAAGACCTTTTGATTTGTGTATTTATGCATTAAATTTATGTTGATTGTTAGATGAAGAGCAAGCCTTAGAAAGCAAGGTTAGTAGAGAATTGAGAGAATTGAACCTAAAACACTTGAGTGATTAGAGTGTATACACTACCAGTGAGGGTTCGATGCTCAATCCCTTGTTCCCTGCTTTCATGAGCTATTTTCTTCTTGCAAGTCTATTTGTACTTCATTTTCATGATTTGAATTAGTGAAATCCAGTTCATATTTCTTCTTGAAAGATTTGTTTACTTTTAACCAAGTAGGTAGAAACATTTTGCATGTAGTTGCATTCATATAGATAGGATTGCATTTCATACATCCTACCATTCCTCTTCATTTTTATAGCTTCTCTTGAGCTTAGCATGAGGACATGCTATTGTTTAAGTATGGGGAGGTTGATAAACCCATATTTTATGATATATTTTGTGCTTAGTTTGAGTGATTTATTCAATCCTTCATCCACTTATTCATATTAATTGCATGGTTTTACTTCTCCTTCCTTATTATGTGATGTATGTGAAAAACATGTTTCCTATGCTTTAAAATTAATTATTTTAATTACCTTTATTTCCATTCGATGCCGTGATTAGTGTGTTGAGTAGTTTCAGATCCTCTAAGGCAGGAATGACTTAAAGGATGGAAAGGAAACATATAAAAATGGAAGGAAAGTGCAAAACGGAGTTCTGAAGAAACTGGCATTCACGCGATCGCATGGACGACGCGATCGCGTGCCAAGTGCGAATCAACAGCGACGCGGCCGCATGACTAACGCGACCGCGCGCCTTAAGCAGAACGAATATGACGCGGTCGCATGACTGACGCGACCGCGTGGCAAGGAAAAGCTCCGAACAACGCGACCGCGTGACCCACGCGGACGCGTGACAGAGGCCACGCACCAGAAATTGCAGAAAATCCTCATAGCGAATTCTGAAGCCCTTTTTGGCCCAAATCCAAGTCCAGAAGGCATAGACCAGAGGTTATGAAGTGAGGGAATGCATCCATTCAGGGGGAGCTCGCCAATTTTCACTTTCCATGAATTAGATTTAGTTTGGAGAGAGGTTCTCTCCTCTCTCTTTAGGATTAGGATTTAGAATTAGGATTTTTATTCACTTTCAGAATTATCTCTTTTGATTAGGTTCAATATTCCTTTTATTTACTTTTGCAAGCGACTTTATGAATCCTTTCATGTTACAGATTACTCTTTTATTAATGTTAATTGAGGTATTTCAGTTTAATATTGATTTCTTTTATTTATGCTATTGTTGCTTTTACTCTGAAGACATCTTTATTCCAAGTAGATTTATTTTTCTCCTTTTGGTCTTGGTTAAGAAATCAGTAACTCAAGAGTTATCAAACTCAAACGTGATTGATAATTGTTATCTTTGTTAATTGAATTGAACTTCCATAATCCCAATCTTTTCTTAGGAAATAAATAGGATTCGAAGATCAAACCAATTAATCCCTTGACCTTCCTTTATCTTAGTAAAGGTTAACAAAGTGGAATTAAGATTCACCATCATCATCATTGATAAGGATAGCTAGGATAGGACCTCCAATTTCTCATACCTTGCCAAAAGTTTGCCTTACAGTTATTTATTTATTTTAATTGCCATTTAATTTATTTGTCATTAAATTACTCGTTCCTCATTCTTGAAACCCCAAATTTACAATCTCCATAACCAATAATAAGAACATACTTCCCTGCAGTTCCTTGAGAAGACGACCCGAGGTTTAAATACTCGGTTATCAATTTTAAAGGGGTTTGTTACTTGTGACAACCAAAACGTTTGTACGAAGGGATTTTTGTTGGTTTAGAAACTATATCTACAACGCGACTGTTTTATTAAAATTCTTTACTGGCAAAAATCTCAACGTCAGTGATGCCTAAGATACAGCTTGCCATAGAAAGGAGTATGAATGATTGGATGAAGACAATAGGAAAGCAAAGGTTCAGGAGGAACGAACGCATCTCTATACGCTTATCTGAAATTCTCACCAATGAATTACATAAGTATCACTATCTTTATTTTATATTTTATTTATCTTTTAATTACTAAATCTCCATAATCAATTGAATCCGCCTGACTGAGATTTACAAGGTGACCATAGCTTGCTTCAATCCGACAATCTCCGTGGGATCGACCCTTACTCACGTAAGGTTTATTACTTGGACGACCCAGTGCACTTGCTGGTTAGTTGTGCGAAGTTGTGACAAAGAAGTAAGATTATGAACGTGCATATTGAGTTTTTAGCACCGTTACCAAGGAATGGAACCGTCACGATTTCTGCGCACCAAGTTTTTGGCGCCGTTGCCGGGGATTGTTCGAGTTTGGACAACTGACGATTCATCTTGTTGCTCAGATTAGGTAATTTTATTTTAATTTTAAGCTTTTTGTTTTTATTATTCGTATTTTCGAAAAAAAATTTAACTATTTTCAAAAATATATTTTTATTCATAATTTTTAAGAATGAATTCTAGTGTTTCATGATGATTTGTTGAATCCTGGCTGGCTGTAAGCCATGTCTAATCTTTTGGACTGGGATTTCAACTTATCATCACAAGAGCTTGTTGATCTTCACCCATTTGGTAGTTACACACATAGTTGTTGTATACATGGGAGGTATCAATATCTGCTGAAGCTTGGCTGGCCATTGGCCATGTCTAGTGTTTTGGACCGGAGCTTTCACTGAAAACTTGGCTGGCTAGTAAGCCATGTATAATTCCTAGACTGGAGCTTTAGACTAACATTGCAGATTCCTGGAATTCTTATTAAAAATTTTGAAATCCTTATTTTTCTTTTTTCAATTAATCTTCGAAAAATCCAAAAAAAAACTTTATAAAATCATAAAATCAAAAATAATTTTGTGTTTCTTGTTTGAGTCTTGTGTCAAATTATAAGTTTGGTGTCAATTGCATATTTTTCAAACTTTCTTGCATTTTTCGAAAACTCATGCATGTGTTCTTCATGATCTTCAAGTTGTTCTTGACAAGTCTTCTTGTTTGATCTTCATATTTTCTTGTTTTGTGTCTTTTCTTGTTTTTCATATGCATTTTCAATTTCTTAGTGTCTAAATATTAAAAATTTCTAAGTTTGGTGTCTTGCATGTTTTTCTTTTCTTAAAAAATTTTCAGAAATATGTTCTTGATGTTCATCTTGACATTCTAAGTGTTCTTGGTGTTCATCTTAACATTCAAAGTGTTCTTGCATGCATCATTTGTTTTGATCCAAAATTTTCATGCATTGAGTCTTTTTGGTGTTTTTCTCTCTCATCATTAAAAATTTAAAAATAAAAAAATATCTTTCCTTTTTCACTCATAAATTTTCGAAAATTTGAGTTGACTTTTTCAAAACTTTTTAAAAATTTAGTTGTTTCTTATGAGTCAAATCAAATTTTTAATTTAAAAATTCTATCTTTTTCAATTCTTTTTCAAAAATCAAATCTTTTTCATTTTTTCTTTCATATTTTCGAAAATTTCAAATTGATTTTCAAAATCTTTTTCTTATCTTTTTCGAATTCAATGTTAACATTTAATATTTTGATTCAAAAATTTTTCAAGTTGTTACTTGCCTATTAAGAAAGGATCAATCTTTAAACTCTAGACTCATATCTTTTTAGTTTCTTGTTAGTCAAGTAATCAACTTTAATTTCAAAATCAAATCTTTTTAAATTTCTTTTTCAAATCTTTTTCAAAATAAGTTTCAATCTCATCTTTTCAAAATCAATTTCAAAATCTTTTCTAACTTCTTTTCTAACCTCTTATCTTTTCAAAAATTGATTTTCAAATCTTTTTCAAACTAATCCTATCTTTTTATTTGATTCTTATCTTTTTTTTTTCAAAACTACCTAACTAATTCTATCTCTAATTTTTGAAAATCACCTTCATCTTTTTCAAAATTCCTTTTTAAATTAACTAATTGTTTTAAATTTAATTTAATTTGATTTAATTTTTCCTTTCTTAATTTTCAAATTTTTATTTTTAATTCTAATTTAAAAACAAAAATACTTTTATTTTATTTTATCTAATTTTCGAAAATTCTTCTCCTGCACCTCCTTCTATTTATTTATTTATTTACTAGCACCCCTCTTCATCTAAGAATTCGAACCTACTCCTCACCCTTGTGTTTGAATTCTCCTTCTTCTATTCATATCTTCTTCTACTTACATAAAGGAATATCTATACTGTGACATAGAGGATTCCATATTTTCTGTTCTATTCTTTTTCATATGAGCAGGAACAAGGACAATAACATTCTTGTTGAAGCTGATCCTGAGCCTGAAAGAACTCTAAAGAGGAAGCTAAGGGAAGCTAAAGCACAACTCTCGGAGAAAATCTGACAGAAATTTTCAAAAAAGAAGGAGACATGGCCGAAAATAATAACAATGCAAGGAAGATGCTTGGTGACTTTACTGCACCTAATTCCAATTTACATGGAAGAAGCATCTCAATCCCTGCCATTGGAGCAAACAATTTTGAGCTGAAACCTCAACTAGTTTCTCTGATGCAACAGAATTGCAAGTTTTATGGACTTCCATCCGAAGATCCCTTTCAGTTCTTGACTGAATTCTTGCAAATCTGTGATACTATTAAGACCAATGGGGTTGATCCCGAGGTCTACAGGCTTATGCTTTTCCCATTTGCTATAAGAGATAGAGCTAGAATATGGTTGGACTCTCAACCTAAAGACAGCCTGAACTCTTGGGATAAGCTGGTCACGGCTTTCTTAACCAAGTTCTTTCCTCCTCAAAAGCTTAGCAAGCTTAGAGTGGATGTTCAAACCTTCAGACAGAAGGAAGGTGAATCCCTCTATGAAGCTTGGGAGAGATACAAGGAACTGACCAAAAATTGTCCTTCTGACATGCTTTCAAAATGGACCATCCTGGATATATTCTATGATGGTCTGTCTGAATTATCAAAGATGTCATTGGACCATTCTGCAGGTGTATCCATTCACCTAAAGAAAATGCCTGCAGAAGCTCAAGAATTCATTGACATGGTTGCAAATAACCAGTTCATGTACACTTCTGAAAGGAATCCTGTGAGTAATGGGATGCCTCAGAGGAAGAGAGTTCTTGAAATTGACAAGGTTCTGAAAACTGGTTCGGACCGGCCGGTCGAACCGATTGAACCGTGAACCGTTGAAGAAAACGACTCGGACAAACACTAAAACCGTAAATTTCAAAAATCGAAATTGAACCGGTGAACCGGCCAGGAACCGGTCGGTCGAACCGAACCGTGATCCGGCCGGTTTTTTGAAGGGGGGAATGAAACGTCGCCGTTTCAGCTGCTGCAGTTAGCCCTAACTCCATTATCAATGCCCAGATCTAAATTCCACTCCAGAACGCCTCTGCTTCTCTCACACTCAATCTCCATCCTCTGCACTTAGCCCTAGCTCCTGGCCGTTCCCTTACCTCCGTCCAGCCACCGCCTCGTGCCGCCGCCGTCGTTCCTTCCAACAGCCACCGTCTGCTCGCTCACCTTCCCTCCATCACACAGCAGCCATCGATATCAACCTTCCCTTCCATCGCGCAGAAATCGCAACCTTCCTCCGTCGCGCAGCCATACCGCCGCCGGTACTATCTCTGTTCTCCGCAACCACTGTCCCAGTTCGAAGCCCGTTCGAAGGTACTCCACCACTGTCTTGGTCACTCGGTGTCTCTATCTCCCATCGTGCAGCCATCGCAACCTTCCTCCCTCGCGCAGCCACGCCGCCGCCGGCACTATCTCTGTTCTCCGCAACCACTGTCCTAGTTCGAAGCCCGTTCGAAGGTACTCCACCACTGTCTTGGTCACGCGGTGTCTCTATCTCCCTTTTGCATGCTCTGTTGAAGGCTTCTTCTAGCTTCTAGGTAAATTTTTATTAACTATGATTGAACCATTATTAATGTTTGATTCTGCGAAGCTCTGTGAACTGTGAAGTCACTGAATTGTGAACTGAATTACTGATTTAATGATTTATTGAATAATTGTTTGATTCTTTTAGCTTCTAGTTCTAGGTAATTTTTTTTATTAACTATGTGATTTACTAATTGTTTATTGCTCTATGAAGTGTGAACTGTGAAGTGTGAATTGATTCAACTGAAGTTACTGAACTGAACTGTGAAGTTTGTTGAATAATTGTGAATAATTATTGTTAGTTAAGCTGTGAAGTGTGAACTACTGAAGTCACTGAAGTGTGAACTGGTTTATGGATTTATTGAATAATTGTTTGATTCTTCTAGCTTCTAGTTTTGGGTAATTTTTTTGTTAACTATGTGATTTACTGATTTTTTATTGCTCTATGAAGTGTGAACTGTGAAGTGTGAACTGATTCAACTGAAGTTACTGAATTGAACTGTGAACTTTGTTGAATAATTGTGAATAATTATTGTTAGTTAAGCTGTAAAGTATGAACTACTGAAGTCACTGAAGTGTGAACTGTTTTACTGATTTATTGAATAATTGTTTGATTCTTCTAGCTTCTAGTTCTAGGTAATTTTTTTATTAACTATGTGATTTACTGATTTTTTATTGCTCTGTGAAGTGTGAACTTTGTTGAATAATTGTGAATAATTATTGTTAGTTAAGTTGTGAAGTGTGAACTTCTGAAGTCATTGAACTGTGAACTGATTTACTGATTTACTGAAGCTTCTAGCTCTGTGAAGTCTCTGATTTACTGATTTATTGAATAATTGTTTGATGCTTCTAGCTTTTAGCTCTAGGTAATTTTTTTTATTAACTATGTGATTTATTGATTTTTTATTTCTCTGTGAAGTGTGAACTGTGAAGTGTGAACTGATTCAACTGAAGTTACTGAACTGAACTGTGAACTTTGTTGAATAATTATTGTTAGTTAAGCTGTGAAGTGTGAACTACTGAATTTTGTTGTTTGTTGAGTAATTGTGAATAATTTTGAATAATTTTGGATGTTGTTTGCTATGATCTTGAGATTATTGGGTTGGAGTGGGTTGTTGTGATATTGTAATTGGCAAAAACTATTATTGGATTACTGGTAATGTTTAGGTATGGATGAGAGTATCAACCAAGAACTATTATTGTAATTGGATGAGATCATAACATCCTAGTTTATGTAGTATTTTTAATTTGGATTATATTTTAAGGTTTATATTAGACTATAATTATGTTTTAATGTTTTTATTTATATTTTATTTATTATTTTATTATAAAACGATTTTTTCGGTTTAATCACGGTCAAACCGGTTGAACCTATGAACCAGTGAACCAGTAACTAAAGCGGTTCGATGACCGGTTCGGTTCTCAGAACCTTGGAAATTGATACTCTGAATGTCATATTGGCTCAGAATAAAATATTAACTCAGCAAGATAATATGATCTCTCAGAGTCTGAATGGATTGAAGGAATCATCCAACAGTACTAAAGAGGCATCTTCTGAAGAAGAAGCTTATGATCCTGAGAACCCTGCAATAGCAGAGGTGAATTACATGGGTGAACCCTATGGAAACACCTATAATCCCTCATAGAGAAATCATCCAAATTTCTCATGGAAGGATCAACAAAAGCCTCAACAAGGCTTTAATAATGGTGGAAGAAACAGGTTTAGCAATAGCAAACCTTTTCCATCATCCACTCAGCAACAGACAGAGAATTCTGAGCAGAATCCATCTAGCTTAGCAAATATAGTCTCTGATCTATCTAAGCCCACTGTGAGTTTCATGAATGAAACAAGGTCCTCCATTAGGAATTTGGAGGCACAAGTGGGCCAGCTGAGTAAAAGGGTCACTGAAACTCCTCCTAGTACTCTCCCAAGCAATACAGAAGAAAGTCCAAAGAGAGAGTACAAGGCCATTGACTTATCCATCATGGCCGAACCTACAAGGGAGGAGGAGGACGTGAATCCTAGTGAGGAAGACCTCCTGGGACATTCAGTGACCAATAAGGAGTTTCCTTTTGAGGAACCAAAGGAACCTGAGGCTCATCTAGAGACCATAGAGATTCCATTGAACCTCCTTCTGCCCTTCATGAGCTCTGATGAGTATTCTTCTTCTGAAGAGAACGAAGACATTACTGAAGAGCAAGTTGCTAAATACCTTGGTGCAATCATGAAGTTGAATGCCAAATTATTTGGTAATGAGACTTGAGAAGATGAACCTCCCTTGCTCACCAATGAACTAAATGCGTTGGATAGGCAGAAATTACCTCAAAAGAAACAGGATCCAGGCAAATTCTTAATACCCTGTACCATAGGCACCATGACCTTTGAGAAGGCTCTGTGTGACCTGGGGTCAGGAATAAACTTAATGCCACTCTCTGTAATGGAGAAACTAGGGATCTTTGAGGTGCAAGCTGCTAGAATCTCATTAGATATGGCAGACAACTCAAGAATACAGGCTTATGGACAAGTAGAGGACGTGTTAGTAAAGGTTGAAGGCCTTTACATCCCTGCTGATTTCATAATCCTAGACACTGGGAAGGAAGAGGATGAATCCATCATCCTTGGAAGACCCTTCCTAGCCACAGCAAGAGTTGTGATTGATGTGGACAGAGGAGAGTTGGTCCTTCAACTGAATGAGGACAACCTTGTGTTTAAAACTCAAGGATCTCCTTCTGTAACCATGGAGAGAAAGCATGAAAAGCTTCTCTCACTGCAGAGTCAACCAAAGCCTCCACAGTCAAACTCTAAGTTTGGTGTTGGGAGGCCACAACCAAACCCTAAGTTTGGTGTTGAACCCCCACAATCAAACTCTAAGTTTGGTGTTGGGATGTCCCAACAATGCTCTGAACATCTGTGAGGCTCCATGAGAGCTCACTGTCAAGCTATTGACATTAAAGAAGCGCTTTTTGGGAGGTAACCCAATGTTATTTAATTATATCTATTTTATTTTCTTTTTGTTATTTCGTGTTTTATTAGGTTGATGATCATGTGAAGTCACAAAAACTACTGAAAAATAAAAAATAGAATGAAAAACAACATTGAAAACAGCACACCCTGGATGAGAGCAGTCTGGCGTTTAACGCCAGAAACAGGCACCAAGATGGCATTTAACGCCAGAAACAAGCATCTGCCTGGCGTTAAATGCCAGAAACAGGCTACATTTGGGCGTTTAACGCCAGAAAAGGAATGTTAAGTCCTTGACCCCACTTGATCTGTGGACCCACAGGATCCCCACATTTTCTTCTCTCCTCTTCACACCTTTTCATAACTCTCTTCCCCAATTATCCTTCACCAATCACCTCAATTACTCTTTTCCATCACCTCTTCACCACTCACATCCATCCTCTCTTCCCTATAAACCCCACCTACCTTCAAAATTCAAACTAATTTCCCTCCCAAACCCAACCCCAATGGCCGAACCCTACACCTTCCTCACTCCTATATAAACCCCTCACTCCTTCTTCATTTTCACACAACACAACCCTCTCTTCTTCTCCTTGTCCGAATACATCTTCTTCCCCCATCTCCTCTATTTTCTTCTTCTTCTACTACTTTCTTTCTTCTTTTTCTCGGGAACGAGCAAATATTTTAAGTTTGATGTGGTAAAAGCATAGTTTTTTGTTTTTTCATAACCATTTATGGCACCTAAGGCCAGAGAAACCTCTAGAAAGAGGAAAGGAAAGGCAATTGCTTCCACCTCTGAGTCATGGGAGATGGAGGGATTCATCTCAAAGGTCCATCAAGACCACTTCTATGAAGTTGTGGCCAAGAAGAAAGTGATCCCTGAGGTTCCTTTCAAGCTCAAAAAGAATGAGTATCCAGAGATCCGACTTGAGATCCAAAGAAGAGGTTGGGTAGTTCTCACCAACCCCATTCAACAAGTCGGGATCCTAATGGTTCAAGAGTTCTATGCAAACGCATGGATCACTAGGAACCATGATCAAAGTGTGAACCCGAATCCAAAGCATTGGCTAACTATGGTTTGGGGAAAATACTTAGATTTCAGTCCAGAAAATGTAAGGCTGGCGTTCAACTTGCCAATGATGGAAGAGAACGCATGCCCCTACACAAGAAGGGTCAACTTTGATCAAAGGTTGGACCAAGTCCTCATAGACATATGTGAGAAAGGAGCTCAATGGAAAATTGACTCAAGAGGCAAGCCGGTTCAATTAAGAAGGCATGACCTCAAACCAGCGGCTAGGGGATGGCTAGAGTTCATTCAACGCTCAATCATTCCTACTAGTAACCGGTCTGAAGTTACTATAGACCGAGCCATTATGATCCATAGTATCATGATTGGAGAGGAGGTGGAAGTTCATGAGATTATACCTCAAGAACTTTACAAGGTTGCTGACAAGTCCTCCACTTGGGCAAGGTTAGCCTTTCCTCAACTCATATGCCACATCTGCAATTCGGCTGGAATTGACATAGAGGGAGACATCCTCATTGAAGAGGACAAGCCCATCACTAAGAAAAGGATCGAGCAAACAAGAGATCATGGACCTCAGCAAGAGCATGAGGAAATTTCCCACCATAAAATCCCTGAGATGCCTCAGGGGATGCATTTTCCTCCACAAAACTATTGGGAGCAAATCAACACTTCCCTAGGAGAATTAAGCTCCAACATGGGACAACTAAGGATGGAGCACCAAGAATATTCCATCATCCTCCATGAAATTAGAGAAGATCAAAGAGCTATAAGGGAGGAGCAACAAAGACAAGGAAGAGACATAGAGGAGCTCAAAAGCACCATTGGTTCTTCAAGAAAAGGAAGACGCCACCCTCACTAAGGTGGACTCATTCCTTAATCTCCTTGTCTATTTATTTTCTGTTTTCGGTTTCCATGCTTCATGTTTAATTATGTTTGTGTCTTTACTACATGATCACTAGTGTCTAAGTGTCTATGCCTTAAAGTTATGAATATGAATCCATCACCTCTCTTAAATGAAAAAATGTTCTAAAAATAAAAGAACAAGAAATACATGGTTTCGAATTCATCCTTGAAACTAGTTTAATTATTTTGATGTGGTGACAATACTTTTTGTTTTCTGAATGAACGCTTGAACAGTGCATATGTCTTTTGATATTGTGGTTTATGAATGTTAAATATGTTGGCTCTTGAAAGAATGATGAAAATGAGAAATGTTATTTGATAATCTGAAAAATCATAAAAATGATTCTTGAAGAAAGAAAAAGCAGTGAATACAATAGCTTGCAGAAAAAAAATGAAAAAAAATAGCGAAAAAAAAGAGAAAGAAAAAGAAAAAAGCAAGCAGAAAAAGCCAAAAGTTCTTTAAACCAAAAGGCAAGAGAAAAAAGCCAATAGCCCTTAAAACCAAAAGGCAAGAGTAATAAAAAGGATCCAAGGCTTTGAGCATCAGTGGATAGGAGGGCCTAGAGGAATAAAATCCTGGCCTAAGCGGCTAAACCAAGCTGTCCCTAACCATGTGCTTGTGGCGTGAAGGTGTCAAGTGAAAACTTGAGACTGAGTAGTTAAAGTCGAGGTCCAAAGCAAAAAAAGAGTGTGCTTAAGAACCCTGGACACCTCTAATTGGGAACTTTAGCAAAGCTGAGTCACAATCTGAAAAGGTTCACCCAGTTATGTGTCTGTGGCATTTATGTATCCGGTGGTAATACTGGAAAACAAAGTGCTTAGGGCCACGGCCAAGACTCATAAAGTAGCTGTGTTCAAGAATCAACATACTGTACTTGGAGAATCAATAACACTATCTGAATTCTGAGTTCCTATAGATGCCAATCATTCTGAACTTCAATGGATAAAGTGCGATGCCAAAACTACTCAAGAGGCAAAAAGCTACTAATCCCGCTGATGCACTTGCATATTTGCTATATTAGCTAGTCTGTTTAGTTAGTTTTAGCTTAGTTTCACTCATTTTCTTTGAATTAAACAAGTATTTTTATGAGTTTTATTTTCATGCTTAAGAATACCAAGGACCATGTTAATTGTGGCTAATTTCATGCAAATGAGTCAATGAATGCATAAATAAATAAATCTCATGAAGTTGATTCCATTGATTGCATGCATTGGTGAGACTTTGAAGCAAGTTTCCTTGTTTATGATAGGTGATGCAATAAGAAGGCATTGAAGCAAGAATGAAGCAAGCAAGTGGCTAACAATTCATTCAAGAAGAGAAACATGCACGTTGCTAACTTGGAGTTACATTGGAGTGCTTGGCAACAACGCCAAGAAGTAAACTAGGCAAGAAGAAGAGGAGTTCGGCGTTGCCAACGCCAGGAACAAGGGCGTGCTCCTAGGCAACGCCAGGCAGCCCTGGGGAATGAATATAGAGGAGTTGCACGTTGCCAACTTGCACTTCAGCTAGAGTGTCCATCAACAACGCCCAACAATGCAAGGCAGCCCTGGAGAACACATTTGGGCATTGCCAACTTGGAGAAAGGGTGAGTGTTTGATGGTAACGCAGGCAAGCAAGAAATTGGGCCAGGAGGGAGCTCGAGGGCATTGCCAACGTGGGAGTGTATAGGCGTTCTTCAAGACAACGCTGAGCTAAAGATTTTGTCCAGCCAAAGAAGCTCGAGCACGTTGCCAACGTGCTGCTTCACTAGAGTGTTCAGAGGCAATGCCAGGGAGGAGAGCTTGGAAGGAGGCAATCCTGGAGAGCACGTTGCCAACGTGCTGCTTCACTAGTGTGTTTGAAGACAACGTCAAGACTTGGCCCAGGAAGGGGAGAAGCTGGCGTTGCCAATGCCAGGAATAAGAGACGTGTTCCAAGGCAACGCAGCAAGCATTAGATCTCCACCCATCGAGCACGTTGCCAACGCCCGCCTTCATTGGCGTATTTGGCAATAACTCAAGGCAACATGGATGATACCTCTCCAACTCAAGCACGTTGCCAACGCCAGGAAACATAGGCGTGTTCAATGACAACACCAAGCAGCAAGCATGGAGCCTTGAGGAAGGCTCGAGCACGTTGCCAACTCCAGGAAGAGTTGGAGTGTTTTGTGACAACGCCAAGCAAGGAGGCTGTCCAGGAAAGGAAGCCAACGTTGCCAACGCTGAAGTGCATAGGAGTTATCCAAAGCAACGCATCAAACAAGTTTGGAGAGCAACCCTCCTTCACTCGAGCACGTTGCCAACGCCAAGCCCTATAGGTGTGTTCCAAGGCAACGTGACAAGCAAAGTTGAAGGCTAGAAAGCAGCCCTGGAGGGAAGCAACGAGCACGTTGCTAACGTGCCAACAAGGGGGCATGTTTGAGGACAACGCCAGCCCCATGACTCAGCCTTGGGAGGCTTGGCATGTTGCCAACTTGGGAAGAGAGGGGCGTGTTCAGCAACAACTTCAACAAACTTGGCAGCCTGACCTTACCTTCTTTGAGGAAGCATAACTTGAGCTAGAAAAATTCAATTGAGATGATTCCAAGTGCATTAGAAAGAAGACACTCTGAGCATTCCAATGATGTATGATAGTTTATATTGAAGCAGAGGATTGACACTCAAATTCTGGGCAATATTAAGCATAAAAGTAGAGTCAAGAAGAAGAAAAGCAAGTTGTTAGCAACAACTTGGGCTAACAACGCCCAAGTATCAAAGCTCACTCCCAGGAAAACACTATGCACGTCGCCAACGTGCATTAAGGCTAGCGTTATTGGCAAAAACGCCAAGCCATTGGCCAGAAGCATGATGAATGAACTCCTCTTCCCTGTTTGGCAACACTTCTTCCATTGAGCCAGGAATACAACAAATAGAAAGCCCACATTGCCAGCCCAAATTAAAGATCTCTGAAAAAGTTTTAGGAGTAGTATAAATAGAGAAGAGTTTGATACTTAGAGGAATTTTTTTTGCTTTGGAACTTGTTTTTAGACTTTTACACTTAGAGTTTTTTTTTTTGGTTTTCACTGCTTCTCAACCATATTCTATTTTGTTTTCTTTTGGCAACTTTGAATTTTAGTTTTCAAGAACTTCTTCTCCATTTTTCTTCATTCTTCTCTACACTTAGTTTAATTTTCATCTTTGCAATTGTTGTTGAAATTGGAGCTATGATTCACTAAACCCCACTTTCATTAGGGGGAAGAGCTCTGCTCATTTGAATGAGTTGATAACTTTTCTTTTCCTTCTCAATTCAAGTGGTTCATCTAAAAGGAAACTCTTGTTCCTCATAGGTTCAATCACCATCGAGAGAGGGATTAATCTATATGAATTGTGTGGTGAATTTGAGAAAAGAGCTACATAATTTAGTTTAGAGTTCATCCTTTCATGATTTCCTTGATCAATACACTTTGGTTGGTATGTGAGATGTAACCTCCCTTGGTTGAGATTCTGGAAGTTATGTGGCTTGGATTAGGAATTGAACTTCATCTCTTCTCATGAACAATTAGATCACGAGAGTGGCAATTGGTTGTGTTGAGAGAAATTGAGTTACCAAGATATTGGGACTCAATTACCCACAATTTGCCATGGATCTATACCCATGATTGAGAAGGAATTGATCAACATCAATTCACTAAAATTTGCATCTCCGATCCCTAATGATCCTCTCCATCATCAATTCTCATTTCTTTTACTCTTTAGTTGTTTGAATAACCATTACCCAATTCCCTTCTACATTCTTGCAATTCATTATTCTTGTCATTTACATTCTGTTTCTATATTTCTTGCTATTTACTCATATGCTCTTTAGAATTCTGCAATCTTTACTTTCTTGCAATTTATCTTTAATGTCATTTAAGTTTCTTGCATTTTAAGTTTCAGTTATTTACTTTCATCTTCTTTCTCTCTTCTAGTTCTTTACTTCCTTGCCATTTAAATTTTTGCAATTATGTTCAAAAATCACAAATCTCATGAAATCAAAACCATGTTTGCTTGACTAAATCTACCATTTAACTAAAGTTGCTTAATCTATCAATCTCCGTGGGATCGACCTCACTCTTAGTGAGTTTTATTACTTGATACGACCCGGTATACTTGCCGGTAATTACGTGAAATAAAATTTTTACGTATCAAGTTTTTGGCACCGTTGCCAGGGATTGTTTAGATTGACAATGATTAAGTGAAGTGAAGATCTAGATCTAGAAATTCTTTATTTTTTTTGTGTCCTTTAACTTTTAACTAACACACTAACTGTTTGAATTTTTGCTTAAACCAACTAACATTTCACTTCAGCCATGGATTGAAGTGTTATTGCCTTTCTGGTGTTGTGTGATTCTTATGCTTTGGTTGCATGTCAGGTACAAGAAGAACTATACCCACTTTTTGTGAACAAGACGAAAGAACCCTCAGAAGATTAAGAAGAGCTGAAAGAGGGAAATACATTGTTGGAGAAGAGGAGTCTGAAGAAGAATTCCAAGATATGGAGGAACACTTAACAAATCCACCAAATCCACCAGAAGGAGTAGCCAACAACAATAACAACCCACCTCAAAGGAGAGTTCTAGCTTCTTACACTCTCCTAAATCCAAGACACTGTGGGAGCAGTATACTTGCCCCCAATGTTCATGCAAACAATTTTGAATTGAAACCTCAACTCATCACCCTTGTGCAGAACAATTTCTCTTATGGAGGAGGCCCCCTTGAGGACCCAAATCAACACCTATCTGTCTTCCTAAGAATTTGTGAAACTGTCAAGACAAATGGTGTGCATCCAGATGTTTACAAGCTGCTATTATTCCCATTTTCTTTGAGGGATAAGACATTTCAATGGCTAGAGACATTTTCCAAAGAAAGTATCAACACTTGGGATGATTTGGTGAATAAATTCCTATCCAAATTCTATCCGCCTCAGAGGATCATCAGGTTGAAAACAGAGGTACAAACGTTCACTCAAATGGATGGGGAAGCATTGTATGAAGCATGGGAAAGATACAAAACCTTGATTAGAAAATGTCTCCCTGAGATGTTCAGTGAATGGGATAAACTTCAAAATTTCTATGAAGGGTTGACTGAAAAATCTCAAGAATCCTTGGATTACTCTGCAGGAGGCTCGCTACAATTGATGAATACAGCCGAAGAAGCTCAGAATCTCATAGACATGGTGACAAATAACCAATACTTCTTTGCTCATCAGAGACAACGTCAACCCGTTCAAAAGAAAGGTGTGTTGGAACTAGAAGGAGTGGATACTATCTTGGCACAGAACAAGTTGATGCACCAACAAATCCAGCAACAAATGGAAATGATGGCTAAGAGAATAGATGGACTTCAACTAGCTTCAGTGAGTACAACAAATCAGGCTTCAATTGAATGGGGTCAAAATGAAGCAGGCAATGTTGAGCAACAACAAGAACAAGTTCAATACATGCAAAACACCTCAAGTTCATTTCAAAACGACTTTCATGGTGACACATACAACTCATCCTGGAGGAACCACCCCAACCTGAGATGGGGTGATAATCAAAACCAGTGGCAGAAGAATAACAACTCCAACCATTCTCGCAACACACACAACCAAAACCACTCATCCAACAATGCTAACCAATACAAGAAACCACAAAACACATATCAACCACCTCACCACAATCCACAAACTCATCAAAATAACATTCCCGCACCAACATCTAATCCCCAAAACTACCACACTACCCCTACAAACAACTTCCAACAACCACATTCCACCCCCATCATACCACCAATTGACCATCATGAAAGTAGACTCTCAAGTCTTGAGGCAGCCCTACAAGCAATTGCTCAGTCCACTCAAAGCTTGATCAAAGTGCAAGAGAGAAATGAAGCTACCATGAAGAGCCTTGAACGGCAAGTGGGGCAATTGGCTAAACAAGCTGAACGGCCAACCAATATCCTCCCAAGTGACACAGTGCCCAACCCAAGAGAAGAATGCAAAGCTCTTCAGTTGAGAAGTGGCAAAGTAATTGGAGAAAGTCCTAACAAGGAAGCAATAAAACTCAAAGAGCAAGGCACATCAAGCAAGCAAGATGAAGACAAGATAGCAACACCTCAAGAAGGCAAGGAAGATGAAAAGCCACAAAGCAAGACACCCACTCCAGACAACCACCCCAATAACAAGGAGAGTGTGAAGCCACAACAGGAGAACAAGAATGAAGGAGTGAAAGTCTATGTACCCAAGCTTCCATATCCAACCAGGATACACAAAGGAACGAAAGATCAATAATTCCCAAGGTTCTTGGAAATCTTTAAGAAACTTGAAATCAACATCCCATTGGCGGAGGCCTTGGAACAAATGCCACTATATGCAAAGTTTTTTAAAGAATTAATCACCAAGAAGAGAAGTTGGCAAGAGAAAGAAACAGTGATCCTCACTCAAGAGTGTAGTGCCATTATTCAAAGGGGACTGCCACCAAAACTCAAGGATCCAGGCAGCTTCCTCATACCATGCACAATTGGGAGTATAGCCATTGACAAATCACTCTGTGACCTGGGAGCAAGCATTAACTTAATGCCCCTTACCATGATGAAGAAAATGATGATAGAAGAGTTGAAACCCACAAGGATGTCACTCCAACTTGCTGACAGATCTATCAAAATACCGAATGGTGTAGTTGAGAATCTCTTGGTGAAAGTGGGGAACTTTATATTCCCAGCTGATTTTGTGGTCCTAGATATGGACGAAGAGGGGAGCAACTCAGTTATCCTTGGTAGACCCTTTTTGGCTATAGCTAGAACAATCATTGATGTGGAAAAGGGAGAGATGATCTTCAGGGTACATGATGAGCAAATGACCATAAATGTCTTCAAGGCAATGCAACACCCCGTTGAGAAAGAGAGTTGCATGAGGATTAATGTGGTGGATTCTTTAGTTGAAGAAGTACTTGAAATAAACCATCAAGTGAAACAGGAGGAAGTCCAGGACATCCAAGGACAAGACACCAGAGGAACCAAGTGAAGCTAAGAAAGAAGAAGCACCACAACAAGAGTTGAAACCACTACCTCCTCATCTTAAATATGCATTTCTTGGTGAAAAGGACAGTTTCCCAGTGATCATCAATTCTACATTGAGTGCTGAGGAAGAAGAAAAGCTACTTGTAGTTTTGAGAGCTCATAAAGAGGCGCTGGGGTGGACCATTGATGACTTGAAAGGCATAAGCCCTGCCATATGCATGCACAAAATACTCTTGGAGGAAAATTCTAAACCAGTAGTACAACCTCAGAGAAGATTGAATCCCACAATGAAAGAGGTGGTCCAAAAAGAAGTACTGAAGCTATGTAAAGTTGGGATTATTTACCCCATCTCTGACAGTCCATGGGTTAGCCCAGTTCAAGTAGTACCCAAGAAAGGTGGGATGACTGTCATTGTCAATGAGAAGAATGAGCTTATTCCAACAAGAACAGTGACTGGATGGAGGATGTGCATTGACTATAGGAGGCTGAATGATGCCACACGAAAGGACCATTTCCCCCCTTCCTTTCATTGACCAGATGCTGGAAAGGCTGGCTGGCCATGCTTATTACTGTTTCCTTGACGGATACTCTGGATATAACCAAATCGTAGTTGACCCCATGGATCAAGAGAAGACCTCCTTTACTTGCCCTTTTGGAGTCTTTGCTTACAAGAGAATGCCATTCGGACTGTGTAATGTCCCAGCTACCTTTCAGAGATGCATGCTATCAATCTTCTCGGACATGGTAGAAAAATTTATTGAAGTCTTTATGGATGATTTCTCTGTCTTTGGTGATTCTTTCAATACTTGCTTGCACCATCTTACCCTAGTCTTGAAGAGGTGCCAAGAAACCAATTTGATTTTAAACTGGGAGAAATGCCATTTTATGGTACCCGAAGGCATTGTTCTTGGTCACAAAATTTCAAGAAAGGGTATAGAGGTTGACAAGGCAGAAGTAGAAATTATAGAAAAACTTCCTTTACCAACTAGTGTAAAAGCTGTTAGAAGTTTCTTAGGGCATGCTGGATTCTATAGAAGATTCATCAAAGATTTTTCTAAAATAGCAAAGCCACTAAGCAATCTGCTGGTGATAAACAACCCTTTCCTCTTTGATGATGAATGTAAACATGCCTTTGAAACTCTAAAAGCTAAGCTCACCACAGCACCAATTATCACACCCCCAAGTTGGGGATTGCCTTTTGAACTCATGTGTGATGCAAGTGACCTTGCAATTAGTGCTGTGTTGGGGCAGAGGAAGGAAAAGAAGCTTCATGTTATCTACTATGCAAGTAAAGTGTTGAATGAAACTAAAAGAAATTACACTACAACAGAGAAAGAGTTGCTAGCTGTGGTATATGCTTTTGATAAGTTTAGACAATATTTGATTGGATCTAAAGTTTTAGTATATACTGACCATGCTGTTCTTAAGTATCTTATATCAAAACAGGATGCCAAACCAAGGCTAATCAGATGGGTACTACTCCTACAAGAGTTTGACATTGAGATAAAAGATAGAAATGGTAGTGAAAATCAAGTTGCTGACCATCTATCAAGGGTGCCACAAGATACATGTCAAGACAATCTTCAATCAATAAATGAGGAATTTCCAGATGAGCACCTCTTGCAGATTCAACATGTCCTTGGTTCGCAGACATGGCAAACTACAAGGCAGGAAGGATCATACCACAAGAATACACAAAACAACAAGTCAAGAAGTTGTTACATGAGGCTAAGTTCTTCTTCTGGGATGAGCCATTTCTATTCAAAAGGTGCCCAGATGGAATGATAAGAAGGTGTGTACCGGAGGTTGAGATGAAGGACATACTATGGCATTGTCACAACTCAAGCTATGGTGGCCATTTTGGAGCTGAGAGAACTGCTGCAAAGGTACTTCAAAGGGGTTTTTACTGGCCTTCCATCTTCAAGGATGCTAGAGACTTTGTGAGCCATTGAAATGAGTGTCAAAGAACAGGGAGTTTGACAAGGAAAAATGAGATGCCTCAGAAGTTCATCTTGGAAGTGGAACTCTTTGATTTGTGGGTAATAGACTTCATGGGACCCTTTCCTCCATCCTACACATTCAAATACATTTTGGTGGCAGTGGAGTATGTTTCAAAATGGGTAGAAGCAATAGCCACCACTACATGTGATACCAACGTGGTGTTGCAATTCCTAAAGAGAAACATCTTCACAAGATTTGGAGTGCCCAAGGGACTTATAAGTGATGGGGGAAGGCACTTCTGCAACAAGCAACTAAATTCTCTACTCTACAAATATGGAGTTACTCACAAAGTGGCCACACCTTACAGACAAATGGGCAAGCTGAACTTGCTAACAGAGAGCTAAAGAGGATCCTGGAGAAAACTGTGGGAGCAACAAGAAAAGATTGGGTTCGGAAGCTGGATGATGCACTTTGGGCATACAGAACAGCATTCAAAACGCTCATAGAAAAATCTCCATTTCAGCTGGTGTATGGGAAGGCATGCCATCTCCCTGTGGAGCTTGAACACAAGGCCTTTTGGGCCACCAAACTTTTGAATTTAGATGCTCAAGCAGCAGGAGAAAAGAGGTTACTACAACTCAATGAATTAGAGGAATTCAGATTGGAGGCATATGAAAATTCCAGAATATACAAAGAAAGAGCAAAAAGGTGGTATGACAAGAGGATCTGCCAAAGAACATTCGAACCAGGCCAAAAAGTGTTGCTATTCAACTCAAGGCTGAAGATTTTCCCTGGAAAGCTCAGATCTAGATGGACTGGTCCATATACCATCACCAAAGTATCTCCATATGGCTATGTGGAATTACTTGATGAAGCTTCAAAACAGACCTTCAAAGCCAATGGACATAGGGTAAAACTTTATCTTGGTGGCCCCTGGAGCAAGGAAGAAAATGTGCACTTACTAACATGAGCAAAAGAGCTGCAATGTCAAGCTAAGGACGATAAACAAGCGCTTCATGGGAGGCAACCCATGTACAGGAGTCTTTTATTTTCATGCTTTAGTGATAATAAAGAGGGAACTAGCATATAGTGTATGCAAAGAACTAAGTTTGGTGTGACCAATCTCAAAGTAATTGCAAAAGTTTTTTTTTTACAACACTTAGTCACAAATTAAGTTTGGTGTCCACACATACACGAAAATGCTAGACCATAGAGCAACAGTATAAGTATTTCTTTTAGTAATATGGAAGCAATAAAAAAAAAGAGAGAGAGCGTGTGTTTTTTTTTAATAATATCATCATAATTTGTTGGCATATGTTAAGACACTTCAAGAATCTCAATGTTTTGGAATTTTGTTGCAGGGAACTGAAAGAAAGAAGTGATGGAGAATCTTGAAGAAAAGTCACGAACACACAAGGAAAAGAAAGTCACATGAGTCTTGAATTTTGTGCATTGGAAAAGGCAACTTAACATGCATTGGGCACGAAGAAGCATGCTTCCCATGCTGTGACCGAACCATCAAAACCTTTCTCCCACCATAAATATTACTCTAAAACACTCCAACCACAATCATCAAACCTCACTTTGCCCTCACTTCTATATCTCCTACTCCCTATCACCACAGTTCATCAAATTCCCCCTAACCTACCCGAAACACTCCCTTCTTCATTCCCTCTCACAATCACTTTCAAGATTGTATCCCCCTTACCTTGTCACCATATCCACCTGCCCCCTTCATAAACATTTTTTTATGCTTGAGGACAAGCATTCCTCTAAGTTTGGTGTTGGAAGATTTGACCCTTGCAATTGAATTTCAATGGCCTCATCATCAAGAGCTAGGAGAGAAGATGAAGGACAAAGCCACTTTGATCGAAGGAGATTCAAATCCAAACACAATGAGCGCATCTTTAGTTGGATGTCAGGCAAAGATGTTGTCCCAGAGTTACCTTTCAAGCTAAGAAAGGAGGAATATTATGAGATACAAAAGATAATTAGGAAGAGGGGATGGGAGCTTCTCTGTAACCAAGCTCAAGAAGTGAGCATGCTTCTCATCCATGAGTTTTACACTAATGTGATAAGATAATTTGATGATGAAGAGCTATACATGAGCTATGTAAGAGGGGTGACTGTTGACTTTAGTCCAAACGCCATCAACAGGGTGCTAAAGGTCAAACCAAAACGGTTCAAACAAGCTAGCTATGAGGAAAGGGTTGAAAATGATCCAAGATATGTGGATGTGCTAAGTGACTTATGCAGAGTAGGCACGGATTGGGTGTTGGATTCACATGGACAACCACTCAAACTCAGGAGAGGTGATCTCATACCTCAAGCAAAAGGATGGCATGACATAGTGAGGAGATCATTGATCTCTACTTCAAATAATTCCGAAGTGATAGTAAATAGAGCAATAATGATCCACTGCATAATGAAAGGAGGGGAGATCAATGTTGGAGAAATTATAGCCAAGAACATCATTGACATAGCTTAAAAGGTCAAACAGGACAGCTGGATAGGATATCCTAGTACTATTCTGCGCTTATGTGAAGAAGCTAGAGTGCCTCTTGAAGAATTTGAAGAAACTGACGTGGTCTCTATTGGAAAACCTCTCACCAGGAAAAGGTTAGAATTTGTCACCACAACCCAATTGGAGAGGCAACCTTTAGCAAGAAAAAAGAAAAGGAAAGAAGCAAGATAAGAAGAAGAGCCCCAAGAAATGGAAGATACAAGTACCTTGAACATGAATCAACTCCAAGCCGCTTTGGAAGGAATCTTTGGGCAATATTCACAAATTCAAAGGAGCCAAGAGGAACAAGCTCAACAACAAAGGGACCTTTGGCAGGTAATGAATCAGCAAAGAGAAGTTCAAGTTCAATGGATGAGTCAGCAAAATGAATATCAAACACACATGATGGAACTACAACAAGAACAATATGCTAAGATGTATGAAGCCATCAACAATTCAACTGTTGAACACGAAAGATCCATGGAAAAGGTAATACAGGAACAAGCTCAACTAAGGAAAGAGCAAGCTCAACAAAGGGAGCTCCTCCATAGGTTGGATGCTAGACATGATATATTTCACAGAGAATTCAATGAAAGCAGAATGTTCAAGGAGGCCAGACATAGAGACAGACTTGACTATGATATATGCACCCAAGAGAAACTCAGCTACCTTTGTGGAGCACCCCCATTGCTCAACCCACAAATCAAAAGTTTTAATGAAGCACGCAAGGTATTTGAAGAACAGGAACTTGCAAGGGTGAGATTCAATGCTGAGAGGCTAAAAGAGAAGATGATAAGCTCAGGAGTATGGCAAAGAGAAGAGGGGAACTCAACAACAAAACAACAAGGAGAAATAAGAAAGAAAAAGAAAGAAGATCCAAAGGGCAAAGGAAATGGACATAAAGACTAAAGGTGGTGGAGTTCTTTTCTTTAGTACTTTATTAAATAAAGAAGATGTATGTCTGAAATATGGTATACCTTCTAAGTTGTTTTCCTTTATGCATTATCAGTTATGTTGCCTATTCCATGTATCACTCACATGCTTGGAATGTTTGCTTGTCTTAAGTATTTTCACTTGACAATGGAATAAGAGATGTAGTTTGAGCAAGAACAGAGAGAAATCTAGCCTAAGAGAATAAGATAGTCTGATACAAAGTGTTAGTACATATATGCTATCAGTGTGAACGAATCAAGAGCTCAAGAAATCAAAAGGAGTTAAGATGCTTGCTTACACAAAACTAGTTGGATAAGGGTCATAAGACTCAAGAAGTTAGAAGCACAAAAGATCCTTGACAATGAAGTAATACACAAAATTTTAAAGAGAAAAAAAAGAGAAATAAAGAAAACAAAGAACAAAAAGAATGAAAGGCTAGGCATCAATGACAAAATTTGGATATGTGTCTGTGGTGATTGATGTTAGGAGACATACTTGGGCTAGTAAATCCGAGGGGTGCTTCATCACCCGGTAACTTGAGTTAACTAACTCGGGATTATCGATTGAAAACTTACATTCAAGAGTAGCTCTATAACAGAACATTTAGCAACCCAAAGAGGTGCTGGACACCACTATCCAAATAAAATGTCAATGTTATATGCCTGTGATTGAATGTGTTAAGGAAAGAGGCTTGAGTTAGTAAATCTTTAAGAGTGCTTCAACACTTAACAACTTAAACCAACTGGTTTGGGATTGTTGATTGAAAGTGATGCGCATAAACTTGTTATGCCACGATTTAGGAAATTGCACGATCGGCAAAATTCCTTCCGGCAAGTGCACCGGT
>NC_029792.2:82364439-82364602 GCF_000816755.2 Arachis ipaensis | reverse complement strand
GCTTGGCTGAAATGTATGTTTTTCAGGCCAAGAGTTTTCATGATTGCTTTGGGACTGAAGTCAACTTCCACCCCTCTCACAAAGCTTTTGTATGTGGGTTTCTTGGTTGAGTCTTCCCTCACTGCATTTGCATAGAACTCCTTCACCAAGTTGATGTTGATTT
>NC_029792.2:82352136-82352675 GCF_000816755.2 Arachis ipaensis | reverse complement strand
GCTCAAGAAAATGCATAAAACAACTAAAACTAACAGAAAAATGCTAGTGAAACTAGCCTAAGATGCCTTGGCATCAGAAAGCTTATGCTAAAGAGCCGCCTTAAGACAAGATTTTTAGCTCAATTGAAACAAAGGAAAAGTGAAAAAGGGAGAAAAGAGAAGTAGAGAAAAGAATAGATTAAGGACTATGTGCTAAGGTAAAGAAAAAGAGTCTAGTGAAATTAACCAACCTAGTATTGGAGCAAGCATTTCAACTAAGAATTTAGATTAGCCTTGATCAGTTGCACTAAACAGATGACTACACAATTGAGGATGACATATTTCATGAAAGAATTCTTCTCTGTTAAGACATTCAACCCTTGCATCTTAAACTCTTTTGTCAAATTATTCTATCTCTTGCTTGAGGACAAGCAATATTTTAAGTTTGGTGTTGTGATGCACTCGCATATTTGCTATATTTGTGATGCCAAGGCATCTTAGGCTAGTTTCATTAGCATTTTTCTGTTAGTTTTAGTTGTTTTATGCATTTTCTTGAGCTT
>NC_029792.2:82341431-82342136 GCF_000816755.2 Arachis ipaensis | reverse complement strand
CTCCATCATGCTCCATGAAATAAGAGAAGATCAGAAAGCAATGAGGGAGGAGCAACAAAGACAAGGAAGAGACATAGAAGAACTCAAGGACACCATTGGTTCCTCAAGAACGAAACGCCACCATCACTAAGGTGGATTCATTCCTTGTTCTTATTTCTTCTGTTTTTCGTTTTCTATGTTATGTGCTTATCTATGTTTGTGTCTTCATTACATGATCATTAGTAGTTAGTAACTCCATCTTAAAGTTATGAATGTCCTATGAATCCATCACCTCTCTTAAATGAAAAATGTTTTAATTCAAAAGAATAAGAAGTACATGAGTTTCGAATTTATCCTTGAACTTAGTTTAATTATATTGATGTGGTGACAATGCTTTTTGTTTTCTGAATGTATGCTTGAACAGTGCATATGTCTTTTGAAGTTGATGTTTAAGAATGTTAAATATGTTGGCTCTTGAAAGAATGATGACTAGGAGACATGTTATTTGATAATCTGAAAAATCATAAAAATGATTCTTGAAGCAAGAAAAAGCAGCAAAGAGCAAAGCTTGCAGAAAAAAAAAAGAAAAAAAGAAAAATAGGCGAAAAAAAAATAATAGAAAGAAAAAGCAAGCAGAAAAAGCCAAAAGCTCTTAAAACCAAGAGGCAAGAGCAAAAAGCCAATAACCCTTAAAACCAAAAGGCAAGGGAAATAAAAAGGATCTCA
>NC_029792.2:82329550-82339728 GCF_000816755.2 Arachis ipaensis | reverse complement strand
GCTGGGCGTTAGTGATAGACGCAAAAGGAGGGTGAATCCTATTCCAGCATGATCGAGAACCGACAGATGATTAGCCGTGCTATGACAGAGCATGTGAGCATATTTTTCACTGAGAGGAGGGGATGTAGCCACTGACAACGGTGATGCCCTTGCATAAAGCCAGCCATGGAAAGGAGTAAGACTAACTGGATGAAGATAGCAGGAAAGCAAAGGTTCAGAGGAACGAAAAGCATCTCCATTCGCTTATCTGAAATTCCTACCAATGNGACCCAGTGCACTTGCTAGTTAGTTGTATCGAAGTTGTGAACCATGGTATTGGCACCATGTTCTTGGCGCCATTGCCAGGGGAAGAAAGAGCCATGAATTTTACATAATTAAAGTGTAATCACGATTACGCGTACCAAGTTGCTCACGTTGCCAGGGATTGTTCGAGCCTGGACATCACAATTTTGTGTACCAAGTTTTTGGCGCCGTTGCCGGGGATTGTTTGAGTTTGGACAACTGACGGTTCATCCTGTTGCTCAGATTAGGTAATTTTCTTTTTGTTTTGTTTTCAAAAATTTTTCAAAAATCTTTCAAAAATTTTTCTTTTGTTTTCGAAAAAAATAAATAAATAAATAAAAATAATAAAAATAATGTTTTCAAAAATAAATTATTCTATGGCTTCAAAATTTTTAAGAATGAATTCTCGTGTTTCATGAAGCATGTGAAGCCTGGCTGGCTGTAAAGCCATGTCTAAATTCATTTGGACTAAGGCTTCCAAACCATCAGCATAGAGGCAAGTTACATATTTGATAAGTAATGAGCAGTATATTCTGATATCTTTCTGAAGCTTGGCTGGCCATTGGCCATGTCTAGTGTTTTGGACCGGAGCTTTCATTGAAAGCTTGGCTGGCTAGTGAGCCATATCTAATTCCTGGACTGAAGCTTTAGACTAAGAATGCAAGATTCCTGGAATTCATATTAAAAATTTTGGAATCCTTATTTTTCCTTTGTCAACTAATTTTCAAAAAATACCAAAAAAATTAGAAAATTATAAAAATCAAAAACATTTTTTGTGTTTCTTGTTTGAGTCTTGAGTCATGTTATAAGTTTGGTGTCACTTGCATATGCATCTTGCATTTTTCGAAAATATCATGCATTCATAGTGTTCTTCATGATCTTCAAGTTGTTCTTGGTAAGTCTTCTTGTTTGATCTTGATATTTTCATGTTTTGTGTCTTTTCTTGTTTTACATGTGCATTTTTCGTTTCTTAGAGTCTAAACATGAAAGATTTCTAAGTTTGGTGTCTTACATGTTTTCTTTGCATAAAAAATTTTTCAAAAATATGTTCTTGATGTTCATCTTGACATTCAAAGTGTTCTTGGTGTTCATCTTGACATTCATATCATTCATGCATGCATTCATTGTTTTGATTCAAAATTTTCATGTATTGAGTCTTTTTGTTGTTTTTCTCTCTCATCATAAAAAATCAAAAATCAAAAAAATATCTTTCCCTTTTTCTCTCATCAAATTTGAAAATTTGGATTGACTTTTTCAAAAATTTTTAAAAATCAAATTGTTTCTCATAAGTCAAATCAAATTTTCAATTTGAAAATCTTATCTTTTTCAAAATCTTTTTCAAAAATCAAATCTTTTTCAAAATTCTTAGTTATTTTCGAAAATTCCAAAAATATTTTTCAAAATTCTTTTTCTTATTTTTATATCAAATTTTCGAAAATAACATAATCAATTAATGTTTTGATTCAAAAACTTGAAGTTTGTTACTTGCTTGTTAAGAAAGATTCAAACTTTAAGTTCTAGAATCATATCTTGTGATTTCTTGTGAATCAAGTCATTAATTGTGATTTTAAAAATCAAATCTTTTTCAAAAACAATTTCAATCATATCTTTTCAAAAATTTGATTTCAAAATATCTTCTCTAACTTCCTAACTTCTTATCTTTTCAAAATTGATTTTCAAATTTGTCAACTAACTAACTAACTTTTTGTTTGTTTCTTAACTTTTTCAAAACTACCTAACTAACTCTCTCTCTCTCATTTTCGAAAATATCTTCCCTCTTTTTCAAAAATTTCTTTTTAATTAACAAATTATTCTTATTTTTATTTTTGATTTTAAAAATTTTCGAAAAATACTAACATTTTTAAAAAAAAAACCATTTTCGAAAATCACTAACTCTTTTTCAAAAATTATTTTCGAAAATTCCTTCTCTCTCATCTTAATCTATTTATTTATACATCTACTAACATCTCATCTCACATCTCAACCCTCCTCACAGTTGTGTTTCTTCCATTATATCACATTCTTTGTCTCCCCCTCTTCTTCTACTCACACAGAGATCCCTATACTGTGGTATAAAGGATCTCTATTATTATTTTTTTTTATGTGCCCTCTTCTTTGTCATATGAGCAGGAGCAAGGATAAGAACATTCTTGTGGAAGCAGATCCAGAACCTGAAAGGACTCTGAAAAGAAAACTAAGAGAAGCTAAAATACAACAATCCAGAGATAACCTTTCAGAAATTTTCGAACAAGAAGAGGAGATGGCAGCCGAAAATAATAATAATGTAAGGAAGATGCTTGGTGACTTTACTGCCCCTAATTCCAATTTACATGGAAGAAGCATCTCCATTCCTGCCATTGGAGCAAACAATTTTAAGCTGAAACCTCAACTAGTTTCTCTGATGCAGCAGAACTGCAAGTTTCATGGACTTCCATCTGAAGATCCTTTTCAGTTCTTAACTGAATTCTTGCAGATATGTGATACTGTTAAGACTAATGGAATAGATCCTGAAGTCTACAGGCTCATGCTTTTGTTCACTCAGCAACAGACAGAGAACTCTGAACAAAATACTTCTAATTTGGCAAACTTAGTCTCTGATCTGTCTAAGGCCACTGTAAAACTCAAGGATCTCCCTCTGCAACCATGGAGAGGAAGCAGAAAAAGCTTCTCTCAAAGCAGAGTCAACCAGAGCCCCCACAGTCAAACTCTAAGGTTGGTGTTGGGAGGCCACAACCAAACTCTAAGTTTGGTGTTGAACTCCCATATCCAAACTCTAAGTTTGGTGTTGGAGAGTCTCAACAAAGCTCTGCACATCTGTGAGGATCCATGAGAAGTTATGAGTGGATGCCACCATGTTGTCTTCTTGTTGGAGCTGCAGGTATTCATCAGTATAATGGGTATAATCAGCACAGATTCCGCAAACTCTCTGTGGGACTAGTTGTTGGTTTTTCTGTGGTGGAGGAGGTTGAGCTTGCTGAGCTTGTTGTTGATTCAATTGCATCTGCTTCAGCAAGTTATTCATCTCACATATACTCTGAGCTAGAGCCGCAGTCTCTCTGTTAGAAGATACTTCTGCAACGGCTTTTGAACGGCCTTGCTTTTGTCTGTGGTTCCTAGTAGATTCAGCTAAATCACTGATCAATTGCCATGCTTCATCAGTGGTCTTGTACTTCTTCATAGACCCATTGCTGGCACTTTCCAATGTGGTCTTATTGAAGCGTTCCCAGTATTCAAAGAGAGACTTATTGTCATCCTGAACAATTGTGGAAATATCCTTCCTCAGTTTATCAGTAACTTCAGATGGAAAGAATTTCTCCAAAAACTCCTTTCTGAGTGTATCCCAGTTGGATACATTTGCTAGAGGTTGAGTGTAGTACCACTCTCTTGCCTTTCCCTCAAGAGAAAATGGGAAAGCTTTCAGCAAAATTGAAGTTTCATCAGTACCATCACGCCTGACAGTGGAACAGGCTGCTTGGAAATCTCTCTAGTGCTTGATGGGCTCTTGAGCAGGTAAGCCATGAAACTTGGGCATCAAATTTAGCAGTGCGGTCTTTATTTCAAAATCTGTAGCTACCACTGGATGATGCGCTTGAAACGGTTACATTGTAAAATCAGGAGCTCCTTCCTCCTGGATGGTAACTCTCCTAGCTGCCATGTCTCCTGCACGTAAAACAACCGAATTAGTAAAACGGAGGCTGGTTTCTTCCTCAACTGACGTTTCAGATTCGTCCTCAGAGAGGACTAATCGACGCTTAGCTCGCCTTATTTGTGAAATAGTCCTTTCAATTTCAGGATCGAATATTGGCAAGTTGGGGTCAGGTAGTGAATGCGTCATTTGACGAAAGAAACATTAAGCTCATAGTAAAAACAATAAAATAAAATGCAAATAAATAAATTCTAATTAATAACTTTAGCACTCTATTGCAACTCCCCGGCAACGCCGCCAAAAATTGACGGAGCACAGAAGTTGGTGAATTAAAATTTAATAAAATAGTTACGTTGTAAGTATAGTTCTTAACTCACCAAAAATCTGCCTATCAATTTACAGATATGGCACAGAAAATTTAAAGTAAAAATTACTAGGAGTTTGAGTCCCAGGTCGTCTCCCAACGAGTTGCAGAAAAGTGTGCTATTTTATTAATCAGATGTTTCCAAAGAAATTGAGTTAAGTAGATGGAAAATTAAATTGAGAAAATTAAATAATATGAGTAAAAGCCTTGAGTGGGAGTTGATTAGTTTGAATCTCTATTATTGATGGAATGATTTCAAGATTAATTGATAATTAATGGTTGTTCTGTTTAGTTATCCTTTACTAGGTAAAGGAAAGTCAAACGAGTTGGAATGCTAGATCTGCTCACGAGTTGCAACCCACTTAGTTCAAAGGGATTGGTGTTAGTGACTAGATAGAAATCCAACAGTTAACCCAATTACAAATTTTCTTTCAATCCTTGCAACTCAAGAGTTCCTTTCAATCAACTCAAGAGTTAACCCAACAGTTAACACATGAAAGGGAATTAAAAGAAGACATGATTATTGGAAATTAAAATGAATTAAAATAACAGAAATAACCCTTGTATTAAATAATCATAAAAGTATTCAATTGACAAAATTGAGCAAAGTAAAGAACATGGAATAATAAAACCAAGTTAAGAGAACGATCTAGAATGACGAAGTCTTGATGAAGTACTAACTCTTCTCAATGTTCCAATGCTAAGACCAATTGAAAATTAAATCCTAAAAACTAAAGAAAAAAAACCTAGAGGAGGAGTAAAACTCGATCTAAAACTGAAAACTGTGTAGAATGAATGTTGTTCTTTGTTTCTGCATGTTCTCTGGCTCTAGTCTGCTGTTCCGGGCCGAAAACTGTCGAAATAAGGTCCAAAATCGCCCCCAGCGAGTTCTACAGATTATGCAGATTGCACATGTCACGCGATCGCGTCACCCATGCGGACGCGTCATTCGCGCTTTTCCTTGCCACGCGTTCGCGTCGTCCATGCTACCACGTCGCTTTAGCTTTTCCAATCCACGCGGCCGCGTGAGCCATGCGGCCGCGTCACTGCGATTTGCTCTCCTTCGCGCGGTCGCGTGAGCCATGCGACCGCATCATTTCTCGCTGGTTATCTCCTCAAATTCTTGTGTTCCTTCCATTTCTGCCAGCTTCCTTTCTAATCTCCAACTCATTCATGCCCTGTAAAGTCTGAAACACTCAACACACAGATCACGGCATCGAATGAAATAAAGGAGAATTAAAAATACATAATTAAAGTCTCTAGGAAGCAGTTTTCAAACATGTAATAAATTCAGGAAGGAATTATAATTGCATTCTAATTTAATGAATAAGTGGGTAAGGATCATGATAAAACCACACAATTAAACACAATATAAACCATAAAATAGTGGTTTATCACATGTTCCTCTTGAATTTGATGGCATTGGTCGGTGTAATGTGTAGTGCTAGAGCACAAACCACAAATCCTAGGAGGGCCTTCAAGTTGAGCAACCGGAGGAGGGGATTGGATGACCTTGATGGAGCAGTACTCCCTTTGATCTCTTTGAATTTGTGTAAGGATGGTGGTCATATCCCCAAGTGCCTTGGTTAGACTTGCTTCGGAGGGGGGCGGTTCTACCACACCCTTAAGGGGGTTACTCCTCACTCTTGTGTGTTGTGTAGATTCGGTGACATCCTTTATCAAATCCCAAGCTTCTCCTTCCGTCTTGTTTTTCGAAAGGGACCCGCCACTAGAGGCGATAAGCAATCTTCTATCTTCCGCACAAAGACCTCCGGTGAAGTAGCTAATGAGCAAGTGAGTGGTCATTCCGTGATGTGGACATGACTCCAGTAACCTCTTGAATCGAGACCAATACTTATACATGCTCTCTTGGTCTCTTTGCATTATGCCCGAAATCTCTTTCCGGATGTACTCGGTCTTCTCCGGTGGGAAGAACTTGTCAAGAAACTCTCTTCTTAAGAAATCCCAATTAGTCACAATATCATCCGGTAGCGAATAGAACCATGTTTTTTCTTGCGCTTCAAGAGAGAAAGGAAAAGCAAAAACCATGATGGCTACCTCATCGGCTCCATGCCTTCGAGCCGTAGAACAAGCAACATGAAAATCCTTCAAATGTCGGATGGGGTCTTGACCCGGCAACCCATGATACTTAGGAAGTAGATTTATCAAGCTACTCTTCAACTCAAAGTTTGGATCAAGGTTAGGATATCTTGCTTGTAACGGTTGAAGTATGATATCCGGAGCTCCTTGCTCATACAAAGTGATCCGGCGTGGTTCCGCCATGTGTGGCTCACCTGTAGGATGCAAAAATGTATTAGTAGTGCTAACAGAAGAATAGGAAGTAGCGGACTCCAAGTCACTCTCGGTAACATCTAGTGATTCGGTGTTTTCCTCAAGAGAGGCCGAAGTACTAGGCGTGTAGTCCAATCGCCTTCTAGCTTACCGAGTGTGTAACAACGTTCTTTCAATCTTGGGATCAAAGTTGGCTAAGCTAGAATTCGGTTGAGACCGAGTCATCAAACTCGAAAGTCATAGTACAAATGCAAAAGAGTTTTAAACTATAGCTAAGTATTGAAAGAGCAAAATATCTACAATATTCACATATTCACATAACCAATATCAAGGCATATGTTGCAACCATTCCCCGGCAATGGCGCCAAAAATTTGACACGGAGCACCCAAGGGTGTATTGGTAAATTTCTCTTTAATAACACCTCGTTGTAAGTATAGCTCTACCAACAACAATCCTCGGGGAGTCCAATTTAGAAGAGGGATTTGGTTGTCACAAGTTCAACCCCAATAGAAATAACTGAAGTATTCAAACCTCGGGTCGTCTCACAAGGAATGGGCAAACATGTGCTTCGACATTGGTTAGAAATCCGGGGTTGTGAGTTATGAGCATGAAAATAAATAGAAATCTTAACAAGCAAGTAATCTTAAATTGCAATAAACTAATTCAACCACCTAAGTAAAACTTGAGCAATTCCAATGAACAAGCAATATTCTATTTAATTCTACTTAAACCAAACAAGTAACTATAACTAAGGCAATTGAAATTGGAAATTGGTTTTCAAAATGAATGATAAAAATAACTCTTGGCTAGGCATGGGAGTTGGGATCACAATCCTTGTCCAACAACTATATCTTGACAATTATGAGGAACCAAGCTCATTAAGTCTACCCCCAAAGTCTTAAGTACGTGATATCTACCCCTAGACTTGAAGTACGTCAAATGGCCTTGGTCAGATCAACCCATAAGTCGCAACCTACCTACTAATTAAATTAGTAGTGGGTTGGCGTCAATGAGTATCAAATTGACCACCAAGGGCTGCCAAATCATCAAATCCATTAGACCCAATGACTCAAGTTTACCCAATTCCCTTGACCTAGGCCAAGAGTGGAAAAGACTACTCCATAATCAAAGTAAACAATTCATCAAACACTTGGTAAGCATTAATAAAAGACATGTTCAATATAGTAATTAAATTGAATTCCACAAATACCCACTAACAATTATCAACATACAATCAAGCAATCAACAAGATTAAATATAGAAATCATCAATGTAACATCAACAAGTCAAGATTCACAACATTCAAAAAATGGGTATGAAATGACAATTGACAAGAATCATAAAACTATCATTAAATGTAAGCAAGATTGTAACAAGGAATTCAAATTGAACAATTAAAACTATAATTAACAAAATTCAATTCATAAATCAACAAGGGAAGATCAAAATGAAAACTAGATCTAGAGAGGAACAAGGGTTTCTCTCTCTAGAATAACCAAAGAACCTAAAACTAGCTAAAATTGTGGCCTAGTGTAAAATGAGTGATCTCTCTCTTTCCCCTAGCATCCTTGGGTCTTTTCCATGCAGAAACAGCTTGAAGTTGGGCCTCCTTGGCCTCAGAAATCGCCAGGCACGATTTCTCTTAATGAGGTCACGTGCAGCTTCCCACGCGTGCGCCCCATGCGTGCGCGCGCGCCGATTACTTTTGTGATCCACGCGTGCGCGCCAGTTGCGGGTGCATGTCGATAGGAATCTTCCAATCTGCGCGGATGCGTCCATCCTTTCGCGCCGCTTCCAGCCAATCCCATCCACGCGTGCGCGTGGAGTGCGCGGGCGTGCCGATGCTGCTGCTCCCAAGACTTCAATTCTTCATGTTTCTCCCTTTTTGTACATGCTTTCTCCCTCTCTTCTAAGTCATTCCTACCCTATAATTCCTGAAATTACTCAACAAAAACATCACGGCATCGAATGGCAATAGAAGAGGATTAAAATATGGCAATTTCAAGGCAAAATAAGCATGTTTTTCATCATAGAGTAATATTGGGAAGTGAACACAAAACCATGCATTTCTTGTGAATAAGTGTGAGAAATATTGATAAAATTCCCCCAAAATAAGGGCAAGATAAACCACGAAATCGGGGTTTATCACTGTTCGTTCACTTCCGAAATGTCCTCCATACTGTGATCCATGGCAATGCCACAGGATCTTCTGTGCCTCCTCTCTAGGGACGCATCTGCGGATCATTCCGTCAGCGCATCTCTTAAAGAGATATGGTTCATACCATAAGTAGTACTTTGCATCAGAAATTAGTTTTTTCTTTTGCATCCTGCTATACTCTTGGGGTATGAACCTCACAGCTTTATAATTTGCAATGTCTGCAAACCATGGTGCCTCCTGAATGGCAAAGAGTTGCTCATCCAGAAAGGTCTCAGAGATCTCAGTGGAAGGGAGGGATGCCCCAGCCACTGGTTCTAACCGGGACAGGTGATCAGCTACCTGGTTCTCTGTCCCTTTTCTGTCTCTTATTTCTATATCGAACTCTTGCAGAAGCAACACCCATCTCATGAGCCTGGGTTTTGAATCCTGCTTTGTGAGTAGATATTTAAGAGCAGCATGGTCAGTGTACACAATCACTTTTGATCCTACTAAATAGGATCTAAACTTGTCAATGGCATAAACCACTGCAAGCAGCTCTTTTTCTGTGGTTGTGTAATTCTTCTGTGCGTCATTTAGAACACGACTGGCATAGTAAATGACGTGCAGAAGCTTGTTATGTCTTTGTCCCAACACTGTACCAATGGCATGGTCACTGGCATCACACATTAATTCGAATGGTAATGTCCAGTCAGGTGCAGAGATGACTGGTGCTGTGACCAGCTTGGCTTTCAGGGTTTCAAACGCCTGTAGACACCTTGTGTCAAACACAAATGGTGTGTCAGCAGCTAGCAGGTTACTCAGAGGTTTTGCAATTTTTGAAAAATCCTTTATGAACCTCCTATAGAATCCTGCATGCCCCAGAAAGCTTCTGATTGCCTTAACATTGGCAAGTGGTGGTAATTTCTCAATTACCTCTACCTTGACTTGATCCACCTCTATTCCCTTGCTTGAAATTTTGTGCCCAAGGACAATTCCTTCAGTCACCATAAAGTGACATTTTTCCTAGTTTAAGACTAGGTTAGTCTCTTGGCACCTTTTCAAGAAAAGTGTGACGTTAGGATTTTTGCCAGCAAAGAATGTCATAAAAACAGTCGCGTTGTAGATATAGTCTCTAAACCGACAAAAATCCCTTCGTACAAACGTTTTGGTTGTCACAAGTAACAAACCCCTTTATAATTGATAACCGAGTATTTAAACCTCGGGTCGTCTTCTCAAGGAATTGCAGGGAGGTGTTCTTATTATTGGTTATGAGTCTTGTAAACTGGGATTTTGAAAGTGAGGAGGTAGTATGTTAAATGATAAGGAAAATAAAATAAATAGATAAAATAAACTCTTGGCAAGGTATTATAACTGGAAGTCCTATCCTTATCAATTGTGATGAAAATTGGAATTTAATCTCACTTTGTCAACCTCTAACTATGAAGGTAAATCAAGT
>NC_029792.2:82328853-82329297 GCF_000816755.2 Arachis ipaensis | reverse complement strand
TTTTTTTCTTTTGTTTTTCTTAATGCATATGATTAAATTATTGAATGCATGAACATGTCCCAAACATTTCTTTCACATTTTCAGTTAGAATTCTCAAACCAAATGTTTCCAAAGCCAATTTCTCCACACTTAAATCATAAGCACTCTCAATAGTCTAAGCTAACCAAGGATTCAAATTAAGGACATTATTATTTTTTGCTTAGAGTTAATGATGTGCTAAATAAAAAGAACAAAGGGGTAAAATAGGCTCAAATTGGTTTGCAAGGGATAATGGAAGGTTAAGGCCATATGGGTATGTAAGCTTAGTGAAACAAAGGCCTCAATCATATAAGTGCATGCATACATCAAACCATGGAAATATATAATTAAGCAAGACAAAGATCACAATTTTAGAGAGAAAAATACACACTAAAAATAAAATATTGGTTGATAAAATGCAACCAA
>NC_029792.2:82322890-82328779 GCF_000816755.2 Arachis ipaensis | reverse complement strand
TTTTTGTTCCTTTCCTTGCTGTTGATTTGGGAATGGCTTTCTCTTTTCCTTTCTTGGTGGCCATTCTGAAAAAGGAAAGAGAAAGTAAATTAAATTCAAAGAGATATATATAGCAAGGAAGAGAACGGAAAAGGTGGTGATGGATGCACATTTAAGATATAACTGACATTAACACATGCTCGCGAGTACATGTGAAAAGCCATCAATGGAAAATAGCTAGTGCATATAAGGACAAGTGAATGCAAGGTGTTTATTGGCATGCCGACAAAGGGTATGAGTAGCATAGATCAAGCATTACTCGAAACAAACCATCATGTTTGTATTGACAATTAATTTCAATTAATACAATAGTAAAGAGGGTTTATGAAAAGCAAGCATTGAATAGTAGAATAACATAGAGAAGTGCATAATGCCATATGAGCTTTTTCACAAACACATAGCATGCATGGTGAAGATGGTATAGAAAGTATTACAGTGAACATGCAAGCAATCCTTTAAAGAAGATAATAATAATTGTCAAACATATAATGAGGAATAATGACTCAAATAAAATTATGACACCAATGAAAATAATGCAATGAATGAAAGTATGCAAATAAATGAAAAAAAATAGAATGGAGGTGAAAGAAAATAAGAAAGGAAGAAGAAAGAAATAAGAAAAGAGAAGAAAAATAAGGATTAGGGAAGAAAAGATAAGAAAATTGGCTGATCTGGATATTCTGTGCGCCGCCTGTGACGCGGTCGCGTGGTGCGTGATAAGGTCAGGTGACGCGGACGCGTGGGTCACGCAATCGCGTGGCCTGTTTTGTGCGATTGGCGCGAGTGCAGCCTCGTGGTCGCGCAACTCTCTGTTCGAAACTCTTTTTGCCAAAATTCTGGGTGACGCGATCGCGTGGTCGACGCGATCGCATGAGTGGCCTTTCTTTTAAAAATGATGCGGACGCGTGGGGCACGCGTTCGCGTGGTAGGGCTTGGGCTTCCAGCACAAGTCCAGCCCAACTCCAGCTCAACTTTCTGCCATACACCATTTTTACGCCGATTTCAGGTCACGCGGCCGCGTGGGTGACGCGGTCGCGTGGGAGGCCATTATTCCCATATGACGCGGTCGCGTCAGCGACGTGGTCGCGTGGGGTAATTTGTGCCATTGGCACGCCTCCAGCGCTGCTACTGCGTAACTCTCTGATCATATTAATATTGTCTCCCATCTCTTTGCGACGCAGACGCGTCGCTGATGCGGTCGCGTCGCGTGCTCGCTTTTTCTTTTTTTTTTTTGTAATCTGAAAAATGCAAAATGCAGTGTTAATATGAATGTGATGCAAAACTCCAGGTTCAATATAAAATAAAATAAAATTCAAAAACAAATAAAACTAAATAAAAATAAAAAAGGACGATCATACCATGGTTGGTTGTCTCCCACCTAGCACTTTTAGTTATTGTCCTTAAGTTGGACATTTGGGGAATCCTTTGTTAGGGTGGCTTGTGCTTGAACTCATCCAGGAATCTCCACCAATGTTTATGATTCCAATGTCCTCCGGGATCCCAAACTAGGCGCAGAAAGCCTTCAAGTAAGTTAAAGCATGTGACAAGGCCCCAAGAGTGCTGATTTCTAGATTGGACCAGGGTCCCAGACCTTGCCTTTCACCCATCTTCTTGTTGATCATCATCATTTTTCCACTTGGGTGGTGAACAGTCGGAATTCTCACTGAGACATCCAAACAGCTTCTTAGACCCATTCAGTTGAGCTTTATACCAACCTTTGCGTTTAAACTTAAAGCTTCCAACCATAATGAACCTTGCTTGACAATTCTTACCACTGGCCATCTTCCTCTTACTCTTAATGCCACAAAGAGCTCTAAGTTGACCATCCGTCTCCAGTAGCCCATAAACAAGTGGGATTAGAAAGCTATGGGATATGAATTTTACCCACTTGAATGTTGTGAAGGATGATGGCAACTTAGGGGGAGGTATTTTTAATGAAATTGCAAGTTCCACTCCCTTTTGCTCTTCTCTGATAATTACCACCTCTTTGCAAGCTTCTTCAATTTCAACCTCTTCCTCTTAGCAACTCTCTTTCAATTCAATCTCCTCTTCATTGCTTTCCAAGGGCATGGGAGGTTGTGCTTCTTCTTCTTGAATCTCCATCTCTTGATCAACCTCTTCCAAGTCTTCAACTATGATATGCTTTGGAGGTTGCACACCCTCCTCAGCATCAATTTCAACCGTCTCGGAAGGAGGCTCTATGACTAGACTTTCCCATCGAGGTTCTGCATCTCCTAAGTCTTCAACCAACTCTTCTTTTTGAGCGATGACAGCTTCTTCTGCTTGTTCTAGTATGAATTCATGCTCTGTATTGTCTACTGGAGTCTCTAGTATCTCTTTCATGCTACGCTCTACACTAGATTGTCCACATGGAGCTGTGGCTGATCCTTGTGTATTTAAGCGTCTAGAAGCCTATTGAATTAATACTTGCCCCAGTTGTTGAACGGTTGCCTGAAATTTAATTACTGTTTCCCTTAGGCGATCCTCTGCTTCTTGGGTTGCCGGACTTGGACATGCTACAAAAGAAAGTGATGGTGGTTGGGAGTGACTGGATTGGAATTGGGGTGGTTCTATATATGGTTCATATGGCTCATAAGGTGGTTGGTATGGTGGTTGAGGGTTAGGGTCATATGGAGGTGAATGGCGGAAAGGGGCTTGTGACTTTGGTGGTCCAAAGTTATGTTGAGGAAAGGGTTCATAGGCATATGGTGGTGGATGTTGATAGTCCATTGGAGGTGGTTGTTGCCATGAGAATTGATCAAATCCTTGTGGCTCCTCCCATCTTTGATTGTTCCAACCTTGTTGCCTGTTCTCGTTGTAATTTCTTCTTCCTGCAACATTATTGTAACCAGACTCATAGCCAAAGGGGTGAGAGTTCATAGTAGTAAATAAAAAAATTAAAAACAAAAAAAATAAAAATAAATTTAAATTAAAAGGTTATTTAAATTTTGAATTTAAAAATTAAATTTTGAAATTTGAATTTTTGAAATTTTGAAATTTGAAATTTGAAAATTTTTAAATTTAAATTTTGAAAATTTTTAAATTGAATTTTGAAATTTGATTTTTGAAATTAGATAAGATAAGATAAAAATTTGAAATATTTTTTTTTCCGAAAAAATTAATTAAAAATATTTTTGAATTTAATGAAGAAAGAGAAAAACAATAAAATGACACCAAATTTCAAATTTTTAGATCAAAACAAAGAAAACAACTAAGAACAGCTTGAAGGTCAAGATGAACGTAAAGAACAACTTGAAGATCAAGATGAACACTAAGAACAAATTTTTAAAAAAAAAATTTTTTTAATAACTAAATAAAAACAAATAACCTCTAAATTTAAGAAAAAACAAAAATAAAAACAAAAATAAAAACAAATAAACAAGCAAAAATAAATTATTTACAATAACCAATAATAAGGCACACGTTTGCAATTCCCCGGCAACGGCGCCATTTTGACGTTAGGATTTTTGCCAGTAAAGAATGTCATAAAAACAGTCGCGTTGTAGATATAGTCTCTAAACTTATGAAGGTAAATCAAGTGGATTAATTAGCTTAATCCTCAGGTCCTAATCAATTCCTTATGGAAAGACTAGAGTTATTGGAGCAACTCCCAATTTTAACCACTGTTTTAATTGATAACTCAAGTACTACCAACCACTTGACCAAAGCCAAAAGGGAGAAAAATATCTAAATTAAATTAAAAGCATCAATATAAGCAAAGCAATCTTAAATCTGAAAATACCTCGAATTGCATTAAAAAAAAATTAAATCTGGCATAGATGTTCATAAATTAAATTGAGAAAATAAATAAAAATAAAGAACCTGGGATTGAGAGTCACTCCTAAAACTAAGAGAAATCCTAAATCCTAATCCTAAGAGAGAGGAGAGAACCTCTCTCTCTAAAAACTACATCTACTCTTAAAATTATGAATTATGAGAGCCTCCCATGAATGGATGCAGTCCTCTACTTTATAGCCTCTAATATGTGTTTTCTGGGCCGCAAACTGGGTCAGAAACAGTCCAGAATTTGCTGGTTTCGAATTTTGCCACGCTGGATTTCCGTCACTGCGATGCGGCCGCATGGATTACGCGGTCGTGTCACCTAGCGTCAGGAACACTGCATGATATTATATATCAAATTGAAGCCCCAGACGTTAGCTTTCCAACGAAACTAGAACCGCATCGTTTGGACCTCTGTAACTAAAGTTATAGCCGTTTGAGTGCAGAGAGGTCAGGCTGGACAGCTTTGCAATTTCTCCAACTTCTTGTATTCCTTCCATTTTTGCATGCTTCCTTTCTGTCCTCCAAGCCATTCCTGCCTTATAATATTTGAAAACACTTAACATACATATCAAGGCATCTAATGGTAATAAGAGAGGATTAATAATAAGCAAATATAAGATCAAAGAAGCATGTTTTCAATCAAAACACATAATTAGGAAGGCAAATGTAAAACCATGCAAATAGTATGAATAAGTGGGTAAAGAGTTGATGAAATCCACTCAATTGAGCACAAGATAAACCATAAAATAGTGGTTTATCAACCTCCCCACACTTAAACGTTAGCATGTCCTCATGCTAAGCTCAAGAGAAGCTATAAAGAAATGAAGAGGAAAGTAAGAATGTATGAAATACAACCTATCTATATGAATGCAACTACATGAAAAATGATTCTACCTACTTAGTTAAAAGTAAACAAATCTTTCAAGAGGAAATATGAACTGGATTTCACTAATTCAAATCATAAAAATGAAGTACAAATAGACTTGCAAGAAGAAAATATCTCATGAAAGCAGGGAACAAGGAATTGAGCATCGAACCCTTACTGGTAGTGTATACACTCTAATCACTCAGGTGTTTAAGGTTCGATCTCTCAATTCTCTACTAACCTTGCTTTCTAAGGCTTGCTCTTCATCTAACAATCAACATTAATTTAATGCACAGATACACATATCAAGAGGTCTTTTAAGGGTTGTAATGGGGTCAGGGTCAAGGTAGGATTGTATTTGGCCAAGTGGACTGAAATCTGAATCCTTAATTAACTTAAACTTTTCCCACCTAACTTAAATAATCCATGTAATCATAATACAACATCTAACCATCCATTAACCATGTTTTCCACATATTCATGCATTCTAATTTCAAGTACAACTCATATGTATTGCTTTCACTACTTACTTTGGGGCACTTAAATCATAAGCACTCTCACTAGTTTAAGCTAACCAAGGATTCAAATTAAGGACATTATTGTTTTTCGCTTAGAGTTAATGATGTGCTAAATAAAAAGAACAAAGGGGTAAAATAGGCTCAAATTGGTTTGCAAGGGATAATGGAGGGTTAAGGCCATATGGGTATGTAAACTTAGTAAAACAAAGGCCTCAATCATATAAGTGCATGCATACATCAAACCATGGAAATATAGAATTAATCAAGACAAAGATCACAATTTTAGAGAGAAAAATACACACTAAAAATAAAATATTGGTTGATAAAATGCAACCAATTCAAATAGGCTCAAAAAATCTCACAGGTTTTGTGTGTTCGAGCTCTAAACCATGTTCCAGTATAATATTTCTTCAAACAAGTGTAATATTAAATTTTATTCAAATTAGTGAAATGCTCTAAAAGGTTTCTTGAAAAAGAAAATATTATTTCAACCAGGTGGTAAAATATGCAAAAAATCAAACAAATATGCAATCAAACATGCAAATGCAATAATGAGCAAACAAATAAAATAAAAATTTTGGTGTTGAGTCAGGAAATAACTAACCCATGGAGATCGGTATCGACCTCCCCACACTTAAAGATTGCACCGTCCTCGGTGCATGCTGAGATGTGCAGGTGGACGGG
>NC_029792.2:82267697-82321578 GCF_000816755.2 Arachis ipaensis | reverse complement strand
TAAATAAGCTCAAAATCTCACAGGTTGTGTGTTCTTAGCTATAATTCATGTTTCAATTACAACTTCAAACAAGTTTTAACATAATTTTTTTTTTCAATTTAATTTAGTGAAATTTTTCAAAAATAGAGTCCTAAAAAGAAATTTATTATTTTAACCAAGTAGTAACTAAATGCACAAAATCAAATAAACATGCAATCAAATATGGAGATGCAACAATGAACAAATTAACATTGGTGTTGAAATAGGAAATAACTAACCCATGGAGATCGGTATCGACCTCCCCACACTTAAAGATTGCACCGTCCTCGGTGCATGCTGAGATGTGCAGGTGGACGGGGGTTGTGGTTCCTCAGCTGGGGCTCTTTTTGTTCCTTTCCTTGCTGTTGATTTGGGAATGGCTTTCTCTTTTCCTTTCTTGGTGGCCATCCTGAAAAAGGGAAGAGAAACTAAATTAAATTCAAAGAGATATATATAGCAAGGAAGAGAACGGAAATGGTGGTGATGGATGCACATTTAAGATATAACTGACATTAACACATGCTCGCGAGTACATGTGAAAAGCCATCAATGGAAAATAGCTAGTGCATATAAGGACAAGTGAATGCAAGGTGTTTATTAGCATGCCGGCAAAGGGCATGAGTAGCATAGATCAAGCATTACTCGTAACAAACCATCATGGTTGTATTGACAATTAATTTCAATTAATACAATAGTAAAGAGAGTTTATGAAAAGCAAGCATTGAATAGTAGAATAACATAGAGAAGTGCATAATGCCATATGAGCTTTTTCACAAACACATAGCATGCATGGTGAAGATGGTATAGAAAGTATTACAGTGAACATGCAAGCAATCCTTTAAAGAAGATAATAATAATTGTCAAACATATAATGAGGAATAATGACTCAAATAAAATTCTGACACCAATGAAAATAATGCAATGAATGAAAGTATGCAAATAAATAAAATAAAATAGAATGGAGGTGAAAGAAAATAAGAAAGAAAGAAGAAAGAAATAAGAAAAGAGAAGAAAAATAAGGATTAGGGAAGGGAAGAAAAAAGATAAGAAAATTGGCTGATCTGGATATTCTGTGCGCCGCCTGTGATGCGGACGCGTGAGTGACGCGGTCGCGTGGTGCGTGATAAGGTCAGGTTTCGCGGACGCGTGGGTCACGCGATCGTGTGGCCTGTTTTGTGCGATTGGCGCGAGTGCAGCCTCATGGTCGCGCAACTCTCTGTTCGAAACTCTTTTTGCCAAAATTCTAGGTGACGCAATCGCGTGGATGACGCGGACGGGTGGGGCACGCGTTCGCGTGGTTGGGCTTGGGCTTCCAGCACAAGTCCAGCCCAACTCCAGCTCAACTTTCTGCCATACACCCTTTTTACGCCGATTTTAGGTCACGCGGCCACGTGGGTGACGCGGTCGCGTGGGAGGCCATTATTCCCATATGACGCGGTCGCGTCAGCAACGCGGTCACGTGGGGTAATTTGTGCCATTGGCACGCCTCCAGCGCTGCTCCTGCGTAACTCTCTGTTCATATTGATATTGTCTCTCATCTCTTTGCTACGCGGACGCGTCGCTGATGCGGTCGCGTCGCGTGCTCGCTTTTTTTTTTTGTAATCTGAAAAATGCAGAATGCAGTGTTAATATGAATGTGATGCAAAACTCCAGGTTCAATATAAAATAAAAAAAATTCAAAAACAAATAAAACTAAATAAAAATGAAAAAGGACGATCATACCATGGTGGGTTATCTCCCACCTAAAACTTTTAGTTATTGTCCTTAAGTTGGACATTTGGGGAATCCTTTGTTAGGGTGGCTTGTGCTTAAACTCATCCAGGAATCTCCACCAATGTTTATGATTCCAATGTCCTCCGGGATCCCAAACTAGGCACAGAAAGCCTTCAAGTAAGTTAAAGCATGTGACAAGGCCCCAAGAGTGCTGATTTCTAGATTGGATTATGGGGTCCCAGACCTTGCCTTTGCACCCATCTTCTTGTTGATCATCATCATTTTTCCACTTGGGTGGTGAACAGTCGGAATTCTCACTGAGACATCCAAACAGCTTCTTAGACCCATTCAGTTGAGCTTTATACCAACCTTTGCGTTTAAACTTAAAGCTTCCAACCATAATAAACCTTGCTTGACAATTCTTACCACTGGCCATCTTCCTCTTACTCTTAATGCCATAAAGAGCTCTAAGTTGACCATCCGTCTCCAGTAGCCCATACTCTTCTTCTTGAGCGATGACAGCTTCTTCTGCTTGTTCTAGTATGGATTCATGCTCTGTCTTGTCCACTGGAGTCTCTAGTATCTCCTTCATGCTACGCTCTTCACTAGACTGTCCACATGGAGCTGTGGCTGATCCTTGTGTATTTAAGCGTCTAGAAGCCCATTGAATTAATACTTGCCGCAGTTGTTGAACGGTTGCCTGAAATTTAATTACTGTTTTCCTTAGGCGATCCTCTGCTTCTCGGGTTGCCGGACTTGGACATGCTACAAAAGAAAGTGGTGGTGGTTGGGAGTGACTGGATTGGAATTGGGGTGGTTCTATATATGGTTCATAGAACAACTTGAAGATCAAGATGAACACTAAGAACAAATTTTTGAAAAAAAAATTTTTTTGAATAACTAAATAAAAACAAATAACCTCTTAATTTAAGAAAAAGCAAAAATAAAATAAAATAAAAACAAATAAACAAGCAAAAATAAAATATTTACAATAACCAATAATAAGGCACACGTTTGCAATTCCCCAGCAACGACGCCATTTTGACGTTAGGATTTTTGCCAGTAAAGAATGTCATAAAAACAGTCGCGTTGTAGATATAGTCTTTAAACCGACAAAAATCCCTTCGTACAAACGTTTTGGTTGTCACAAGAAACAAACCCCTTTATAATTGATAACCGAGTATTTAAACCTCGGGTCGTCTTCTCAAGGAATTGCAGGGAGGTGTTCTTATTATTGGTTATGAGTCTTGTAAACTGGGGTTTTGAAAGTGAGGAGGTAATATGTTAAATGATAAGAAAAATAAATAAATAGATAAAATAAACTCTTGGCAAGGTATTAGAACTGGAAGTCATATCCTTATCAATTGTGATGAAAATTGGATTTTAATCTCACTTTGTCAATTCCTTATGGAAAGATTAGAGTTATTGGATCAACTCCCAATTTCAACCACTATTTTAATTGATAACTCAAGTACTACCAACCACTTGACCAAAGCCAAAATGGAGAAAAATATCTAAATTAAATTAAAAGCATCAATATAAGCAAAGCAATCTTAAATCTGAAAATACCTCGAATTGCATTAACAAAAGAAATTAAATCTGGCATAGATGTTCATAAATTAAATTGAGAAAATAATTAAAAATAAAGAACCTGGGATTGAGAGTCACTCCTAAAACTAAGAGAAATCCTAAATCCTAATCCTAAGAGAGATTAGAGAACCTCTCTCTCTAAAAACTACATCTACTCCTAAAATTATGAATTATGAGAGCCTCCCATGAATGGATGCAGTCCCCCACTTTATAGCCTCTAATCTGTGTTTTCTGGGCCGCAAACTGGGTTAGAAACAGTCCAGAATTCGCTGGTTTCGAATTTTGCCACGCTGGATTTCCGTCACTGCGACGCAGCCGCATGGATCACGCGGTCGCGTCACCTAGCTTCAGAGAAACTATATTATATTATATATCAAATCGAAGCCCCGGACGTTAGCTTTCTAACGCAACTAGAACCGCGTCGTTTAGACCTTTGTAGCTAAAGTTATAGCCGTTTGAGTGCAGAGAGGTCAGGCTGGACAGCTTAGCAATTTCTCCAACTTCTTGTATTCCTTCCATTTTTGCATGCTTCCTTTCTATCCTCCAAGCCATTCCTGCCTTATAATATCTGAAAACACTTAACATACATATCAAGGCATCTAATGGTAATAAGAGAGGATTAATAATAAGCAAATATAAGATCAAAGAAGCATGTTTTCAATTAAAACACATAATTAGGAAGGCAAATGTAAAACCATGCAAATAGTATGAATAAGTGGGTAAAGAGTTGATGAAATCCACTCAATTGAGCACAAGATAAACCATAAAATAGTGGTTTATCAAAGTGCTAGATGATCAAGAGAGGAGCTGAATGAGTCTCCAAATACTGAGAAGTCATCCATGAAGACTTCTAGGAATTTCTCTACCATATCAGAGAAAATAGAGATCATGCACCTCTGAAAGGTTGCAGGTGCATTGCAGAGACCAAAAGGCATTCTTCTGTAAGCAAATACTCCAGATGGACATGTGAATGCTGTTTTCTCTTGGTCTTGAGGATCCACTGCAATTTGGTTGTTGCCTGAATAGCCATCCAAAAAGCAGTAGTATTCATGACCTGCTAGTCTTTTTAGCATTTGGTCTATGAATGGAAAAGGAAAATGATCCTTTTTGGTGGCTGTATTGAGCCTTCTGTAATCAATACACATATGCCACCCTGTAACTGTTCTTGTGGGAACCAGTTCATTCTTTTCATTATGAACCACTGTCATGCCTTCCTTCTTGGGGACAACTTGGACAGGGCTCACCCAGGGGCTATCAGAAATAGGATAAATAATCCCAGCCTCTAGTAACTTAGTGACCTCTTTCTGCACTACTTCCTTCATAGCTGGATTTAGCCGCCTCTGTGGTTGAACCACTGGCTTAGCATCATCCTCTAATAGGATCTTGTGCATACATCTTGCTGGGCTAATGCCCTTAAGGTCACTTATGGACCACCCAAGAGCTGTCTTGTGTGTCCTTAGCAATTGAATTAGTGCTTTCTCTTCCTGTGGATTTAAAGCAGAGCTTATGATCACTGGAAAAGTGTCACCCTCTCCCAGAAATGCATATTTCAGGGATGGTGGTAGTGGTTTGAGATCAGGTTTAGGAGGTTTCTCCTCTTCCTGAGGGAATTTTAGAGGTACTTTTATTTTCTCTGTTTCCTCCAGATCAGGCTAAACATCTTTAAAGATGTCTTCTAGCTCTGATTCAAGACTCTCAGTCATATTGATTTCTTCCACTAAAGAGTCAATAATATCAGTGCTCATGCAGTCATTTGATGTGTCTGGATGCTGCATAGCTTTGACAGCATTTAACTTGAACTCATCCTCATTAACTCTCAGGGTCACTTCCCCTTTTTGTACATCAATAAGAGTTCGTCTAGTTGCTAGGAAAGGTCTTCCTAGAATGAGAGTTGCACTCTTGTGCTCCTCCATTTCCAGCACTACAAAGTCAGTGGGAAAGACAAATGGCCCAACCTTGATAATCATGTCTTCAATGATGCCTGATGGATATTTAATTGAGCCATCAGCAAGTTGAAGACATATCCGGGTTGGTTTGACTTCTTTAGTCAACCCAAGCTTTCTGATAGTGGATGCAGGTATTAGATTGATACTTGCTCCAAGGTCACATAGGGCTGTCTTGGTACAGGCACCCTCTAATGTGCATGGTATCATAAAGCTTCCTGGATCTTGAAGCTTCTCTGGTAAGCTTTTCAGAATGACTGCACTGCATTCTTCAGCGAGAAACAATTTTTCAGTTTCTCTCCAATCCTTCTTATGACTTAAGATCTCTTTCATGAACTTAGCATAAGAGGGTATTTGCTCAAGTGCCTCTGCGAATAGAATCTTTATTTCAAGAGTCCTGAGATAGTCTGCAAAGCGGGCAAATTGTTTCTCCTGTTCCACTTGGCGGAGTTTCTGAGGATAAGGCATCTCGGCTTTATATTCTTCAACCTTAGTTGCTGCAGGTTTATTCCCTACAGAAGTGGTTGGAGAAGCCTTCTTAGAAGGGTTACTATCAGCACTTGCAGGTGTCTGATCCCTTATTGGCGTTTGAACGCCAGGATTGGGTGCTGGATGGGCGTTTAACGCCAGCTTCCCACCCTTTTCTGTCGTTTGAACGCCAGAACTGGGCAAGGAATGGGCTTTTAACGCCAACTTTTCCCCCTTTTCTGGCTTTTGAACGCCAGAATTATTCCTCTCTGGGCTCTTGCTGTCCTCAGAGGGATTTTGGGCAGTGGGTTGATCATCCTCTGTCATTTGTTCCTTTCTTGACTTTTTGCTTCCTTGAACTGAATTATTCAATGTTTTCCCGCTCCTTAGTTGGGCAGTGATAAACCACTATTTTATGGTTTATATTGTGTTTAATTATGTGGTTTTGTCATGATCCTTGCCCACTTATTCATCAATTTAGCATGCATTTAGATTTCCTTCCTAAATTCAGTACATGTTTGAAAATTGCTTCCTAGAGACTTTAATTATTTACTTTTAATTCTCCTTTATTCCATTCGATGCCGTGATCTGTGTGTCAAGTATTTCAGGCCTTATGGGGCATGAATGAGATGGAGATTGGAGAGGATGCTAGCAAAAATGGAAGGAACACAAGAATTTGAGGAGATAACCAGCGAGAACTGACGCGGTCGCATGGCTCATGCGACCACGCGAAGGAGCACAAATCGCAGTGACGCGGCCGCATGGTCTGCGCGGCTGCGCGGATTGGAAAGCGCAAGCGACGCGGTAGCGTGGACGACGCGAACGCGTGGAGAGGAAAAGCGCAAGCGATGCGTCTGCATGGACGACGCGATCGCGTGACATGTGCGATCTGCATAATCTGCAGAATCCGCTAGGGGCGATTTTGGACCTTAATTCGGCCCAGTTTTCGGCCCGGAACAACATACTAGAGTCAGGGAATATGCAGAAACAAAGGAGACACATTCATTCAGTAGTTTGAGATCTAGGTTTTCACTCTCTTAGGTTTTTCTCTCTAGTTTTTTGGATTTTAATTTTCAATTGGTCTTAGCATTGGAACATTGAGAAGAGTTATTTCCTCATCAAGACTTCATCATTCTAGTTTGTTCTCTTAACTTGGTTTTAATCTTCCATGTTCTTTGTTATGTTCAATTTTGTCATTCAGATACTTTTATGATTAATTAATGCAAGGATTATTTCTTTTTAATTCAATTTCTTTTCCAATAAATTTTATTTATATTATTTAAAATTCCTCAATTTAAATTCCAATTTACTTAGCTCAACTTCTTGGAACATCTGATTAATAAAACAGCACACTTTTCTGCAACTCGTTGGGAGACGACCTGGGACTTAAAATTCCCAGTAATTTTAATTTAAACTTTCTGTGACACATTTCTAAATTGATAGGCAGATTTTTGGTGAGTTAAGAACTATACTTGCAACGTAACCATTTTAATAAATTTTTAATTCACCAGCTTCTGCTCCCCATCAGGCAGCTTGGCATTCTTCTGTTATCTGTTTAGATAGCAGTTGTCTTGTCTGATTCAATTGTGCTTCTATATTTTTATTAGCATTTTTAGTGTCTTGGAGCATCTCTTTAAATTTTGCCAATTGTTTTGTCATAAGGAGTAGTTGCGGATTAAGTTCAACAATCTGTTCTTGAGGATTATGATTAGTAGTTGCTGTCATAACTTCTTCTTTTATGGAGGGCTCACTGCTTGAATACAGATGTTGATTTCTAGCAACTGTATCTATGAGTTCTTGAGCCTCTTCAATTGTCTTTCTCATGTGTATAGATCCACCAGCTGAGTGATCTAGAGACATTTGAACTTTTTCTGTAAGCCCATAGTAGATGATGTCCAACTGTACCCACTCTGAAAATATTTCAGAGGGGCATTTCCTTAGCATCCCTCTATACCTCTCCCAGGCATTATAAAGGGATCCATGATCCTCTTGTTTAAAGCCTTGGATGTCCATCCTTAGCTGTGTCATCCTCTTTGGAGGGTAAAATTGATTCAGGAATTTGTCTGTTAACTGTCTCGATATTTTTATGCTTGCTGTGGGTTAGTTATTTAACCACCTCTTAGCTTGATCTTTTACAGCAAATGAAAACAGTAATAATCTGTAGACATCCTGATCTACTTCTTTATCACGTACTGTGTCAGCAATTTGTAAGAACTGTGCCAGAAACACAGTAGGTTCTTTCTATGGAAGATTGGAATACTGGCAATTCTGCTGCACCATGATAATAAGTTGAGGGTTTAACTCAAAGCTGCTAGCTTTGATGGGAGGTATACAGATGCTACTCCCATATGCTGCAGTAATGGGGTTAGGATATGACCCCAGAGTCCTTCTGGACTGTTCACTTCCACTTAGGTCCATGATGGAGAAAGGGAGATGATGTGGATTGCAATTATATTTTTATTTTATTTTATTTTATTTTTTTTAAATAACCGAAATAAAATAAAATAAATGGAAGACAAAATAAAAAAAATTCGAAAATAAATAAATAAAATAGCTGAATAAAATAAAATAAAATAAATGGAAACTAAAATAAAATTTCGAAAAAAAAAAGTAAGTAAAATAAAAGCAAATTGAAAACTAAATTAATTAATTAATTAAAAAGATTTTGGAAAAAGTAATCAAAAAGATATGATTGAAAATTATTTTGAAAAAGATATGATTGAAAATTAAAAAGATTTGATTTTTGGAAAAGATTTGAAAAGATCAATTTTTGAAATTAGAATTTTGACTTGACTAAAAAAAAGATATGATTTTGAGAATCTTTGACTAAATTAATGCAAAATTTCGAAATTTATGAGTAAAATAAGGAAAGGATATTTTTTTGATTTTTGAATTTTAATGCGGAAAGAGAAAAACAACAAAATGACACTAAACTTAAAAATTTTAGATCAAAACAATGAAAACAAACAAGAAAATTTTGAATGTCAAGATGAACACCAAGAACACTTTTTTGAAAAAATTTAAGTAAATAAAAGCACAAGGGACACCAAACTTAAAATTTTTAGAAAACCAAACACAAATTTTTGAAAATTTTAAAGAAAAACAACAAGAAGTCACCAAACTTAAAAGTTTAAAAAATCAAGAAAGTACTAAACACATGCAAATTTCGAAAAATAAAAGAAAGTAAAAGCATGCAATTGACACCAAACTTAAAATATGAAACTAAACTCAAATAAAAGACTCTAAACCAACAAAAATAAATTAGTCCTAATCTAAGCAACAAGATAAACCGTCAGTTGTCCAAACTCGAACAATCCCCGGCAACGGCGCCAGAAACTTGGTGTACGAAATTACAATCACACTTTTGTAACCCCGCACAACTAACCAGCAAGTGCACTGGGTCGTCCAAGTAATACCTTACGTGAGTAAGGGTCGATCCCACGGATATTGTCGGCTTGAAGCAAGCTATGGTTATCTTGTAACTCTTAGTCAGGATATCAATAATTCTCAGATTTAATTGTAAAAAGTAAAAGAACATGAAATAAATACTTGTTATGCAGTAATGAAAAATAGGTTGAGGCTTTGGAGATGCTTTGTCTTCTGAATCTCTGCTTTCCTACTATCTTCTTCTTCATGCACACAAGGCTCCTTCCATGGCAAGCTTTATGTTGGGCATCACCGTTGTCAATGGCTACTTCCCGTCCTCTCTATGAAAATGTTCCAAATGCGCTGTCACCGCACGGCTAATCATCTGTCGGTTCTCGATCATGCTGGAATAGGATCCATTGATCCTTTTGCATCTGTCACTACGCCCAACACTCGTGAGTTTGAAGCTCGTCACAGTCATCCCTTCCCAGATCCTAATCAGAATACCAGAGACAAGGTTTAGACATTCCGGATCTCAGGAATGACCGCCAATGATTCTAGCTTATACCACGAAGACTCTGATTTGAATCATGAGGCTAAGAGAAATGCATTCAATCTAAGGTAGAACAGAGGTGGTTGTCAGGCACGCGTTCATAGGTGAGAATGATGATGAGTGTCACGGATCATCACATTCATCAAGTTGAAGTGTGAATGAATATCTTAGAATGCAAGCAAGCGTAATAGAATGGAAAACAGTAGTAATTGCATTAATTCATGAAGAACAGCAGAGCTCCTCACCCCCAACAATGGAGTTTAGAGACTCATGCCGTAGAAAATACAATGAGAAACGTGTAGAATGTCAGGAGGTACAATATGAATCACTGAAAGTAGTATTTATAGTAAACTAGTGACCTAGGGTTATAGAAAATGAGTAAGCTAGGGTGTTTATTGTAAAATTCCACTTCCGGGGCCCACTTGGTGTGTGCTTGGGCTGAGCATTGAAGCTTTCATGTGTAGAGACATTTCTTGGAGTTAAACACCAGCTTTTATGCCAGTTAGGGCGTTTAACTCCAGCTTTTGTGCCAGTTCTGGAGTTAAACGTTAGAATTCTTGAGCTGACTTGGAACGCCTGTTTGGGCCATCAAATCTCGGGAAAAGTATAAACTATTATATATTGCTGGAAAGCCCAGGATGTCTACTTTCCAACGCAATTAAGAGCGCGCCAATTGGATTTCTGTAGCTCCAGAAAATCCACTTCGAGTACAGGAAGGTCAGAATCCAACAGCATCTGCAGTCCCTTTTCAGCCTCTGAATCAGATTTTTGCTCAGGTCCCTCAATTTCAGCCAGAAAATACCTGAAATCACAGAAAAACACACAAACTCCTAGTAAAGCCCAGAAAAGTAATTTTTATTTAAAAACTAATAAAAACATAATAAAAACTAACTAAAATGTACTAAAAATTTACTAAAAACAATGCCAAAAAGCGTATAAATTATCCACTCATCATCTATCTATCTATCTATCTATTTGAAATTGGTGAAAACATACAATCAAATTCCCAAGCTGTTATAGACAATTAGGGCTAAGCAAATAATTATTCCAATGCATCCAAAATCTAAAGAATTGATTCAACTCATCAAAGTAAAGCAACTTGCAAGAATACATGATAGGGAGTATGGAAACATAGAGTTGAGTAATTGAACCCTCACTAGGTGTGTATACACTCTAATCACTCGGTGTCTAAGGGTCAATTCACTCAAGTCTCTTCTAATCATGCTTTCAAGGAGTTGCTCTTCATCTAACAATCAACAACAAGTGATGCATGAATGAAATTATCATGAGGACTTATTGGGGTTGTAATGGGGTTAGGGTAAAGGTGGGATAGATATGGCTAAGTGAACTAAAATGGTTGAATACTTGATTAGTTTAGGTATCCAACTCAACCTATATCAACCAAATCAAAATCAAACGCAATTCTAACTTTCCATCATTTCTTTTTCATTAACTTTCATGTATGCTTATCTCATAAACATCACATAGGCCATTCTTTATTCATTTATTTACCGTTTTGGGTGACTTTGTGCCCTTTTATGATGAAGGGGTTTTTTTTTTTGAAAGAGAATTGCATATGGTTAAGTGGTTCATACATGAATGTTCCCATTTTTCAAAGTTTTCAGTGAGATACCCAAATTAAATATTTTCATTCCCTACCAAAGTTTCCCAAAAGATTCCCCCACACTTAAATGAGACACACTCCTCAACCTAAGCTAATCAAGGATACAATCCAAGGCAAATCATGATTTTTTGCTTAAGGATATGATATGGTGAAATCAGGAACAATGGGGTAAATAAAGCTCAAAAGGGGTTAACAATGGTAGATGCAAGGGTAAGGCTCTATGGGTAAAGTAAGCTTTTATCAAAGATGGCCTCAATCATGCTCAATGCAATTCAGGACATCAATCAATGGAAATAAAAAATCTAGTAAAACCAACATCACAATCATAGAAGAGATATATCACACAATGAACAAAGTTAGTGGTTAAAGTGTGTAACCACTCAATATAGCTCAAAGACTCACAAGGTATTTATTCTTTACTCTTCTATGTTCCAAAAGAAATCATTCCAGCAAGTTTGAAAACAGTTTTCTCAATCAATTTAATAGAATGCCCTTGGCAAAATTATTGGAAAATTTGTTGTTTTTCACCAAAGTTATTTCCTATATGTATGTATGATGTGATGGAGGCCAAATTTTTCAAAATTTCCTAGTTCTTTTCCTAATTTTCAACAAGCAAAAAGTAACATGAACAATTAGGATCAAGATAAACTAGGCATAAGCTATTCATATTATCCACTCACAATCCATATCTATACTATATACCAAGCAATATAAAGATGCAATCTATATATACCAAAACTAGAAATGCAATACTAAAGATAACTAAAAGCAACTAGTATATATACCAAAAGTACTAAACAGCAGTGCATAAGTTAAAGTACTATAAATATCCACAAAAGCATAACAAAACTAAAAGTAAACTAAATAGAGGTGTTCAGGAGAGAATATTTACACCCAAAAATAGAAGCTCCTCCCCCACACTTTGATCATGCACTATCCTCAGTGCTCAAAGGAATCAATCGGGGGAGTCAATCATGTGAAGTTCCACCGCCTAGCGGTGGTGGGTGGTGATGGCGCTGGTAGACAATGAGGGCGCTGGATGGCTGTGTGGTGGTCTGTGCTGCTGGCAGGGCAACTTCTTGGTCAGCTGTCTCAGCTCTCGGCTCGGCTACAGCTGTCGGCTTCTCAGGTCGCTGCTCCTCGACTCCTAAAAGTAAACTAAATAGAGGTGTTCAGGAGAGAATATTTACACCCAAAAATAGAAGATCCTCCCCCACATTTAAGTCTTACACTGTCCTCAGTGCCAAAGGAATCAATCGGGGGGAATCAATCATGTGAAGCTCCACCGCCTGGCGGTGGTGGGTGGTGATGACGCTGGTAGACAATGAGGGCGCTGGATAGCTGTGTGGTGGTCTGTGCTGCTGCCGGGTCAACTGCCCGGTCGGCTGCCTCAGCTCTCGGCTCGGCTATAGCTGCCGACTCCTCAACTCTATTAACTACTACCTTCTCTGTCATAGGCTCCTCAGTTCTCTGCTTAGGTGGCTAGACTACCTGTCCGGCTTCAGCTGCTGGCTCCTCAGATGCAGGCTCCTCGGCCTCAGGCTCTAGTGTATCTGGAGGAGGTGGCCCAGGGTCTCTACCCTCAAACTTCGCCACTATCCACTGGAAGCGGCGAGCGTTGCGGCGCTCATAATGGTGGACGGCCTGAAGGATCTCCCGACACATCTCATATGGTGTTTGAGGTTGGGGTATGGGTGCGGGTGCTGAAGGAGGTGCTGAAGGCTCTGCTACTGCTGAAGGAGGCTCAATAGTCTTCCTCTTCCTTTGAGGCGGCCCGTCATAATCTCCATATGGCAGATATGGCTAGTTACTGATGTAGACAGACATCCAGTCAGTTGGGCGTTTCTATACCCCAGATAAGACTGCTAATCTGGTGATGAGGGATGGGAAGGGAACGTTGAATTTTTGTTGTAGGTTCACCTTCATCATCGACTCTCTGATAAGGGGAAGAACAGAGATCCTCTTCCCCTCCAGAATAGACCATAGTAGCACTGCCACACGGATCCTGATATGCGTGGCATGCGTGCTCGAAAGAATGTAATCAGCAATGATATACTGCCAGATCCTTGCCTCTGGGTTGAAGTCCGTGCACGCAATGCTCGAGGGTACAGGCTGCTCTCGTTTTTTGTATTCCCATGTAGCCTCAGGTTGGCCAATCTTTTTCAGGACCTCATCCAAAGAAATTTTGCCCGTGGTCACGTCCGTCATTATTTGAGTATAAGCGTCCCTAGCCGAAGGAATATGCGGAATGTCCAATAGGGCCTCTAAAGTAGTGTTAGAGGTGTCTAAGGTGACACCTCTTAGAAAAATGGTTTGGGCGTCCCTGTTGAGGAGATTGGCATAAAATTCCTTGACCTGGTGTTCATTTACCTCTACCGGGTCAGATTTTATGAATCCCCAATGATAAATATTAATTATGTCAAGGATTATATCCGCATATTTCTCGGGCAGGTTCAGCTTCCTTTCATAATGAAAGGCGCGCTTTTCCAGTTTCTTATATTGTTCTTGTGCCTCGAAATTGACGAAAGTGTCTGGATGGTCACTGGGAGACACGGGTGGAGGGTGAGCCAAGGGGTTGGCTTTCTCCTTGCCCTTGCGGCCCATCCTGAAAAAGACAAAAACATAATACAACTCAGGAAACAAAGAAAATCACATAAAAAAGAGGATATAATCAAATAATTCCATTTCGAGCCAGTCAGAGAAACAAATGTCAGGGACAACATGTACAAAGCAGTTAAAGGTTCAAAGGAGATGTGTTTTCCCAAGACAAGGCAACCTAAGTATCAAAAGGATGAGTGAACAAACAATTCAAGCATCTGTATGCCTTAGGTGCATCATATGAGTGAATTGAATTTTGAAGAATTTGATTATTGCAATTGTTCTTGTGAAATGAGAGGAGTTTGCAAAAATCAGTACAAAAGGAAAAAAATCAAAGTCACAGTGAAAGAATTGCATATTCATGTTGAGACACGGAAAATGACCGCATGTATATAGCCCTTTGGCCCAAAGCAGCGCTCGCTTGAAAAACAAGGTGCATTGCTCAAAAAGAGAAAGGCACAAGTTGCTATATAGATTGTCATTGATGTTAAAAATACATGAACATGCACTTAATCAAAACCACATTATGCGTACTGCTACAAAGGGTACCAATAGGTTTCAAAAATTAAAGTTTAATGCATGTTCGGTGTCAAAATGGAAAAGTACAGCAGTCATCACATAGTACGGTGATTTAGCATGGTATGCACTTACAAGCACCAAACATAAGGATGATAGCAACAACCTTCGATCCAATTTGGTGTCAAAAACAAAAACAAGTGCATAGGTACAGGTTAATTAACATGGGATGATAGGCACAGCAAGATTGGTATCAAACAAGAAAATCACAGAGCAAAAAGAAAAGAAGTTGAGTTTAATATTCCAGCATGAAAACAGAGTGCATAAGTCATCTCAAATCAGCAGAAAAGTGCATAGTTATGAAATAGTGATGCAGAATGGAAGGAAATTCAAAAGTTATGATGATCAGGCATAAAAATTGAATTAAAAACTCTATTCAGGCATTCTGACAAGCATGATATGTGCAATAATGATGAGCAGCAGTAACATTTCAATATACATTGTAGTCTTTACAGCGCAGGCAAAAGCAGCAACATGTAATCTCAGTAATCAATCCAAACAGTCAGCCAGTCAATCAATAGTATCCAATTCAGTGAACACAAGTCATATAATCCTAATACCACCTAATTCTAAAGCAGAAATTAAAGACAGAAGTAAAAAGAAGCAGTAAGGTAAAGCAGAAAAGAAATGGAACAGGGGTGAAGGAAGACCTGCGTTGGTGAAGAGAGAAGAGGATAAAGGCAAGAGAGGGCAAGGCGGAGAGGGTCGCAGCGGCACAGGGGCTGGCCGCTGCTGGTGGTTGCTCACCGGATAGGGAGGCGTGGCCTAGGGCAGCACTGGCGCCAGGAGAGGGCGAGGCGGAGAGGGTCGCAGCGGCATAGGGGTCCGCCGCTATTGGTTGTTGCTCGCCGAACAGAGAGACGCGACCTAGGGCAGCGCTGGCACAGAGTACAGAGACAAGAAAGAGAGAGAGAAGGGAAATGTAGGGGAGAGAGAGAGAAGAAGAAGAAGAAGAAAGAGAGAAGGGGAGAGACAGTGTGTGGCGGCGATGGCGGGGCGGTCGCCGACGGTGGTTGGTCGCGGGGTGGAGGGAGAAGAGGGTTTTGGGGTAAGTGTGTGTGTGTTCAGAGAGAAAGAAGAAGAAGTTGGGGTGAGGTAAGGAAAAGAAGCACGAGCCCCTGATCTTTTCGAATTAACATTCGAAAAGGGACCTGTGCGGACGTACAAGGTCGTTTGCAGACGCACGCAGGGAGAAAGAAGTGGTGTGCGCGCGCACAGGATCATGCGAGCGCAATGAGTAGGGGGTGAAACACAACCTGTGCGGGCACACACAGGGTGTGCGGACGCACAGAAGATGGAAAAGGTTTTGGGTGCATACGTATAGCTTGTGCGTGCGCTGCGACCAAGGGGGTGTTGTTCAAGCTGTGCGGGTGCACACAGGGTATGCGCTCGCACAAAGGACATTTTCTTATATATATATGCGGCCGCACGCATGGTGTGCGGACGCACAGAAGAAGGAAAAGGTTGGGTGTGTGCACACGCATAGCTTGTGTGTGTGCCGCGAACAGAGTGGGCTCTTGGGGGCGTGCGTGCGCATATATCCGTGCGGGCGCACAAGGATGGGAGAACAGGGGCGCTGTGCACACGCACAGGTTTGTGCGGACGCACGGGTCTTTGTTCCTGCAACAAGAATTTTGGCTCTAAGGCACCAAAATTGACATCCACAACATGTTTTCAAGCCCCAAAACATCATAAAACTCCAAAAAAAAAAAAACACCTTATTTTACCTAAAACCACTCAACAAACATCAAAATAAAACAACCAACCAAGCAAACTAACCCATTATTCATGAAACAAAAACTAAAAAAGACAAGATTAGAAGGATATTACCAAGGTGGGGTGTCTCCCACCTAGCACTTTGGTTTATAGTCCTACATTGGACTTGGTGAGGAGATCCTTGTTAGGGCGGTTTATGCTTCCACTCCTCCTTAAATCTCCAACCAAGTTTGCTATTGATTCGACCTCCAGGGTCCCAATTGAGTTTCATCAAACTTTTGAGAGACTTCAAGCTAGCAACTGGGATCCTCAAGTATTGACTTTTGAAATTAATGCCCGAATCCCATACTTGAGTCGCTCTATCACCATTGACATAATTGTGCACTCCTCGGAATCCATTAAATTGACTCATGCACCGAAATTGAGCTTTAAATGTTGAGTTGGCTCCGTTGATGAACTTTCCATTTCTTAGCCAATCAATATCCTTCTTTTCAACATCTACTACTCCAAGAAAGGTTCGAAGTTGGCCATCCGTTTCTATAACGGCGTATTGATGTGGGCCTAGAAATTTTGTTAAAGAAGTCTTCACCCGCTCAATTCGTTCTTGCACAACTACCTTCACTTCTTGGCAAACAGAATCTTCCTCAACCTCTTTTGAATCTTCTTCAACATCACTCAAGTCAAATATTGGAGGTTGTGTGAAGTCCACATCAACATCTCCTTCTGAATCTAATGATAGAGGTTCATGAAGGTCATAGAAGGAATTATCCAAGTTGGACAAAAAATCTTGAATGATGGAATCCTCTTCATCAATTCCTATCCACTCTTCATTTATCTCCTCTTGCACTTCATGTTGTGACTTGACATCTTCTCCTTGATCTTGCGATTCTTCTTGCACTCCACACATTTCACTTAGTTCCACACATTCATCCAGTAGGATTCCTTGCTTGTGGCATGAGCGCAATGAAGCTAAATGACCCAAAGCCTTGGCTAAGGTAGACATGACTTGCTCTTGCTTCTTCCGGAACTCTTGTTGTTCTTGAATAAGCATGAAAAGTACTCGTTGTATGGCTTGATCCATATACGAAGATGAGGATTGAGGTGAAGGTTGACAATCAAACTAATGGGGGTAAGGGTTTTGTATGTAGTGAGGTGATGGTGTATAAAGTTGGTGACCATATAGGTAAGTGTTTGGGTTCCGTTGGGGTGCATTATGGCCATGGTGTGAAAAAGTCATTAAGAAAATATTAACAAAAAGAAACAAACAACCAAAAAGAGCTATTTACACTATTAACATATTCACAACAACCAAAAGATATAACACCGTTCGTAATCCCCGGTAACGGCGCCAAATTTTGATGTAGAAAATTTTTTTGCCAGTTTAGAATAAAAAATCAATTCGTTAGTAGCATAGTCCAAACCAACAATGAATTCTCTTAATCAAATGTCAAATTCAAATTAAAATAACCGAGAGTAGTTAAACCTCGGGTCGTTCTCCCTAGGAATGCAAATGAAATGTTACTTCTTTCGGTTGTGACAAGAACAAAAGGGGTTTTGTGCAATTGAAGAACGAAAGATTAAAAGAACTAAGCAATAATCAAGATTCGAAAGTAATGCAATCAACCAGGAAAAATGAAATCAAAACTAGTGAAAATGCAATAAAAGAAAGCCTTGACTTGGGACTGAGTATCCAAGGAATCCTATCAAGGTCATAACCACAACTATGGTAATTATGATGAGTCGATCTCGCCTAGTCAACCCCAACCATCGAGGAGTAAGTCAAGCAAGCATAATTGACCTTAATCCATAAGTCCTAACCAACTCACCAAACTAGTTGATAAGAGGCTAGCGTCAATAGAAACAAGAGCCAACTAACTACCCAAGGATTACCACTAAGTGTCAGACATTATGACTCTAGTATCCTAGGAACTCAAACCTCAAGCCAAGGTCAGAAAAACTACTCAAAATCTAGAGTTGACATTTTTGCAAACACCTTGTGTGCATAAAAGTAAAACATGGAAAATTGCGAAGTAAAACGTAAAATTGTAGCCAAATACCAACAAAACCAAACATAAACAAGCAATTAAACATAAAGGAGACATGAAATGTAGAATTCATCAATCAAAACTTCAAGAAACACAAAATTGCAATATGAATAAAGTAACTTGAACCAAGAGAAATTGAAAGTAAAAGTGCTTTAATTAAAGAGGAAACTGAGAGTACTTACAATTGAAGAAGTAAAATCAAGGATCAAAGCTTGCTATAAAATACTACAATGGAAATTAATGAACCCTAGGAGAGCTATCTACTCTACACTACTCCTACTCCTAATTACTATGAAAAATATGTAAAAATTGCTCTAATGCTCCCCCTTTGATAAGTGTTGAAGTCCCAATATAGTAATTCAGCCTTCCAAGAATGAGCCAAGGGCCTTAGAAATCGCGAAGCACGTGCATAATTAATGAAATCACGTGTTGGGACCTGTGCAGACGCACAGACGTGTGCATCCGCACACGCGGCTAAAATAGACCTGTGCGTACGCACACATGGAAATTTCTGCTTGTGCGCGGGCACGCAGGGTTGTGTGCACGCACACTTCACTGTGTGTGCTTTTCTTTGTTTTCTTCATGTTTTCTCCCTTGTACATGCTTTCTTCCACTTTTGGCTATCCATTCTTTCCTCCAAGGCCTGAAATCACTCACAAACCATATCACGGCATTGAATGGCATAGAGGTGGGATTAAATTGCTCTATTAAAGCACAAAATTGCATGTTTGTACATTTAGGATCAAATTAGGGATCAAACGCAAAAGTATGCTATTTGGGTGCTTAAGTGTGAGTTCATGTGCTAGAATCCATCCAAATTGAGTCAAAATATACCATCAAATATGGACTCATCACACGCGTATGCATGGATTGAAAAATTCCACCTCCAACCAAAAAAACCCGAGAGGTGTGCGAAAACTGCGCGCGCATTGTGCCTTTCGCGCAAGCCAACTCACGCATATGCGTACACGATGCGTACACGTCACTCTCGAAATAACTCATCGACGCGGACGCGTGATATACGCGTACGCATCGTGCCCTGATAAACCCCATTTGTAGGGTTTATCTTATGCTTCATTTAAGGGATTTTATCACCTTTTACCCACATTTATTCAATGAAATAGCATGGTTTTGTAAATTCTCCTTTAATTATGCTTCAGAGTGAACACATGCTTTTTAGGACTTAGAATAGATAAATTTAATTCACCTTGATTCCATTAGATGCCTTGATATATTTGTTAAGTGATTTCAGATTTAGGAGGTAAAGATTGGATCAAGGGAATGAAGGAAAAGCATGTAAAAATGGAGAACTCATGAAGAAATGAGGGAATCGAAAAGCTGTCAAGCCGACCTCTTCGCACTCAATCAACCATAACTTTAGCTACAGAGGTCCAAATGATGCGATTTCAGATGCGTTGAAAATCTAACATCCAGGGCTTCGAAATGATATAATATTTGACATATTTGCTACACGTATGGTGATATGTACGCGCATTGTACGCGCACGTGTCGTTGCTGCCATATGATCCACTTAAAGTAATACGTGGCCAGCGAATTCTAAAGCCATGTGGGCCCAATCCTACTTATTTCTGATGCTATTTGACCCAAGGATTGAAGGGGGATGAGACATCTAGTCATTAATTTAGTTTTATTTTAGTTTTATCATACTTTAGTTAGTTTCTAGAGAGAGAAGCTCTCACTTCTCTCTAGAATTAGGATTAGGTTTTAGATCTAGATCTAGTTCTTCTTCTCTCTTCTAATTTTCCTTTCCTTTCCTTAATTGTTCTCTTGTAGTTGTAGAATTCTTCTTCTCTTGTAATTCCTTTGTATTGTTAGTTGTAGTTTATGAACTTTCTTTTGTAGATCTACGTTTCTTCTTCAATTCAATTGGTAAGTTCTTTGTTGTTTCATGATTGTTTTCCTTTTCTATTGTTGATCTCTTGCTATTCTAGTTAGATCTCTCTTTAATTCTTACAATTCATGTTGTTTATTTTTATTGCCTTCTATGTGTTTGTTAAAATGCTTCTTTCATTATGAGTTTACTTTTCTATTGTTTTGCCTTTCTATTGTTAATCTCTTACTTTTGTAGTTGTAGATTCCTTTAATTCTTGCAATTTACCATGCTTTTCTTTTGTGCCTTCCAAGTGTTTGATGAAATGCTTGGTTGGATTTTAGAGTAGATTTTAGTGTTCTTAGCTTGGGAAGGTAACTTAGGAACTCTTGAGTTACTAATGTCCAAGTGATTGACGATTGGAAGCCATTAACTCTAGATCTCACTAATTGATTTAGTGTAGAACTAGGACTTATGGACTTGGATTGACATAGCTCATTTGACTTTCCTTTATTAGTTAGAGGATGATTTAATGGGGTTGATCCTTGCCAATTCTCATGTTGTGGTTAGTGATTAGGATAGAGATCCTTGACCACCAAACCTTGCCAAGACCTTTGTTAGTTGTTAGTTTGTTTTCATTGTCATTTACATTTCATGCCTCTTATTAAAAACCCCAAAACATACCTCATAACTAATAACAAGACACTTTGTTGCAATTCCTAGGGAGAACGACCCGAGGTTCAATACTTTGGTTTATAGATTTTAGGGGTTTGTTTTAGTGACAAACAAATTTTTGTATGAAAGGACTATTGTTGGTTTAGAAACTATATTGCAACGAGAATCCATTTGTGAATTCTAAACCACACAAAAGTCCAATCATCAAAATGGCGCCGTTGCCGGGAAATTGCAATGGTGTTATGTTATTGGTTATTGTATATATGTAAATATTGTGAATAGCTTGATTTTTGGATTGTTTGCTAGTCTTTGCTAGTTTAGGACTTTGGCTATGAGTGTGATTACAACTATGTTGTAGGAAATGGGAGCTTCAATGAAGATATGCATCAAGGATGGGATAACCAAAGGTGGGAGGAGCCATATGCATATGATCAATCTTCATGGCAACAACCTCCACCAATGGACTATGAACAAGAGCCATTCTATGATGCATATCAATCCAATGGCTATGGTGAATCTCCTTGTGACTTTCAAGAACCACCGCCATATGCTTATGAGCCGTATCCTCAACATAATCCTCAACCATACTCACAAGCCTATTTTCACCAAACACATCCATATGACCCTAATCCATATCTATCCTACCAACCACCTTTCGAACCATATGAGCCATACATGGAACCACCATTCCAAGATCACTACTCCCAAGAACCACCTCAATATACACCACCACTTTACCAAGAAGAACCACCTTCCTATTATGAACCCTTTCTCCAAGACAATGAACCCTACTATCCATTCCAATCCTCAATGAATGAAATACTTAGCCTTATACTTCAAGGGCAAGGAGAAATACAAAGGGAGACACTAGAATTTGTGGCTACCGTGACCAAGGTAGTAAGCACCTTAGCCTCCTAATATTTGAGCACTCAAAGCACTCCCATGGTCACATGTGGAGAATCAATTAAAGAGCAAAGCATGAAGGAGAGATTGGAAACTCCAATGGAGAATGAGGAATGCCACTTTGTGTTAGAACAATTGGAGGAGCCTATGATCATTGAAGAAGAGGAAGAAGTGGTTGAAGACTTAGGAGATGCGGACCCTCCTTGGGAACTTAGAGTTGAAGAGAACCTCTCCAAGAAAATTGAATTTGATGTTGAGGAGGAAAGTGCACAACCTCCAAAACAATTGTTGAATGAAGACTTGGAAGGAGTGGAGCAAGAATTGAGTTCCCTTGGTGATGAAGACCATGCATCCAATCTTATTGGTGGTGAATCCTTTGATTTTGAAGAACCTTCTCCCCATGAGGTAGAAAGCGATGAGGAGGTAGATTTCTCTCTTCCTCCCATTTATGATTTGAGTGATGGAGAAGAGTTAGATGAAATTGATGAACAAAGGATTGAAGTTGAAGAAATTTATGAAGAGGTGGAGATTGACAAGTAAGAACATAAGGGAGTAAAGCTTGCAAGGACATTGGAGATACCTCTCCCCAAGCCACCACCATCCATTCTTTCATTCAAGTGGATAAATTCCTTATACTCAAGCTTTATTATTCCCCTTGAATATGGTTTGGTTGAGACGGATGGTCAACTTAGATATATTTGTGGCTTTAAAAGCAAAAAGGAGATGGCTAGTGGTTGGAAATATCATTCTAGGTTCATGATGGCTACACGTTCAAAGCTTAATTGCAATGGTTGGTGTAGAACTAGATTGCTTGGGTCTAAGATGATGTTTGGTCACTTGAATGAGAATTTTAAAACTATGGCACCCACATGGAATAATGATAATCAACTTGAAGATGGGTGTGGAAAAAAGATATGGGATCCGGGAATATATGAGGATCACCTTTGGGAGCCCGTGGTTTGTGAGGAACTCCATCCAAGCTTGGAGCTATTAATTTTGAAGAATGGTGCTTATTGGAGATTCAAGTATTGGTAGATGTTTCAAGATGAGTTTAAGCACAAGCCACCTTGAGAGGAGCTCCCCATAAGTCCAACTAAAGGACAATAAACAAAAGTGGTAGGTGGGAGACACCCCACCATGGTAACTTCTTTTCATTTTCTCTTTTTGTACATATTGGTAATTAGTTTAAATTCATGTTTTTGGTTGATTTGTTGAGTATAATTGGTAGTTTAGTATGCTAAATAAGGTTTTATGGTGTTTTGGTAGTTCTTTGGAGGTTTGGAATGCTTGGATTGATGCAAAAACATAGAAAAATTTTGGAAAAAAAAGAAAAAAAAAATAGTGCACCATCCGCGCATACGCGTACGCGTGCATCAAGCATTTTCGCCTACCCACACGGACGCGCCATGTATGCGTACGCGTGGATTGAGAAATTCCGCCCCCAAGCCAAAAACCCGAGAGTTGTGCGAACGTTGCGCGCGCACTTTGCCTTTCGCACAAACCAACTTGCGCGTATGCGCACATGACGCATACGCTCACTCTCGAAATAAGCCATCGACGCGGACGCGTCATGTACGCATACATGTCATGTCCATTGCACCACCATCCGCGCGCGTTCCATGCGCGCGTACGCGCGGATGTCCTTCTTTCAACACATCTCTTTTCTTCTTCTCTTTCCATTTCTTTCCTTCTCCTTTCTTCTTCCATTCTTCTACCCCCCATCCAACGCTCCCAAACACCATTGATAACCATTTATTTTAGTTAACTAGTTAGTTAATTAGATAGTTAGTTGATTAGTTAGTTTTAGCTTAGTTTTCATTCTTTCTTTTCTCTTTTTCATTATATGTGTTGGATTATTACTTTTGTTCATATATATTGCTGCTTATTCCTAATTGCATGCTATCTTAGCATAATTGTTTTTGGATATTCATTGTTGGATTCCTTGATTGAGGTTATATTTTGCTACTTAGTTTTGAGTCTTTCATGCCTACCTTTTAAGATTACCAAGTAATGAGAATTGCCTTCGAGCTCGTAACTCTTCTTGAATTGCATGTTTGGCCACCATGTGATTTGAACCCTATTCTTTGATTAGGCAATTCCTTGATGATTGATGTTATGCATTTACCTTAATGCATTGTATTCCATGATCATATGCATCCATACCCTTATAGCTTGAATGCCTTCATGCTTCTTTAATGCTTGTTTTACCTTACAAGTTTACTTAAAGCATCTCAAGCACACTAGGATAAGTGAAGTGCATGCTTCTTTTGTGACATCACTTTTTATGCTAGTTTATGTTCTAAACCGCGCAATTTAGAGTTCACACACTTATTTGCCATTAATGTCACACTAATTCACTCACTCAATTCTAGTGATTAGTACCTCATTCCAACAATGTATGCTTCCTTGCTTTTGTATTTTCTCATCTTATGGTGTTATATTTTTATTTTTCATGATTGATGCACCACAAACAAAAACGGAAGCGGATGAAAGAACACGCAGCAACCGGTTGACCTACCAGCTGAAGGTAGCAATCCGGAAAGTCGCCGTACCCCCTTGATCATCTTTGAATGCACCGAGGACGGTGCAAACTTTTAAGTGTGGGGAGGTCGTCCGACCGGTCGGCGATTTTGGGTGACAAGTTTCTAATCTCAACACTTTTGCATTCCATTCTAGGTTTTTAGGATTTTTATTTGCATTTTCTTATTTTTTTATTTTTGCATATGTATACACAATAAGTTTAGTCAAAATAATAAAATTTCTTAAGGATTTCTATCTATAGGGCACCAATTGATTTGAGTAAAAACTTTTCATAGGACTTGCTTGAATTATATATATTGTGGAACATGTTTTGAGCTAAGAACACAAGCTAGTGAGTTTTGAGCCTAATGGTGTGGTTACATTATATAGCCACTTATTTTCCTTCTTCTGTGCATTATTCTCTTTCTATGATTGCAATCTTTGATTTGTTTGATTCTTTATGTCCATTATTTTGTGTAGTCATGCATTTACATGATTGAGGCCATCATTTCATTTAGCTCACTTACCCAAATAGCCTTACCTTATATCTTTCATTGTTAGCCAAATTTGAGCATACGATTAACCCACTTGTTCTTAATTTAGCACATTACAAGCCTAAAGTAGAAAACAATAAATGTCCTTAATTTGGATCTTTGATTAGCTTAGGCTAGTGGGTGTGAGTATCATTCAAGTGTGGGAAAACTTGGGACATTGGGTGAATAAAAGGGTAGTTTTGTATTTTGTTATAAATATTGGGAATTGGGTACATGCTCACGTATTAATTAAATGTAAAACCTTATGCATTGATGTTCTTGTATATAGTTTGAAAGAAAGAAAAAAATGAAAAAAATAAAAGAAAAAGAAAAGAAAAAGAAAAATAGTATGGAAAAGAAAAGAAAAAAAATAGAATAGAAAGAAAAGAAAAAAAAAAGAAGAAAGAAATAAAAAAGGGGACAAAATGCCCCAAAGTGAAGCTCAATAAAGATCAATGCGTAAGTGTTATGAAATGAAAAGGAATACATGAGTATGTGAAAAAGTGAAAAAAATGGGTAGTTTGGTTAGTTTTGAATTGTATAGGATGTCATAGGTTAGGTGGGAAGTTTAAGTTGATCAAAGATTCAAATTTTAAGCTCACTTGACCATATATGCATCCTACCTTGACCCTAGCCCCATTACAACCTAAGAAAAGACCTCATGATACTTGTATGCATGCATGAAATATATGTTGATTGTTAGAAGAAAAACAAGTCTTAGAAAGCATGATTAGGGGAGAATTGAGTGAATCAACCCTAAACACTTGAGCAAATAGAGTGCAGACACATCCGGTGAGGGTTTGATGCTCAATTACATGTTTTCACCTATGATCATCATTCTTCATGCAAGTTTATAAAAATACTTAATAGCTCAACTCGATTGTGGTTTGGCACGGTTGTTAATACCTTTGGCCCATGTGCATATATGTATCCTTGGAAATTGATTTATTTTGACCAAGCAATTGCATTCATATAGATAGATGCATATAGTATAGGTTGCATTTAGATTAGTTCACATTGAATAAATGTTGATACCCTTTGCTTTCTCTTGGTTTAAGCATGAGGATATGCTTGGTTTAAGTGTGGGGAGGTTGATAAAACCCATTTGTAGGGTTTATCTTATGCTTCATTTAAAGGATTTTATCACCTTTTACCCACATTTATTCAATGAAATAGCATGGTTTTGTAAATTCTCCTTTAATTGTGCTTCAGAGTGAACACATGCTTTTTATGACTTAGAATAGCTAAATTTAATTCACCTTGATTCTATTAGATGCCTTGATATGTTTGTTAAGTGATTTCATAATTAGGAGGCAAAGATTGGATCAAGGGAATGAAGGAAAAGCATGTAAAAATGGAGAACTCATGAAGAAATAAGGGAATCGAAAAGCTGTCAAGCCGACCTCTTCGCACTCAATCGACCATAACTTTAGCTACAGAGGTCCAAATGATGCGGTTTTAGTTGTATTGGAAAGCTAACATCCGGGGCTACGAAATGATATAAGATTTGCCATATTCGCTACATGTATGGTGACGCATACGCGCATTGTACGCGCACGCATCGTTGCTACCATATGATCCACTTAAAGCAATACGTGGTCAGCGAATTCTAAAGCCTTGTGGACCCAATTCAACTCATTTCTGATGCTATTTGACCCAAGGATTGAAGGGGGATGAGACATCTAGTCATTAGTTTAGTTTTATTTTAGTTTTATCATACTTTAGTTAGTTTCTAGAGAGAGAAGCTCTCACTTCTCTCTAGAATTACGATTAGGTTTTAGATCTAGATCTAGTTCTTCTTCTCTCTTCTAATTTTCCTTTCCTTTCCTTAATTGTTCTCTTGTAGTTGTAGAGATCTTCTTCTCTTGTAATTCTTTTGTATTGTTAGTTGTAGTTTATGAACTTTCTTTTGTAGATCTACGTTTCTTCTTCAATGCAATTGGTAAGTTCTTTGTTGTTTCATGATTATTTTCCTTTTCTATTGTTGATCTCTTGCTATTCTAGTTAGATCTCTCATTAATTCTTACAATTCATGTTGTTTACTTTTATTGCCTTCTATGTGTTTGTTAAATTGCTTCTTTCATTATGAGTTTAATTTTCTATTGTTTTGCCTTTCTATTGTTAATCTCTTACTTTTGTAGTTGTAGATTCCTTTAATTCTTGCAATTTACCATGCTTTTCTTTTGTGCTATCCAAGTGTTTGATGAAATGTTTGGTTGGATTTTAGAGTAGATTTTAGTGCTCTTGGCTTGGGAAGGTAACTTAGGCACTCTTGAGTTACTAATGTCCAAGTGATTGACGATTGGGAGCCATTAACTCTATATCTCACTAATTGATTTGGTGTAGAACTAGGACTTATGGACTTAGATTGACATAGCTCATTTGACTTTCCTTTATTAGTTAGAGGATGACTTAATGGGGTTGATCCTTGCCAATTCTCATGTTGTGGTTAGTGATTAGGATAGAGATCCTTGACCACCAAACCTTGCCAAGACCTTTGTTAGTTGTTAGTTTGTTTTCATTGTCATTTACATTTTATGCCTCTTATCAAAAACCCCAAAACATACCTCATAACCAATAAGAAGACACTTTGTTACAATTCCTAGGGAGAACGACCCGAGGTTCAATACTTCAGTTTATAGATTTTAGGGGTTTGTTTTAGTGACAAACAAATTTTTGTATGAAAGGACTATTGTTGGTTTAGAAACTATATTGCAACGAGAATCCATTTTTGAATTCTAAACCACACAAAAGTCCAATCATCATGCCCATTGCACCATCACCCACGCGCGTGCGTCACGCATGCGTACGCGTGGATGCCCTTCCTTCACTACACTTCTTTTCTTTTCCTCTTTCCATTTCTTTCCTTCCCCTTTCTTCTTCCTTTCTCCTACCCCCCATCTTATCCAAAACTTCCAAACACCATCTCTAACCAATTCTTAAGTTAGTTGTTAGTTACTCATTATAAGTGTTGGATTATTGATTTTGCTTGCTATATATGGCTGCTTATTCCTAATTGCATGCTATCTTACCATAATTGTTGTTGGATATTCATTGTTTGATTACTTGATTGAAGTTATATTTTGATTCTTTGTCTTGAATTCTTCATGCTTAATTTTGCGAATACCAAGTGACGAGAATTGCCTTCGAGCTTGTAACTCTTCTTGAATTACATGATTTGGCCACCATGTAATTTGAATCCTTTTCCTTGATTAGGCGAGTTCTTGATGGATGTTGCGCATTCACATTAATGCATTGTATTTCTTGATCATATGCATCCATAGGTGTTTAGCTTGAATGTTTTCATGCTTCTTTATTACTTGCTTGGTTATTTAACCCACAAGTTTATAGCATTTCAAGCACATTAGGATGAGTGACGTACATGCTTCTATTGTGACTTAGCCTTCTATACTTGTGTGTGTTCTAAAAGGCGTCTAATTTAGATTTCACACACCTATTTGTCATTAATGTCACACTACTTCACTCACTCAATTCTAGCGATTTACCTCATTCTAACAATGTATGCTTCCTTGCTTTTTGCATTTACTTTTCTCACTATCCTGCCTTCTAATTTCAGGATAAGTCATTATAAGCAACCTGATGAACGAATTCTTGACAGTTTAGAATTTAGCTAATGAAGTCTCGTTGTGAAGTATAGTTTCCAAACTAATCAAGAATCCTTTCATGCAAAAATATTGGTTGTCACAAGTACAAACCCCAATAAGAATTAACCGAAGTATTTAGACTCCGGGTCGTCTCACGAGGAATTGCAATGAAGTGCTCAATTATTGGCTATAAAGGGGGTAAGGGGTTGGTTTTTATATTTTTTTCAAGAAAGTAAATGGCAAGAAAAAAAATTAAATGACAAGAAGAGTAAAGTAAGCAAGCAATTAAAGAAAGTAATTAATAAAGAGAGACATTCATGGCAAGTGTTGAGATTATAGGCTTTCTATCCTAGTCATGCAATGATTAATTCATCTTATTTAGTCAACTCCAACAAATAGGGAGAAAGTCAAACAAGACTAATCAATCATACCACAATAATAACAAGAATTTATCTTATTACGTCATCTCCAATATTGGAAGAAGATATCATATTATCTTCCATGAGAGAAAGTCTAACAAGACTAGCTAATCTCAATCCAAAAGTCCTAATCAACTCACTAATTTAATTAGCAAAAGATTAGCGTCAATGCAGACAATATTAGCTAACAACTCTAGATCACCAACATGAGTTGGGTTTTCATGACTCAAGATTGCCTAATTACTCTCTCCAAGCCAAGAATGCTCAAAAATCTACTCTTAGGCCCAACTAGGTATTTTGTCAAACACTTGGTGGGTACAAATGGAAAGCATAGTAAAATATGCAAGAATAGTAAAATCTACTAACTACAAATTGCAAGGAAACAAGATCATAATTCAAATCATCAATAAAAGAAACATCAAACATAAATATCATTAAAAGAAAATCAAATTCAACATGAACATTCATGAACATAAAAGAGAGCGAAAAGGGAAATTAACACTACAAATCATGAGAATGAAAGAGTAGAAGCAAGAATTCATAAAAGAAACAAGATGAAAACATGTAATTGAACCAAAATCTAAGAAAGATTAACCTAACCTAATTCTAGAGAGAAGAGGGAGCTTCTCTCTCTAGAAACTAACCTACATGATGCTATACTACCAAACAATTGCTCCCCCTTGCCCAAGCTTGAATTCTTCATGAAATAGCATCAGAAATGGGTTGGATTGGGCCTAAAATGAGCTGCAAAATCGCTGGGGGCGATTTCATTAAAATGGACCCACGGGCAGAATCGGCGCGCACGCGTACATGGCGCGTGCGACCCTTGAGCGCGAAGTAACATATGGCAAAATTTATATCATTTCGAAGCCCCGGATGTTAGCTTTCCAACACAATTGAAACCGCCTCATTTGGACCTCTGTAGCTCAAGTTATGGTCGATTGAGTGCCAGAAGGTCAGGCTTGACAGCTTTACGGTTCCTTCATTTCTTCATGAGTTCTCCCACTTTGCATGCTTTTCTCCTCACTTCTTCCATCCAATACTTGCCTTATGAACCTGAAATTACTCAAAAACCATATCAAGGCATCGAATGGAATTAAAGTGGATTAAATTTAGCTATTTTAAGGCCTAAAAAGCATGTTTTCACATTTAAGCACAAATCAAGGGAGAATTGTAAAACCATGCTAATTCATTGAATAAATGTGAGAAAAGGTGATAAAATCCCCCAAATTAAGCACAAGATAAACCACAAAATCGGAGTTTATCAAATCTCCCCACACTTAAACCAAGCATGTCCTCATGCTAAGAATAAAGAAGGACAAGAAAAGGGGTATGAACATTTATTCAATGCAAATAAACTATATAAACCTATCTACATGAATGTAACTAAATGCAAGATGATTCTACCTACTTGGTTAAAAGTAAATCAATCTTCAAGAACACATATGCACATGTAGGGCTATGTTGTATGATGATTCATAAATCCTACCAATTCAAAAATGTAAAAATGAAGTTCAAATAGACTTGCAAGAAGAAAACTCATGAAAGCCGGGAACAAGGAATTGAGCATCGAACCCTCACCGGAAGTGTATCCACTCTAATCGCTCAAGTGTATAGGGTCAATCACTCAATTCTCTTCTAATCATGCTTTCCATGATTTGTTTTTCATCTAACAATCAACAATTATTCAATGCATGCATACATTCATCATGAGGGCTTATTCATAGGTTGTAATGGGGCTAGGGTAAAGGTAAGGAAGCATATGGTCAAGTGAGCTTGAAATTTGAATCTTTGATTAGCCTAAGCTCTCACCTAACCTATATAACAACCTATAAAATTCTAATATAGTACCTATCTACCCATGATTCTCACTTTTTCACATACTCATGCATTCTTTTTAATTCACATTCCATATGCATTGATTTTTATTGAACTTTACTTTGGGGCATTTTTGTCCCCTTTGCATTTCTTTTTTTTTCTTTTTCTATTTTTTTATATATATATGTTTTTTTTCTTTGTCATTTTTTTTCTAAAGTATATACAAACGTATCAATGCATATGGTTTTACATATAGTGCATGAATATGTACCCAATTCCCAATATTTTCAACAAAAATAAAAATTACACTTTTATCTCAACCAATGTCCCCAAGTTTCCCATACCCAAATGATACACACCCTCATGATGCGTGACAATCTTTCCTATCTTTTCCTAGTAAATTTGCATCTAATTTGTTGAGTTTAATTAAGAATTAATTACATTTTAGCCACTATGGATGCTATTTTGAGTTTTGTGCACTTTTATTTATTTTAGGTAGCATTCGGATGGATTTGATGAAGTTTCTACAGAGAAAGAGAAGAAACCAAGGAAATGACCAGCGAATACCGACACGGACACATGGCTCACCCGACCGTGCGGAATGGAGGAAATTGCAATGACGCGATCGCGTGCCTGATGCGAACTCGTGAACTGGAATCTGCACAAATGACGCGAACGCGTCACATGTGCCACGTGCAGAAAAATGCAGAAAACGCTGGGGGCGATTTCTGGGCTATTTTGACCCAGTTTTCAGCCCAGAAAACACAGATTAGAAGCTGCAGAATGGATGAAACAAGTGGTCTCCATCCATCCATTGAAGACTTGATTATTTAAATTAATTCAAATTTGAATTCAAAATTTAAATTAGGAAAAGATATTATTTTAATTTTTAGTTTTAGATATTAGATTTTAAATTTATTAGGATTAGTTATAAAAGGGATCCCAATAGGGTGGTTCAAGAACAACATTCCAGAACATTATTCCATACAAATTTACATTCCATATTCCATGAGCAACTAATCCTCCATTGTTAAGGTTAGGAGCTCTGTCTATTGTATGGATTGATAATATTATTTTTCTATTTTAATTCATGTTTTGATTTATATTTCAATAATTATTTTCGTTCTTTATTTTATGAATTTGGGTGGAACGCAAGTATGACCCATGTTCTATTTGAGTTCTTGTATAACTTGGAAATGCTCTTTACTTGAACAATAGCTTGAAAACATATTATCCTGAATTTCTAATTATTTGTATTTAACGGGATACGTGACATATAATCCCTTTATTTTTGGATAATTAGGATTCTTGTGGCATATAAACTGGAATTTAATCATCACCCTCTAATTAGAATTAATTGACCAAGGAATTGGCAGTTGATGAATTTTAGAGGAGACTAGGAAGGTCTAAGGAATTAGGGTCTAGTCACAAATAGTTTGCCATGAATTAAATCTTACATGATTAAAATTAGTTAATAAGAAAAGTCAATCCAGAAAATAGATAACTCTAAAACCTTAACTGTCTTCTCCATATAATATTCCCAACTTAATTACTTGCCCTTTAATATTTTTGCTATTGTTTAATGTCTTTGAACTCCCAACACTATTTTCTGTCTGTCTAACTAATCCTATCAAACGCTATTGTTGCTTAATCCATCAATCCTCGTGGAATCGACCCTTACTCACGTAAGGTATTACTTGGTACGACCCGGTGCACTTGCCGGTAAGTTAGTAGGTTATAAATACCGCACCAAGTTTTTGGCGCTGTTGCCGGGGATTGACTGTGATTAACAACTATTAGTTGCTTGATTGCTTAGATTAGGCGTTTTAATTTTAATTAGTTTTATTTATTATTAATAATTTGTATTTTTTTATTTTTGTTTTATTCCCGTAAAAATTTTCCGTTGCTTTCCTTTTTTCGTTTCCCTTCCCAGTCCCCGTGCTTTCTTTTTTTTGTTTTACTTCCTTTTACTTTTTAACTTTTTCTTTCCAAATTCTCGTCCGTTTCGTATTTATTCTTTTTTTCTTATTATTTTCATTTTAATTCTTTTTAATTAATTCTTATCTTTTTTTAATTTTATTTTATTTTTGTCTTCAAATTCAAAAAAAAATTAGTATTAATATTTTTCTTTAATTCCTGAAATTAAGTTTGGTGTTACCCAGTTAATTTTTCTGTTTATTTTCCCTTTAAATTTTCGAATTATTTATTTATTTAGTATTTTTATTTTATTATTTTACACAGGTTACCTCACAGGGACTTTTCTGCACTCTGACGTAGAAAGTCCCATTTTTTCTTGTCTTCTGCTTGTGTATGCGCAGGAATAGAGACAAAGAACATATCTTAGACTTTGATCCTGAACCTGAAAGAACTTTCAGGTGACGTTTACAACAAGCAAGACTTTGCAAGGCTGCAGAATCCACTATGGCAAATAATAATGCTAATGCCAATGTGGTAAATCTGAATGGAGATGATCAACAGAGGAGAGTGCTTGGCTCTTATTATGCCCCTACTGCGGATCTTTATGGAAAAAGTATTGTGGTGCCTCCTATAAATGCAAACAACTTTGAGTTGAAGCCACAATTGGTCACCTTGGTGCAACAAAATTGTCAGTATCATGGACTTCCTCATGAAGATCCAAATCAGTTCATATCTGATTTTCTGCAGATATGTGATATTGTGAAGACAAATGGAGTGAATCCAGAGGTGTACAGACTCATGCTTTTCCTGTTTGCTCTGAGGGATAAAGCAAAGCTATGGCTAGATTCCCAACCAAAGGAGAGTCTGAATACTTGGGACAAGGATGTTATTGAGTTTCTCACAAAATTTTTCCCACCAAAGAAGCTGACTAAGCTTAAGTTGGAAGTTCAGACTTTCAGACAAAAGGAGGGTGAAACTCTTTATGAAGCTTGGGAGAGATACAAGCTACTGACTAGGCAATGCCCTCCAAACATGTTCTCCAAATGGACTCAACTGGATATCTTTTATGAAGGCTTGGGTGAGATGTCCAAGATGAGCTTAGATACTTCTGCAGGCGGTTCATTGCACAAGAAGAAGACACCAGAGGAGACTATTGAGCTGATTGAATTAGTTGCAAGCAACCAATATCTCTACTCATCTAACAGGAATCCTGTGAACTCTGAGACCTCTCAAAAGAGAGTTGTGTTGGAAGTAGAAGCTGTTAATGCTCTTCTTGCTCAGAACAAGCTTATGTCTCAGCAGATAAATCTACTTACTCAACAGATGGGTGGCATGCAAGTCTCAGCTATCAACACCCAAAATCCACCACAAGAAATCTCCTATGACATGGCAGGTAATTTTGTTCAAAATGATAATCATGATTATGCTCAACCTTCTTATGAACAGGTGAATTACATGGGGAGTGGCCCTTGGAATCCCAACAATGATCCACATTCTAAGACATACAACCAGGGATGGAGAAATCACCCAAACTTTGGGTGGAGGGACCAACCTCAGAGACCTCAGAACTTCAACAATAGTTCTCAGGGTGGTTTCCAGCAGAACAATGATTTGGAAGCAATATTGACAGGTTTTAGATAGGAAACCAGATCCAAATGGGTCAATTAGCCACAAAGGTTAATAAAATTGATCAGAGGACCACTAATAGCCTTCCTGGTAACACAATTCCAAATCCAAGAGAGGAATGCAAGGCTATCACCGTAATAAGTGAACAAGTGACAAGTACGGAAGCACAAGTTATACAGGAAACCAGAGCCTCTATTAGAAACTTAGAGGCGCTAGTGGGCCAACTGAGCAAGCAAATACTTGAGAGGTCTGCAAGTACATTTCAAGGTGATACAGTGGTGAACCCAGGAGAAGATTGCAAGGATATTCAATTGAGAAGTGGTAAAGTAGCTGGCTCTGAGACTAAGGCCAATTAAGAGCTAGTTGAAAAAGAAGCTCCAGAGGAGAAGAAGGAAGAAGTAGAACACGCCCCTCCAAAGCGTGTGGACAACCCATTCCCAAACTCTCTTGACACTTATCCTACTTTGCTAAAGGCTCCTGAGTAGAAGCCTAAAATGCTATATCCTCAGAGACTTCAAAAGGAGACCAAGGACAAACAGTTTTCAAAGTTCTTAGAAGTCTTCAGAAAGCTGGAAATAAATATTCTTTTTGCTGAGGTTTTGGAACAAATGCCTCTCTATACTAAGTTCATGAAGGAGCTGTTGTCAAAGAAGAAGCCTTTAAAGGGAGATGAGACAGTGGTCCTGACTAAAGAATGCAGTGCCATCATTCAGAATAACTTACCAAAGAAAATGCCAGATCCAGGGAGCTTTCAAATTCCATGCACCATCGGGAGCACAACCTTTGAGAAAGCGTTTTGTGATCTGGGAGCAAGCATCAATTTAATGCCCTTGTCTGTGATGAAGAAGTTGCAGATCCAAGAGGCACAACCTACAAAGATAGCATTACAAATGGCGGACAAATCTATGAAGCCTGCATACGGATTAATGGAGAATATCTTGGTCAAAGTGGGTAAGTTCTTTCTCCCAGCAGATTTTGTGATTCTTGATACAGGGGAGGATGAGAATGCCGCTATAATTCTAGGAAGACCATTCCTAGCCACTGGAAGAGCTCTGATTGATGTAGAAGTGGGTGAATTAGTGCTTAGAGTGCATAATGAGCAACTAGTCTTTCATGTCTTCAAAGATGTACATTCAACAGGTGAAGAAGAGAGGTGCATGCAGGCTGAGCTTATTGATCCAAACCTTCAAGAACCCCCTGATGATGCACAGCAGAATTTGCAACTTAAACCTCCTGTGGTGACAACTGATAGAATTCCGCCTGACATCAAACCTAAGTTTGGTGTTGGAACTGCATCATCCACCAAGGAGGAGGTCCCCAAAGAGAAAAAAATACCCAGAGGATGGAGAAACAAAAAGATCCCCACTGAAGGTTTCTCCCCAGGAATGAAAGTGGTGTTGACCAGCAATCCAGCATGGGTTTATACAGTAATCAGAATCCTCTCTCTGGAGCATATTGAGCTACGTTATGGAGACATAGGAAAGAAGTTCAAAGTAAGGGTGAAGAGCTGAGCCTCTATGATCCTCCTCCTTAGAGGAGCTGACCATCAAGCTAGTGACGATAAAGAAGTGCTTGTCGGGAGGCAACCCGGTAATTTCGTATCCTTAAGTTATTTTTCGTAGTAGTAGTTTCCTTACTTAGTTGATTTTTATTGAGTTCTTACTAATTTTCTGATCATGCAGCTATTTTAGAACAGAAACCAGACACTCAAAAAAAAAAAAAGAGAGCGCACACGACGCGCACGCGTCGCTGACGCGTCCGCGTCAGATGGGTGTGTGTGAAAAAAATAAATTTGACAGAGAGTTGCGAGGGAGTGGCGCTACAATAGTGCCTTTGGCACAAATTATTCCACGCGACCGCGTCGATGACGCGACCGCGTCGATGACGCGCCTGCATCATGTGAAAAAATGGCCTCCCACGCGTCTGCGTCGCTCACGCGAACGCGTAACCTACAGAATCGACGTAAAAGAGTGTTTGGACAGAGAGTTGTGCTGGCTTGGGGCAAGAAGTGTGCTAAAAGCACAAATTTGGTCACGCGAACGCGTACCCCACGCGTTCGCGTCAATTGCACATATCGGCCATCCACGCGATAGCGTCCCCCACGCGTTCGCGTCACTTCAACAGCGCGCTAAGCGCGCGATCGCATGACTCACACGTCCGTGTCGCTTGCGCCGCACACCTCCACCAGTTCACCGCCAGTTTTTAATTTTTTTTACTCCCTCTCCCAATCCTAATTCTCTCTTGTTCTTTTATCCTTTTATTTCTTTTTCTTTCTACATAATAATTTATCTCTTTCTATTTTCAATTCTTCTTTGCTTGAGGACAAGCAAACCTTTAAGTTTGGTATTGACGCTTCGCTTAGAAGTTTTCTGTTTATTCCTATAGCACCAAAAGGGAGGCAAATCATCATCACGGAGGAGCACAACCTGAAGAATAAAGCGACTGCTAGGATAATTAAGGTGGTTGAGTTCCTTTCATTTTTTCCTCCCTCTTTTTCTATGTTATGTTCCGATTTTCTGCTATTTTGCTACGTTTGTTGCATGATCCTTTATTAGTTAGAATCCTAGGACTAGTTTAGTTTTCTCTTACTTGCCTTAATTCTGAAAAGATGTCTCATGTATTACTCACTAAGCTTGAATTCAAATAAAAAAAATACAGAAGTGATATATTGCATGAGAAATTGAGTAAATTTTAAGGGTAGTCTTATTCACTTAGATGTGGTGGTATTTTCTGTGACTCTGAATACATGACATGAACAGTGCATAATTTTGATAGTGAAGTTTATGAATGTTAAAATTGTTGGCTCTTGAAAGAATGATGAAAAAAGAGAATTGTTATTGATAATCTAAAAAATCATAAAATTAATTCTTGAAGCAAGAAAAAGCAGTGAAAAACACAAAGCTTGCGAAAAAAAAATTTACAAAGAGAGAAAAAGAAAAAGCAAGCAGAAAAAACCAATAACCTTTTAAACTAAAAGGCAAAGGGAAAAAAGGATCCAAGACTTTGAGCATTAATGGATAGGAGGGCCCAAAGGAATAAAATCCTGGCCTAAGCGGCTAAATCAAGTTGTCCCTAACCATGTGCTTGTGGCGTGAAGGTGTCAAGTGAAAAGCTTGAGACTAAGCAGTTAAAGTCGTGATCCAAAGCAAAAAGAGTGTGCTTAAGAACTCTGGGCACCTCTAACTGAGGACTCTAACAAAGCTGAGTCACAATCTGAAAAGGTTCACCCAGTTATGTGTCTGTGGCATTTATGTATCCGGTGGTAATACTGGAAAACAAAATGCTTAGGGTCATGACCAAGACTCATAAAGTAGCTGTGTTCAAGAATCAACATACTGAACTAGGAGAATCAATAACACTATCTGGATTCTGAGTTCCTATGGATGCCAATCATTCTGAACTTCAAAGGATAAAGGGAGATGCCAAAACTATTCAGGATTGCAGTTGTAAACCCCACTATAAGAAGAGACATAAGCTTAATCGAACTCTTATTCTCATGCAAATTCACATCCTTAGCTTATATTAGTTTTTGGTTGCTTGAGGACAAGCAACAGTTTAAGTTTGGTGTTGTGTTGCGTGAGCATCTTTCCTATCTTTTCCTAGTCAAGTTGCATCTAATTTGTTGAGTTTAATTAAGAATTAATTATATTTTAGTCACTATGGATGCTATTTTGAGTTTTGTGCACTTTTATTTATTTTAGGTAGCATTCGGATGGATTTGATGAAGTTTCTGCAGAGAAAGAGAAGAAACCAAGGAGATGACCAGCGAATACCAACGCGGACACGGCTCACGCGACCGCGCGGAATGGAGGAAATCGCAATGACGCGATCGCGTGCCTGACGCGAACGCGTGAACTGGAATCTGCACAAAGGACGTGAACGCGTGGACGACGCGAATGTGTCACATGCGCCACGTGCAGGAAAATGCAGAAAACGCTGGGGGCGATTTCTGGGCTATTTTGACCCAGTTTTCAGCCCAGAAAACAAAGATTAGAAGCTGCAGAATGGACGAAACAAGTGGTCCCCATCCATCCATTGAAGACTTGATTATTTAAATTAATTCAAATTTAAATTCAACTCTTAAATTAGGAAAAGATATTATTTTAATTTTTAGGTTTAGATATTAGATTTTAAATTTATTAGGATTAGTTATAAAAGGGATCCCAATAGGGTGGTTCAAGAACAACATTCCACAACATTATTCCATACAAATTTACATTCCATATTCCATGAGCAGCTAATCCTCCATTGTTAAGGTTAGGAGCTCTGTCTATTGTATGGATTGATAATATTATTTTTCTATTTTAATTCATGTTTTGATTTATATTTCAATAATTTTTTCGTTCTTTATTTTATGAATTTAGGTGGAACGGAAGTATGACCCATGTTCTATTTGAGTTCTTGTATAACTTGGAAAAGCTCTTTACTTGAACAATAGTTTGAAAACATATTATCCTGAATTTCTAATTATTTGTATTTAACGGGATAAGTGACATATAATCCCTTTAATTATGGATAATTAGGATTCTTGTGGCATATAAACTGGAATTTAATCATTACCCTCTAATTGGAATTAATTGACCAAGGAATTGGTAGTTGATGAATTTTAGAGGAGACTAGGAAGGTCTAAGGAATTAGGGTCTAGTCACAAATAGTTTGCCATGAATTAAATCTTACATGATTAAAATTAGTTAATAAGAAAAGTCAATCCAGAAAATAGATAACTCTAAAACCTTAACTGTCTTCTCCATATATTATTCCCAACTTAATTACTTGCCCTTCTTCAATATTTTTGCTATTGTTTAATGTCTTTGAACTCCCAACACTATTTTTTGTCTGTCTAACTAATCCTATCAAACGCTATTGTTGCTTAATCCATCAATCCTCGTAGAATCGACCCTTACTCACGTAAGGTATTACTCGTTACGACCCAGTGCACTTGCCGGTAAGTTAGTGGGTTATAAATACCACACCAAGTGATGCGTGAGCATCTTTCCTATCTTTTCCTTGTGAATTTGAATCTAATTTGTTGAGTTTAATTAAGAATTAATTATATTTTAGCCACTATGGATGCTATTTTGAGTTTTGTGCACTTTTATTTATTTTAGGTAGCATTCAGATGGATTTGATGAAGTTTCTGCAGAGAAAGAGAAGAAACTAAGGAGATGACCAGCGAATACCGACGCAGACGCATGGCTCACGCGACCGCGCGGAATGGAGGAAATTGAAATGACGCTATCGCGTGCCTGACGCGAACGCGTGAATTGGAATCTGCACAAATGACGCGAACGCCTGGACGACGTGAACGCGTCACATGCGCCATGTGCAAAAAAATGCAGAAAATGCTGGGGGCGATTTTTGGGCTGTTTTGACCCAGTTTTCAGCCTAGAAAATACAGATTAGAAGCTGCAGAATGGACGAAACAAGTGGTCCCCATCCAACCATTGAAGGCTTGATTATTTAAATTAATTCAAATTTAAATTCAAATCTTAAATTAGGAAAAGATATTATTTTAATTTTTAGTTTTAGATATTAGATTTTAAATTTATTAGGATTAGTTATAAAAGGGATCCCAATAGGGTGATTCAAGAACAACATTCCACAACATTATTCCAAACAAATTTACATTCCATATTCCCTGAGCAACTAATCCTCCATTGTTAAGGTTAGGAGCTCTGTCTATTGTATGGATTGATAATATTATTTTTCTATTTTAATTCATGTTTTGATTTATATTTCAATAATTGTTTTCGTTCTTTATTTTATGAATTTGGGTGGAACGGAAGTATGACCCATGTTCTATTTAAGTTCTTGTATAACTTGGAAAAGCTCTTTACTTGAACAATAGCTTGAAAACATATTATCATGAATTTCTAATTATTTGTATTTAACGGGATACGTGACATATAATCCCTTTATTTTTGGATAATTAGGATTCTTGTGGCATATAAATTGGAATTTAATCATCACCCTCTAATTGGAATTAATTGACCAAGGAATTGGTAGTTGATGAATTTTAGAGGAGACTAGGAAGGTCTAAGGAATTAGGGTCTAGTCACAAATAGTTTACCATGAATTAAAATTAGTATTAATATTTTTCTTTAATTCCTGAAATTAAGTTTGGTGTTACCCAGTTAATTTTTCTGTTTATTTTTCCTTTTAAATTTTTGAATTTTTGTTATTTATTTATTTAGTATTTTTTGTTTTATTATTTTACACAGGTTACCTCACAGGGACTTCTCTACACTTTGACGTAGAGAGTCCCATCTTTTCTTATCTTCTGGTTGTTTATGCGTAGGAACAGAGACAAAGGACATCTCTTAGACTTTGATCCTGAACCTGAAAGAACTTTCAGGCGACGTTTACAACAAGCAAGACTTTGCAAGGTTGCAGAATCCACTATGGCAAATAATAATGCTAATGCCAATGTGGTAAATCCGAATGGGGATGATCAACAGAGGAGAGTGCTTGGCTCTTATTATGCCCCTACTGCGGATCTTTATGGAAAAAGTATTGTGGTGCCTCCTATAAATGCAAACAACTTTGAGTTGAAGCCACAATTGGTCACCTTGGTGCAACAGAATTGCCAGTATCATGGACTTCCTCATGAAGATCCAAATCAGTTCATATCTGATTTTTTGCAGATATGTGATACTGTGAAGACAAATGGAGTGAACCCAGAGGTGTACAGACTCATGCTCTTCCCGTTTGCTCTGAGGGATAAAGCAAAGCTATGGCTAGATTCCCAACCAAAGGAGAGTTTGAATACTTGGGAAAAGGTTGTTACAGAGTTTCTCACTAAATTTTTCCCACCAAAGAAGCTGACTAAGCTTAGGTTGGAGGTTCAGACCTTCAGGTAGAAGGAGGGTGAAACTCTTTATGAAGCTTGGGAAAGGTACAAGCTGCTGACTAGGCAATACCCTCCGGACATGTTCTCCAAGTGGACCCAACTAGATATTTTTTATGAAGGCTTGGGTGAGATGTCCAAGATGAGCTTAGATACCTCTGCAAGCGGTTCATTGCACAAGAAGAAGACACCAGAGGAGACTATTGAGCTAATTGAATTGGTTGCAAGCAACCAATATTTATACTCATCTAACAGGAATCCTGTGAACTCTGAGACCTCTCAAAAGAGAGGTGTGTTGGAAGTAGAAGCTGTTAATGCTCTTCTTGCTCAGAACAAGCTTATGTCTCAGCAGATAAATCTACTTACTCAACAGATGGGTGGCATGCAAGTCTCAGCTATCAATACTCAAAATTCACCCCAAGATACCTCCTATGACATGGCAGGTAACTTTGTGCAAAATGATAATTATGATTATGCTCAACCTTCTTCTGAACAGGTAAATTACATGGGGAGTGGTCCTAGGAATCCCAACAATGATCCATATTCTAAGACATACAACCGGGGATGGAGAAATTACCCAAATTTTGGGTGGAGAGATCAACCTCAGAGACCTCAGAACTTCAACAATAGTTCTCAGGGCGGTTTTCAACAGAACAACTATAATAACCGCCAATTTCAATCTCAGCAACAACAACCACCTCAGCAGGCAAATTCTAAATCCCAAGAAGATTCTAAGTGGGAGATGATGATGAGTTTCTTGCAAGAAACCAGAGCCTCCAGTAGAAACTTGGAGGTGCAAATGGGTCAAATGAGCAAGCAATTACCTGAAAGGTCTTCAAATACATTCCCTGGTGATACAATGGTGAACCCAAGAGAAGATTGCAAGGCTATTCAAATGAGAAGTGGTAAGGTAGCTGGTTCTGAGACTAAGGTCAATGAAGATCTAGTTGAAAAGGAAGCTCCAGAGGAGAAGAAGGAAGAAGTAGAGCACGTCCCTCCTAAACGTGTAGACAACCCATTTCCTGACTCTCTTGACACTTATCTCACCTTACCAAAGGCCCCTGAATACAAGCCAAAAATGCCATATCCTCAGAGGCTTCAGAAGGCGTCCAAAGAAAAGCAATTCTCTAAATTTTTAGATGTCTTAAAGAAGCTGCAGATCAACATCCCTTTTGTAAAGGCTCTGGAGCAAATGCCTCTCTATGCTAAATTTATGAAAGAGTTGTTGACAAACAAGAGGAATTGGAAGGAGCAAGAAACCGTGGTGTTAACCAAGGAATGCAGTGCTATTATTCAACACACCCTTCCTGAGAAGATGCCAGACCCAGGGAGCTTTGTCATTCCTTGCACCATTGGAGAAGTCAGCATTCAGAGAGCTTTATGTGATCTTGGAGCTAGCATCAACCTCATGCCACTTTCAGTGATGAAAAAGCTTCAAATTGAGGAGGTAAAACCCACTCGTATTTCTCTTCAACTTGCTGATCTTTCTATTAAATTACCTGTGGGTGTAGTTGAAGATTTACTTGTTAAAGTAGGACCATTTATTTTCCCTATTGATTTTGTTATATTAGACATGGAAGAGGAGGTAAAACCCTCTATTATACTTGCTAGACCCTTTTTAGCTACAGGTAGAGCTCTGATTGATGTGCAAAAGGGTGATTAACCCTGAGGGTCAATGAAGAACAGGTGGTCCTAAATGTCTTTGAAGCCCTCAAGCACCCCAATGATTCTAGGGGGTGTATGAAAATAGATGTTATTGAACCACTTGTTCAAGAAGTACTAGAAACTGAGGTACTTAATGATGTTCTGGATCCTATTTCTGAGTGTGAATTAGTTGAAGTTGACGATTCACCACCCCAAAAGGAGCTGATGAACACGCCAATCAAGGAGGAGGGAGCCCCCAAGTTTGAGCTCAAACCCTTACCCCCTTCTCTAAAATATGTGTTCTTGGGTGGAAATGATTCATATCCAGTAATTATTAGCTCTTCCTTGAAGCCTGAAGAGGAAGAGGCGCTTGTTTCAGTGCTCAAGAGCCATAAAACAGCTCTTGGGTGGACCATTGGTGACTTAAAAGGGATTAGTCCAACCAAGTGTATGCACAAGATCCTCCTTGAAGATGATGCCAAACCAATTGTGCAACCACAAAGGAGACTCAATCCAACTATGAAAGAGGTGGTCCAAAAAGAGGTAATGAAATTATGGGAAGCAGGTATTATTTACCCTATTTCTGACAGTCCTTAGGTAAGTCCTGTGCAGGTAGTTCCCAAGAAAGGAGGGATGACAGTGATCAAGAATGAAAAGAATGAGCTTACTCCTACAAGAACAGTCACAGGATGGAGAATGTGCATAGACTACAGGAGGCTCAACACTGCTACAAGGAAGGATCATTTCCCCTTCCCTTTCATTGATCAGATGCTTGAGAGGTTAGCTGGTCATGCTTTTTATTATTTTCTAGATGGATATTCTGGATATAATCGAATTACAGTGGACCCTCAAGATCAAGAGAAGACAGCATTCATATGCCCCTTTGGAGTATTTGCCTACAGGAGAATGCCATTTGGACTTTGCAATGTTCCAGCAACTTTTCAGAGGTGTATGCTTTCAATTTTTTCTGATATGGTTGAAAAGTTTATTAAGATATTTATGGATGACTTTTCCGTTTTGGTAATTCTTTTGAATCCTGCCTTAAACATTTATCTCTTGTCTTGAAACGGTGTCAAGAATCAAACCTTATTTTAAATTGGGAAAAATGCCATTTTATGGTTACAGAAGGCATTGTTCTTGGACACCGGATTTCAAGTAAAGGAATTGAGGTTGACAGAGCAAAGGTAGAGGTAATTGAAAAATTACCACCACCAACTAATGTTAAGGCAATTAGGAGTTTCTTGGGTCATGCAGGATTTTATAGAAGATTTATAAAGGATTTTTCTAAAATTGCTAAACCATTGAGCAACCTATTGGTTGTTGATGTTCCTTTGTCTTTGATTCTAATTGTCTGCATGCTTTTGAAACTCTGAAAGCAAACCTTACCTATGCTCCCATTATAGCTCCCCCTGACTAGGATTTACCATTTGAATTAATGTATGATGCTAGTGATTTTGCTATAGGAGCTGTTTTAGGACAGAGGCATGGTAAGCTTGTACATGTCATTTATTATGCCAGTCGTGTGTTAAATGATGCTCAAAAGAATTACACAACTACAGAAAAGGAATTATTAGCTGTTGTGTATGCTGTTGATAAGTTTAGGTCCTATTTGCTTGGTTCTAAGGTTATTGTTTATACTGACCATGCTGCTTTGAAGTACCTTCTAACCAAGCAGGATTCTAAACCAAGATTAATTCGATGGGTGTTGCTCCTTCAGGAGTTTGATATTGAAATAAAAGACAAGAAAGGGTTAGAAAATCAAGTAGCTGACCATCTCTCCAGAATTGAGCCTGAAGCAGGAGTGCAACCACCCACAGCTGTAACTGAGACATTTCCGGATGAGCAATTGTTCCTCATTCAGCAGGCTCCATGGTTTGCAGACATTGCAAATTATAAGGCCATGAATTTTATCCCAAGGGAGTACAGTAGGCAACAAGTGAAGAAGCTATTGACTGATGCAAAGTACTACATTTGTGAGGAATCATACCTTTTTAAAAGGTGTTCAGATGGAATTATCCGGAGGTGTGTCCCAGATGAAGAAAAACAGTAGATTCTTTGGTACTGTCATGGTTCTGAGTATGGAGGCCACTTTGGTGGTGAAAGGACAGCTACAAAGGTCCTTCAGAGCGGGTTTTACTGGCCGACTCTCTTCAGAGACTCAAGAGCATTTGTGAAGCACTGTGACAGATGTGAAAAAGCCACAAACCTCCCTGCCAACCATGAAATGCCACAGCAAGGTATTCTTGAGGTTGAGTTGTTTGATGTGTGGGGTATTGATTTCATGGGACCTTTCCCACCCTCACATTCAAACAACTATATTCTAGTGGCAGTCGACTATGTGTCCAAGTGGGTGGAAGCAGTGGCTTTGCCCAGCAACGATGCCAAGGTGGTAATGAGCTTTCTTCAGAGATATATTTTCAGCCGGTTTGGTGTCCCAAGGACACTCATTAGTTATGGAGGAAGTCACTTCTGTAATAGACAGTTGGACTCCCTTCTGCATAGATATGGAGTCCGTCATAAAGTGGCAACCCCTTATCACCCTCAGACAAGTGGACAGGTTGAAGTTTCCAACAGGGAACTTAAGAGAATTTTAGAGAAGACCGTCAGTATTTCAAGAAAGGACTGGTCCAGGAAGCTTGATGATGCTCTCTGGGCATACCGGACAGTGTACAAGACTCCTATTGGCATGTCCCCTTATCAGTTAGTCTATGGCAAAGCCTGTCACTTGCCAGTCGAAATGGAGCATAAAGCTTATTGGTAAATCAGGTACCTGAACCTTAATTCAGAAGCTGCAGGAATTAAGCGAATGCTTCAGTTGAATGAGCTTGATGAATTCAGATACTCAGCCTATGAGAATGCCAAGCTCTATAAGGAGAGAACTAAGCTATTGCATGACAAGAAGATAGCCATCAGAGTCTTTGAGCCAAGACAGAGAGTGCTTCTATACAATTCAAGGATCAAATTCTTTCCCGGGAAGCTAAAATCCCAATGGTCAGGACCATTTGTGGTTACCAGAGCTTCACTGTACGGTCATGTGGAAATACAGGAAGAGAATTCTAACAGGAAATTTACAGTGAATGGCCAGAGGCTGAAGCACTACCTTGGAGGTGAGATCGATCGACAGAGGTCCATTCATCTGCTGAACTAGTAGAATTGACTGTCAAGCTAGTGACGTTAAAGAAGCGCTTGTCGGGAGGCAACCCGATAATTTCGTATCCTTAGTTATTTTTCGTAGTAGTACTTTTCTTTCTTTTTGGTTTTTATTAAGTTCTTACTAATTTTCTGATCATGCAGCTATTTTATCACAGGAACCGAACACCTCAAGCTATTTGAAAAAAAAAGGGCACACGACGCGCCAGCGTCATTGACGCGAACGCGTCAATCATGTGTGCGTGAACAATGAAAATTGACAGAGAGTTATGCGGGAGTGGCGCTGGACTAATGCCTTTCGCACAAACGATCCCACGCAAACGCGTGGCCCACGCGTTCGCGTCGTTTGTGATTTTCGTCATTCACGCGGTCGCGTCACCGACGCGATCGCGTGACCTGAAAATTCGACGTAAAAGGTGTCTGGGCAGAGAGTTGTGCTGGCTTGAGGCAAGAAGTGTGCTAAAAGCACAAATTTGGTCACGCGGACGCGTGCCCAACGCATCCACGTCATTTGCATAAATGGCCATCCACGCGAGCGCGTGCACGACGCGAACGCGTCGTATGAAAATTTGGCTCCCAAGCCATGCGAACAGAAAGTCACGCGGGCGCGCGGCTGGCTTTGCCTGAATCGCACAAAATCCAGGGCACGCGGACGCGTGCCTGACGCTAACGGGTCATTATGAAGAACGCGCAACCTACGCGATCGCGTGCCGCACGCAAACGCGTCGGTTGCGCCGCCCAGTTTTCTTTCTCTCTCTCTCCCAATCCCTATTCTCGCTTATTTTTTATCCTCTTCTTTTTCTTTCTTCATAATAATTTATCTCTTTCTATTTTCAGTTCTTCTTTGCTTGAGGACAAGCAAACCTTTAAGTTTGGTATTGACGCTTCGCTTAGAAGTTTTCTTCCTATGGCACCAAAAGGGAGGCAAATCATCTTCACTGAGGAGTACAACCTGAAGAATAAACGACTGCTAGGATAACTAAGGTGGTTGAGTTCCTTTCATTTTTTATTCCCCCCATCTTTGTCTATGTTATGTTCCGGTTTTCTGCTATTTTTCTTTGTTTGTTGCATGATCCTTTATTAGTTAGAATCCTAGGACTAGTTTAGTTCTCCCTATTGTTCTAAAAAGATGTCTCATGTATTACTCACTGAGCTTAAATTTAAATAAAAAATACAGGAGTAATATATTGCATGAGAAAGTGGGTCTATATTAAAGAATAGTTTTATTTACTTAGATGTGGTGGTATTTTCTGTGATTCTGAATGAATGCTTGAACAGTGCATATTTTTTATAAGTGAAGTTTATGAATGTTAAAATTGTTGGCTCTTGAAAGAATAATGAAAAAAAAAAAGAGAATTGTTATTGATAATCTGAAAAATCATAAAATTGATTCTTAAAGCAATAAAAAGCAGTGAAAAACACAAAGCTTGCGAAAAAAATATAAAAAAAATACAAAAAAGAGAAAAAGAAAAAGCAAGCAGAAAAAGCCAATAACCCTTTTAACTAAAAGGCAAGGGTAAAAAGGATCCAAGGCTTTGAGCATTAATGGATAGGAAGGCCTAAAGGAATAAAATCCTGGCCTAAGCGGCTAATTCAAGCTGTCCCTAACCATGTGCTTGTGGCGTGAAGGTGTCAAGTAAAAAGCGTGAGACTGAGCGGTTAAAGTCGTGATCCAAAGCAAAAAGAGTGTGCTTAAGAACTCTAGGCACCTCTAACTGGGGACTCTAGCAAAGCTGAGTCACAATCTGAAAAGGTTCACCCAGTTATGTGTCTGTGGCATTTATGAATCCGGTGGTAATACTGAAAAACAAAATTCTTAGGGTCACAGCCAAGACTCATAAAGTAGCTGTGTTCAAGAATCAACATACTGAACTAGGAGAATCAATAACACTATCTGGATTCTGAGTTCCTATGGATGCCAATCATTCTGAACTTCAAAGGATAAAGTGAGATGCCAAAACTATTCAGGATTGCAGTTGTAAACCCCACTATAAGAGACATAAGCTTAATCGAACTCTCATACTCATGCAAATTCACATCCTAAGCTTATATTAGTTTTTGGTTGCTTGAGGACAAGCAACAGTTTAAGTTTGGTGTTGTGATGCGTGAGCATCTTTCCTATCTTTTCCTACTGAATTTGCATCTAACTTGTTGAGTTTAATTAAGAATTAATTATATTTTACCCACTATGGATGCTATTTTGAGTTTTGTGCAATTTTATTCATTTTAGATAGCATTCGGATGGATTTGATGAAGTTTCTGCAGAGAAAGAGAAGAAACCAAGGAGATGACCAGCGGATACCGACGCGGATGCATGGCTCACGTGACCGCGGGGAATGGAGGAAATCGCAATGACGCGATCGCGTGCCTGACGCGAACGCGTGGACTGGAATCTGCACAAATGACGCGAACGCAGAAAAACGCTGGGGGCGATTATGGGCTGTTTTGACCCAGTTCTTAGCCCAAAAATCAAGATTAGAAGCTGCAAAAGAGACAAATCAAGTGGTCCACACCCATTAGCTGAAGACTTGTTAATTAATTCGAATTTAAATTCAAATCTTATTTTAGGAAAAGATATTATTTTAATTTTAATTTTAGAAATTTGATTTTTAAATTATTAGGATTAGTTATAAAAGGGATCCCAATAGGGTGGTTCCAGAACAACATTCCACAACATTATTCCATACAAATTTACATTCCATATTCCATGAGCAACTAATCCTCCATTGTTAAGGTTAGGAGCTCTGTCTATTGTATGGATTGATAATATTATTTTTCTATTTTAATTCATGTTTTGATTTATATTTCAATAATTGTTGTCGTTCTTTATTTTATGAATTTGGGTGGAACGGAAGTATGACCCATGTTCTATTTGAGTTCTTGTATAACTTGGAAAAGCTCTTTACTTGAACAATAGCTTGAAAACATATTATCCTGAATTTCTAATTATTTGTATTTAACGGGATACGTGACATATAATCTCTTTATTTTTGGACAATTAGGATTCTTGTGGCATATAAACTGGAATTTAATCATCACCCTCTAATTGGAATTAATTGACCAAGGAATTAGGGTCTAGTCACAAATAGTTTGCCATGAATTAAATCTTACATGATTAAAATTAGTTAATAAGAAAAGTCAATCCAGAAAATAGATAACTCTAAAACCTTAACTGTCTTCTCCATATATTATTCCCAACTTAATTACTTGCCCTTCTTTAATATTTTTGCTATTGTTTAATGTCTTTGAACTCCTAACACTATTTTCTGTCTGTCTAACTAATCCTATCAAACGCTATTGTTGCTTAATCCATCAATCCTCGTGGGATCGACCCTTACTCATGTAAGATATTACTTGGTACGACCCGGTGCACTTGCCGGTAAGTTAGTGGGTTATAAATACCGCACCAAGCTAATCAAAGTCCAAGTTAAGGACATTTATTATTTTTCGCTTATGGGTAGTGATGTGCTAACATTAAGAACAAAAGGGATTAAATAGGCTCAAAATTGGCTAACAATGGTTGATGAAAGGTAGGCTATTTGGGTAAGTGAGCTATATGAAATGATGGCCTCAATCATATAAATGCATGTATACATGGAATAATGGACATAAAGAATCAAACAAATCGAAGATTACAATCATAGAAAGAGAACAATGCACACAAGAATGAAAATAAGTGGTTATATGATGTAACCACACAATTAGGCTCAAAACTCACATGCTTGTATTCTTAGCTCAAAAACCATGTTCCAAAATAAATTCTTCAACCAAGTACAACAAAAAAATTTTTTTTTCAAATTGGTAGGGTGCCCTAAAAATAATTTTTCTTGGAAAAGAAGTCATCACCCTAACCAAGTGGTCCTAACATAAAAAGAAGTGATAGAATATATAGAAATTATAACTAACATGCAATCTATCATGCAATGCAACAACTAATCTAACAAAGACAAAAATAAAAAAATTGGTGTTGAAAAAGGAAGTTTTTACCCATGGAGGTCGGTCGGCGACCTCCCCACACTTAGAAATTTGCACCGTCCTCGGTGCATGCAAAGAAAAGCAAGGTGGACGGGTTGCTACAATTGATGAGTTTCTTCAAAGGGTTGTGCGGATGAACTTGTTTGTTGCCCCATTAGAAGCTTTTCCATCCTTTCCTTCTTGGTGCCAACCTAAAAGAAAAGAAAAAGAAATAGAATTAAGCCTATAACAAAGATATGAAAGCAATTAGATCATAGGCGGGGGCTAATGCCGAGTAAGAGTAAGGTTCTCACTACATGTTAGCTACGCATGTAAGTGAGAAAATAATATAAGCTAAGGCATATTAACTAACACTTGATGCAAGAGAGAAGTCAAAGCATGAAGAGCACTCAAAGGCATCAAGTTCAAATAGAAAGAGTGGGTCATGAAAGACATGCAAGTTTATATCAATGCACAAAGGGTACAAGGATCATACAAGATTAAGCATTGATTTAAAAGTTTCATCACCCAACAATATCAAACAAGTCAAGAAGCACCAAGATTAACCAAGAAATTCTCAACAATTAAGTAAAAGCATTCAACACCATTATTAAAATAAGAAACGTAGAAAAGAAGATAAGAACAAGCCATAAAAACAAAATTAAAATGCAATAAATGAAAATAAGCAAATGCAATAAAAGGAAATGGAAGAAAAGAAAATTTTTTTTTGGACCGGCGCGGACGCGTCATGCACGCTTCCGCGCCGATGCGCAATTGGCCAGAGCGCGCGTACGCGCCAGGTGCGCGCATGCGTGGGTTGCAGGCACAAAATAGGTACAAACTGGGCATAACTCTCTGGTTTTTGGCTGAGAGGGCAGGTAGCGCTATCGGTGCGCACGCGCACAGCATGCGTCCGCGCGCATTGCGCAATTAACATCAACGGCGCATACACGCCAGGTGCGCGCACGCGCGGGTGGTTTATGCCTCAGGCATGGTGCTGGCGCTGTGCAGGCGCAACTCTTGGGTCAATGTATAGAGGGGTGAGATTTTTGCATCCACGTGTACGCATTCATGGCGCGTTCGCGTGAATGATCGAAAATGCTTGAGGCACGCATACGCGCCAGGTGCGCGCGCACGCGCGGGTTGGTGCTCTGTTTTTCAAAATTTTTCTATGTTCTTGCACCAATCCAAGCATTCCAAACCTCCAAACAACTACCCAAACACCTTAAAACCTTATTTAACATATTATACTACCAAATAAATTCAACAAACAAAACAAAACATGAAATCAAACCTATTCTACCAATACTTACAAAAGAGAAAAATGAAAAGAGTTTACCATGGTGGGGTGTCTCCCACCTAGCACTTTTGTTTATTGTCCTTAAGTTGGACTTATGGGGAGATCCTCATCAAGGTGGCTTGTGCTTGAAGCTATCCTTGAACATCCACCAATGCTTGAGTCTCCAATAAGCTCTATTCTTCAATTTTAATATCTTCAAGCTTTGATGGAGTTCTTCACAAACCATGAGCTCCCAAAATTGATTCTCCTTGTGCGATCCGGGATCCCACACCTTGTTTTGACACCCGCCCTTAATTTGATCATCATTATTCCATCCGGGTGGCATAACCTTAGAATTCTCAAAGAAGCTTCCAAACAACCTCCTAGACCCTGCCATTTGGTTTTACACCAACCATTGCTATCCAACTTTGAGCATGCAACCATCATGAACTTAGAGTGATGTTTCCAACCACTACCCAACTCTCTCTTACTCTTAACTCCACAAAGAGCTCTAAGTTGACCATCATTTTCAATCAAACCATATTCAAGTGAGAAAGCAAAGCTTAGGGATAAGAATTTTACCCACTTGAATGTTGTGTTGAATGGTGACTTAGGAAGGGGTGGTCCCAATGATCTTGCAAGCTCCACTCCCTTGTGCTCTTCCTTGACTTTCTCCACCTCCTTACAACTTTCCTCAACTGCAACCTCTTCCTCTTGGTGGCTTGCTTCCAATTCAGTTTCTTCTTCATTGCTCACCAAAGGTATGGGAGGTGAGGTATCTTCTTTCCTCCCCTCTATGTCAAACCCAATTGGAGAGGATTCAATTGTACATAAGAATTCTTCAATGATTGAATCCATCTCTTGGTCAACCTCTTCAAAGGCTTCAACCACTTCTTCCGGCTCAATTATCTTAACTTCCTCCTCTTGTTGCACTCCTTGCTTCAAATCTTCTTCTTCACCTTGAAGCTCTAAACTCACTCCCTCACTATGCTCCTTAATTGCCTCTCCACAATCGTCAATGGGAGTGCCTTGGTTGCTTGGGCTTAGTTGGGAGGAGGCCATATTGCTAACGGCTTCCACTAGGATAGCCATTTTGGCTCCTAGCTCTTTAAACTTCTTTTCATCCTCCTATCATCGCCTTATGATATGAAATTCAAGATCTCTCAATTCCAACATGGAGGCTTCATCAGAGGGCGGTGGTGGAAGAGAGGGTTCATTGTTTGAGGGAAAGGCATTATAGTTGGAAGGTGGTTCATCTTGGTAAGAGTATGGAGGTGGTGTATATTGAGGTGGTTCTTGAGAGTAATTGTGTTGGAATGGTGGTAGTTCCATGTGTGGTTCATATGGTTCATAAGGTGGTTGGTATGATGGATAAGAATTAGGGTCATAATGAGGTGTTTGGTGGTAGGGGGCTTGTGAGTAAGGTAGTTCAAAATCATGTTGAGGGGGTGGTTCATAGGCATGTGGTGGTGGTTGTTGACAATCATAATAAGGGTCACCACATCCATTAAATTGATATGCATTAGGATTAGAATTATACCCATAAGAAACCGGAGGTGGTTGTTGCCAATAAGGTTGATCAATCCCTTGAGGCTCCTCCCATCTTTGATTATTCCATCCTTGATGCACATCCTCATTGTAGCTCCCATTCCCTACAACATAATTTGAACCAAAATCATAGCCAAAATGGTGAGAATTCATAATAACAAGAGAAACAAAAACTAACAAAAATAAGCAACAAAGTCCTAAGACTAACAAAAACTAACAAATAAGCAAAAAGAAAACATATTCACAATATTCACAATAGCTAACAATATAACACCATTGCAACTCCCCGGCAACGGCGCCATTTTGATGAACGAATTCTTGACGGTTTAGAATTTAGCTAATGAAGTCTTGTTCTGAAGTATAGTTTCCAAACCAATCAAGAATCCTTTCATGCAAAAATATTGGTTGTCACAAGTACAAACCCCAATAAGAATTAACCGAAGTATTTAGACTCCGGGTCGTCTCACGAGGAATTGTAATGAAGTGCTCAATTATTGGCTATAAAGGGGGTAATGGGTTGGTTTTTATATTTTTTGCAAGAAAGTAAATGGCAAGAAAAAAATTAAATGACAAGAAGAGTAAAGTAAGCAAGCAATTAAAGAAAGCAATTAATAAAGAGAGACATTCATGACAAGTGTTGAGATCATAGGCTTTCTATCCTAGTCATGGAATAATTAATTCATCTTATTTAGTCAACTCCAACAAATAGGGAGAAAGTTAAACAAGACTAATCAATCATACCACAATAATAACAAGAATTTATCTCATTACGTCATCTCTAACATTGGAAGAAGGTATCATATTATCTTCCATGAGAGAAAGTCTAACAAGACTAGCTAATCTCAATCCAAAAGTCCTAATCAACTCACTAATTTAATTAGCAAAAGATTAGCGTCAATGGAAACAATATTAGTTAACAACTCTAGATCACCAACATGAGTTGGGTTTTCATGACTCAAGATTGCTTAGTTACTCTCTCCAAGCCAAGAATGCTCAAAAATCTACTCTAAGGCCCAACCAAGCATTTTGTCAAACACTTGGTGGGTACAAATGGAAAGCATAGTAAAATGTGCAAGAATAGTAAAATCTACTAACTACAAATTGCAAGGAAACAAGATCATAATTCAAATCATCAATAAAAGAAACATCAAACATAAATTTCATTAAAAGAAAATCAAATTCAACATGAACATTCATGAACATAAAAGAGAGCAAAAAGGGAAATTAACACTACAAATCATGAGAATGAAAGAGTAGAAGCAAGAATTCATAAAAGAAACAAGATGAAAATATGTAATTGAACCTAAATCTAAGAAAGATTAAACTAACCTACATGATGCTATACTACCAAACAATTGTTCCCCCCCCTTTGCCCAAGCTTGAATTCTGCATGAAATAGCAT
>NC_029792.2:82178967-82262725 GCF_000816755.2 Arachis ipaensis | reverse complement strand
CAATGAAGTGTTCAATTATTGGCTATGGGGATCAAGAGGGGTTTTTTGATTGGTGAGAGGGCAAGAAAATATAAGTGACAAAAAAAGTAAATCAAGAAAGCAATTAAAGGAAGCAATTAAGGAAGAGAGACATTCATGGCAAGGATTGAGAATATAGGTTTTCTATCCTAGTCATGCAATGATTAATTCATCTTATTTAGTCAACTCCAACAAATAGGAAGAAAGTCAAACAAGATTAATCAATCATACCACAATAATAACAAGAATTTATCTCATTACGTCATCTCTAACATTGGAAGAAGGAATCATATTATCTTCCATGAGAGAAAGTCTAACAAGACTAGCTAATCTCAATCCAAAAGTCCTAATCAACTCACTAATTTAATTAGCAAAAGATTAGCGTCAATGGAAACAATATTCCAAAAGTCCTAATCAACTTACTAATTTAATTAGCAAAAGATTAGCGTCAATGGAAACAATATTAGTTAACAACTCTAGATCACCAACATGAGTTGGGTTTTCATGACTCAAGATTGCTTAGTTACTCTCTCCAAGCCAAGAATGCTCAAAAATCTACTCTAAGGCCCAACCAAGCATTTTGTCAAACACTTGGTGGGTACAAATGGAAAGCATAGTAAAATGTGCAAGAATAGTAAAATCTACTAACTACAAATTGCAAGGAAACAAGATCATAATTCAAATCATCAATAAAAGAAACATCAAACATAAATTTCATTAAAAGAAAATCAAATTCAACATGAACATTCATGAACATAAAAGAGAGCGAAAAGGGAAATTAACACTACAAATCATGAGAATGAAAGAGTAGAAGCAAGAATTCATAAAAGAAACAAGATGAAAATATGTAATTGAACCTAAATCTAAGAAAGATTAAACTAACCTACATGATGCTATACTACCAAACAATTGCTGCCCCCTTGCCCAAGCTTGAATTCTGCATGAAATAGCATCAGAAATGGGTTGGATTGGGCCCAAAATGAGCTGCAAAATCGCTGGGGGCGATTTCATTAAAATGGACCCACGGGCAGAATCGGCACACACGCGTACATGGAGCGTGCGCGCCCCTGAGCGCGAAGTAACATATTACAAATTTTATATCATTTTGAAGCCACAGATATTAGCTTTCTAAAATAATTGGAACCGCCTCATTTGGACCTCTGTAGCTCAAGTTATGATCGATTGAGTGTCAGAAGGTTAGGCTTGACAGCTTTACGGTTCCTTCATTTCTTCATGAGTTCTCCCACTTTGCATGCTTTTCTCCTCACTTCTTCCATCCAATACTTGCCTTATGAACCTGAAATTACTCAACAAACATATCAAGGCATCAAATGGAATTAAAGTGGATTAAATTTAGCTATTTTAAGGCCTAAAAAGCATGTTTTCACATTTAAGCACAAATCAAGGGAGAATTGTAAAACCATGCTATTTCATTGAATAAATGTGAGAAAAGGTGATAAAATTCCCCAAATTAAGCACAAGATAAACCACAAAATTGGGGTTTATCACAACCATGAAAGTGGAGAAAGAACACGCAGCACCGGATGACCTACCAGCTGAAGGTAGCATTTCGGAGAGTCGCCGTACCCCCTTGCTCATCTTTGAATGTATCGAGGACGGTGCAAACTTTTAAGTGTGGGGAGGTCGTCCAACCGTTCGGTGTTCTTGGGTGACAAATTTCTAATCTCAACACTTTTGCATTTCATTCTTATTCTTAGGTCTTTTAGGATTTTACTTGCATTTTCTTATTTTTGCATCTATATACATAATAAGTTTAGTCAAGATAATGAGATTTTCCAAGAATTTTATCTATAGGGCACCCAGTTGATTTGTTCTTTGAACTTGCTTGAATTATATATATTGTGGATCATGTTTTTGAGCTAAGAACACAAGCTTGTGAGTTTTGAGCCTAATAGTGTGGTTACATCTTATAACCACTTATTTTTCCTTCTTGTGTGCATTATTTTCTTTCTATGATTGTAATCTTTGATTTTTTTGATTCTTTATGTCCATTATTCCTTGTATTCATGCACTTATATGATTGAGGCCATCATTTCATTTAGCTCACTTATCCAAATAGCCTTACCTTTTATCTTCCATTGTTAGCCAACTTTGCGCCTACAATTGACCCACTTGTTCTTAATTTAGCACATTACAAGCCTTGAAGCAAAAAATAACAAATGTCCTTTATTTGGATCTTTGATAAGCTTAGGCTAGTGTGTGTGTAACATTCAAGTGTGGGAAAACTTGGGACATTGGTTGAATAAAAGGGTAGTTTTGTATTTTTGTTGTAAATATTGGGAATTGGGTACATGCTTGTAACACCCTAACTACCAAAGCTCACGCTTCCAGCTGCGCAACTCTGATAGCTCGGACATTACGATGACACTTATACTATTTAATACTAAAATATGAGCCTGTTTAAAACTTTAGACCGCAATACCACTCCCAAAATACTTTCATTATACAACATACATCCGTACATACAATACACTTACAACAACTCACAAAGAGTACCTATATATATATAATATTACAATCATTATCCAATGCAATTCCTATCCCTCTTACAGAAGTATAAAGACAAAGGCGAGGGAACAAAAATATACTAAAGCAATACAGAGCATCTCAACAACAACTAAATAAACTCTTCGTAACTTCTGCGCCCATATCCTGAAAGGGGAAAAATGTAGGGGGGTGAGAACATCATCCTCGAAAGGGTTCTCAGTAGAGGGTTTTAAGGAATTACTGTAATAGGATACGTGAAGATAAACTGTACAAGTGATTAATAACCGTCTTATGCCTCTTTTCCAAAAACAACAGTTTACAGTAAAAGTAAAGTCTGAAAATCTTTTCTGAAAGAAGAACCGCTCGATTCTCAAAAACTCAAAAGCCTTTCAAAACGGTTTATCTATGCTGAACCAAAACAGCCTTTCATATTTTATTCCAAACCAAAAACACAAAATCAAAATCAACCATCGGTTCATCTCATTTCAACCACGGCCCTAGGCCCAAACAATCCAACCATCAACCAATCACCACAGTCCAACAGAGTCCCAATTGCAAACACAGATAGGAAGTTCAAGCACAATCAAACAGTTACAGCAAGTAGAACAAGTAGCAGCTATTCTCAAGTAATCACATAGACAAACCAAGTACAATATGCACACGCAAACAGTGTCACAAAGATGCATATGATGCATGCCTGTCCCTAGTGGCTGATGATATCATCTGTCGGTTATAGAGCCAACCCGACAAGTCCTGGTAGCTAACCACTGGACTGTCCCTCTGTCGCGCATCCCCAACTCGAGTTATACTCATCATAAACTTGATCATAATCATGATCCATACCCATCACCCTCACTGGTGAATATTTACGGGGGTGAGCTCATCCGGGACTTTCATAGTGCCCGGCCACACTTACGACATAGGGTCAAAAGAGCTTCGAGTCTCAACCTGGAGCACGTGGTGGCTAGCCACTGCTTCCTCCCAGGGAAACTCTCATCTCCGATAGTGGAAGTGCAACATTCACATTTATCAATGATTCAGCATATACATGCATTCAATCTCATCCATGGATCAACATCCATCTCAGCCATCCGGCTCACGGTTCAGTCCAGAACCAGCCAATATTCATATCATACACAGCCATTCTGGCTCACGGTTCAATCCAGAACCAACCAATATTCATAATCATACACAGCCCTTTCGGCCCATAATAAAACAGCACTTCCACCATTCAAAATCATCAAATTCATAAAATCGGCATTTAAGCCATAAATCACTTTTTCTCAAATCATTTCACTTTGAAATCAAGTTTTAACTCTTTTCAGCCTTGACTTTAAAGATCTTATTTCTCAAATTATCTCAGGCTCATAAGCTACTTTTACTCAAGCAAAATTCCCTTTTTAAAACAAGCCACTCTCGGCTTCCTCTTTCCAAAACTTCCAAAACTATGGAAAGTTAAAGATTCCTTTTGAAACATTCAAAATCATCCATCTAACAATGGAATTTCATAACAAAGTTTCTCGGCAGAGTCCCAAGTCTCTAGGGGAGAATAACATAACTCATTTCGCCAAATTCATTTAAAATCATTAAAACCTTGGATTTCCTATTTGAGTAATAAAATAAGATCTAAGCCAATCCAAGCCATGTAATCAATTACTCCTTTCAAAGCCATTTCCTTTACTTAAACAAAACCGGCTTCAATTCCATGATTAAATCCGAAGCGTTTTAAACTGCTAAGAGAATCATTTTTGTTGTGTTAAACTAGAGTTCAAAGGATACTCTGAATCTTACTCAAAACTTCAAAATAATGAGGTTTATCAACCGAAATCCAATTTCTGTTAAAATCACAAAAACTCTTCCAAGGGGTAATCTTTATGTTTAATAAAGAAAAACATAAACCTGTTTTACCTTTTAAAATAGCCTCAAAGAAAAATTCTCTTTCAAATGACTTGTACCCAAAAACTACTATTCTTCTTGGAAAATAAGGAGAAATCATGATTCTCTTTTCAATAATTCCTTCAAAGCGTAGCTTCATTGCTTTCATAATTGTTCTAAGTAAAGATAATAAAAGAAGCCCTAAATTCACAATCCTCGAAGTAAATAGGAAAGGCATTAAACTCAAAATTTTCCAAATAACATTTCAAATAAAGCCTCGGATTTTATAGAAATTTCGGCAGCATCTCCCCTAAAACTTGGACTTTGCCACCCGGTTCGGGTCCCAACTAAACCGTTCCACAATCCTTTTCAACAGTCCAGAATCCAAAATCAATTCAAAATCAAGCTAAATCCAACAATCGCCTCATTGGCATATCTCAAGAAAACCGTTTCAAAATCACACCAATATCAACCAAATTAATTCATTTCCAAAGCTTTAAAGAAACGGTTCAACAACAATCATTTATCAAACCAGATCATTTAAAGCAAGCCAGGCTGAATTCAAGAGTATATTATATTTTCCGCATTATCAAGAAAATCAACTCAACTCAAATCCATTCCCAACGGATTAAATTCGTTTTCAAGGCTTTAAAAGAATCCACTTCAAAAGCATTTCATTTCACAAAGCCACCCAACAATTCAACCAAACAAACATCCATAACAATTCGAGACAATCAAATAAAACATAAGGCAGATACAACCACTAAATATAAAATGTCTCACATCAGTATCCATATGTAATAATTCCAATACATAAAACATAGTTTTTGGAAAGCGCCCCTACCTCAAAATGCAATTCCATAATCCAAACGCCTCATAAGTTCTTTTCACCTCAACTCGAAATCAAAGGCAGCTTCAAAGCACAGCCCCACACATATTCGCAGCAGCATAAACAGCTCTAAATTACAACAAGCAACCTCAGTTACTAAATCCTAAAAACATTAATACCGTAAAGGCTTTAATACACGTACGGAACACTAAAGTAGGGCTTTCGAAACATAATCTCTTACCAGAACAACAAAACGAAGTAGCTGCAATTTCGAACTGGCCCCGGCAACAGCTCCGGCGGCGGCCAGAAGTTCCAGGGGATCAACTATAAAAACCGCGCAGCATTAAAACCTTCTCGAAATCCAAAAAGGCAGAAACCTCAATTAAAACCCTTACCGGCAGAGTTTTCCGGCGACGGCAGTGGCGTTTTCCGGTGGCCAAGCACGGCGGCGCGGTTTCCTCCTCTGGTAGCGACACTCGTGGCGACAACCTTCCACCACGGCGAGTCCAGCCTCGCGGTGTGACAGCAACCCTGCAACGGCTCACTCTCGCGTCTCATCTCCCTCTGCGTGCGAGTTCAGTGACGGCGCACAGCCCCTGCCAAGCTCCGTTTGCCATCTGAGGAACGCTTCCCTTCCCGATCTCTTGCAGCAGATCCGGCCGACACGACTCCACCAACGGCACCCGGAAGCACGAGGCTGACAGCAGCGCTCGTGACGGGCTTCACGGCGAGGAGCGACCGCAACAACTCAAGCCGCGAAGACGACAGCAGCAGCGGTGGCATTTCTCAGCGACCCATCATCTGCAACGGCAGTGGGCAGAGACGGCGACGACGCGACTACTGGCGACGAGCTTGGTCGACGACGGTAGCACGAACAGTAGAGGCAGCACGACTAGGATGGCTCCATGGTGTTGCAGCTCCAGGACGGTGACTCGCGACACTCCCTTTCCCTCCAAGGTTCGACGATGGCGCGACGGCGGCAGTGAGGTCCAGCACGCCGGCGCAGTCTTCCCTTCTACTTCTGTAGGTGTGTCTCATGATGAAGGTGACAGCAGGTGGGATAGCGACGCTGGGTTAGGGATTAGGAGTGTGGCTGCGCTTTGATTTTAGGAAGGGGAGAGTGTTGCCGCTACTAGGTTCAGAGGGGTTGGGGTTTCGGCTGAGGCAAAAGGGAGTTAGGGTTTCACTTTGGAAAATTAGGGTTAAGGTTACTTCTGTAATTTCAAATAAAAGTAGGGGTAATATAGTAATTAGGGACAATTTCAATCCAACAAAACTAATGTATAAAAATACTATTTGCCCATCAATTTTACAAATTATTTTCAATAAAATGTCCCAACCAAATAATTAGAAATAATATACTTATTTTCTTCATTTTCCAAAATAGCAATATCAATATTCTAAAATATTAATTATTTAGTCCAAAATCATATAAAAATCCTTTTTATTTCACAACTACCAACTTTATGATTTAAATATAGAAAATAATCCAATAATTGTAAAATTGGATAATAATCATAACTTATCTCAAATTCAATAAATCAAAACTCACCTTAATTATCTTTAATAAAATAATTTCTGAAATTAAGGCTATAAATTACTATATGATTTGAGACTTGATCATAATAAGACTTTTCAAAAGTTCTGGGTCTTACAATGCTCATGTGTAATAAATATAAAACCTTATGCATTGATGTTTTTGTATATATTACAAAGCAAAAAGAAAAAAAAAGAGAAAAAAAATAATATAGAAAAGAAAAAAAAACAAATAGAAAGAAAAGAAAAAGAGAAAAAAAAAAGAAAGCAATAAAAGGGGACAAAATGTCCCAAAGCAAAGCTCAATAAGGATCAATGCATAAGTGTTGTGAAATGAAAAAGAAATGCCTGAGTATATGAAAAAAAAGTGAAAAATGGGTAGTTAGGTTAGTTTAGAATTGTAAAAGATGTCATAGGTTAGGAGGGAAGTCTAAGCTTATCATGGATTAAAATTTCAAGTCCACTTGACCAAATATGCATCCTACCTTGACCCTAGCCCCATTACAACCTATGAAAAGACCTCATGATACTTGTATGCATGCATGAAATAAATGTTGATTATTAGATGAAAACAAATCTTAGAAAGCACGATTAGGAGAGAATTGAGAGAATCAACCCTAAACACTTGAGCGACTAAAGTGCAAACACATCCGGTGAGGGTTCGATTGCTCAATTATATGTTTCCACCTATAATCATCACTTTTCTTGCAAGTTTGTAAAAATATTTAATAACTCAATTCAATTGTGGGTTAGACTTGCTAGCCCTTGGCCCTTGTGCATATATGCCTCTTGGGAATTGATTTGTTTTGACCAAGCATTTGCATTCATATAGGTAGTTGCATTTAGATAAGTTGCATATTGTTTAGTTGCATTGAATAAATGCCATACCCTTTACTTCATTCTTGGTATAGCACGAGGACATGCTATGGTTTAAGTATGGGGAGGTTGATAAACCCCCTTTTTAGGGTTTATCTTATGTTGAATTTAGAGGATTTTATCAACTTTTTCTCATATTTATTCAATAAAATAACATGGTTTTGTGATTCTTCCTTGATTTGTGCTTAAATGTGAAAACATGCTTAGTGCACGAAATTGTGATCACACATTTCACAACTCCGCACAACTAACCAGCAAGTGCACTCGGTCGTCCAAGTAATACCTTATGTGAGTAAGGGTCGATCCCACGGAGATTGTCGGCTTGAAGCAAGCTATGGTTATCTTGTAAATCTTAGTCAGGAGATTAATGATAAAAATGATTTTGTTTAGGAAAAGTAAATAACATGAAATAAATGGTACTTGTGATTCAGTAATGAGGAACAGGTTGAGGTTCTGGAGATGCTCTGTCGTCTGAATCTCTTCTTTCCTATTGTCTTCTTCTCCAAACATGCATGGCTTCCTTCAATGGCAAGCTGTATGATCATCTTGGATGAAAAATACCAGGCACGGTTTATGCACGGCTAATCAACTGTCGGATTTCTCGTCTCGGATGAAAAATACCAGGTACAGCTACCGCACGGCTAATCATCTGTCAGCTATCCTTTTGCACACTGTCACTGCACCCAACATTCGTGAGTTTGAAGTTCGTAGCAGTCACCCCATTTCAGATCCTACTCGGAATAACACAGACAAGGTTTAGACTTTCCAGATCTTAGGAATGCTGCCAATTGGTTCTAGCCTCTACCACGGAGGTTCTAATCTCATAGACTCGGTCCGTGAATCAGAGACCCAAGAGATACGCACTCAAGCTGTCGCCCAATGACTACGTTGAGCTCCGATAGAACGGGAGTGGTTTTCAAGCACGCGTTCATAAATTTGAGAATGATGATGAATTTCACGAATTATCATAGTCATCATATTGAAGTATGAGTGAGTATCTTAGAATAGAATCAAGCGTGATTGAATGGAAAACAATAGAGACTCATGCCGTAGAAGATACAATATGAAATGTAAAAAATGTCATGAGTTGCTAAATGAATCTCTAAAAGTAGTTTTTATACTAAACTAGTAACTTAGGTTTACAGAAAATTAGTAACTAAGTGCAGATAGTGCAAAAATCCACTTCCGAGGTTCACTTGGTGTGTGCTTGGGCTGAGCATTGAAGCTTTCACGTGCATAGGCCATTCTTGGAGTTAAACGCCAGTTTGGGTGCCAGTTTGGGCGTTTAACTCCAGTTCTGGCGTTTTACGCCAGAAAAGGGTCTCTGGCTGGCGTTTAACGCCAGTTTGGGCCATCAAATCTCAGGCAAAGTATGGACTATTATATATTTCTGGAAAGCCCAAGATGTCTAATTGCAAACGCAACTGAGAGCGCGCCAATTGGGCTTCTGTAGCTCCAGAAAATCCACTTCAAGTGTAGGAGGGTCAGAATCCAATAGCATCTGCAGTCCTTTCTTAGCCTCTGAATCAGATTTTTGCTCAGGTCCCTCAATTTCAGCCAGAAAATACCTGAAATTACATAAAAACACACAAACTCATAGTAAAGTCCAGAAATGTGATTTTTGCATAAAAACTAATAAAAATATAAAAAAAGTAACTAAAACATACTAAAAACTACCTAAAAACAAAGCCAAAAAGGGTATAAATTATCCGCTCATCAATGCTTTTGGACCTTTAATTTGATAATTTTGATTCACCTTTGATTCCACTAGATGCCTTGATTTTTTTGTTGAGTGGTTTTAGGTTGAAAAGGCTAGGAATGGATCAAAAGAGTGAAAAGAAAAGCATGCAAAATGGAGAACACATGGAAAAGCCAAAGAATTGGATGAGCTCATGGACGCGCACGCGCAATGTACGCGCACGCATGCTTTACGTGTACGCGTCGATGATGGCACATGATTTTAAAGTAAAAACGTGCCCAGCAAATTCTGAGGAGCTGTGGGATCCAATCTAAATGAACTTTTGCGCCAAAAACACTTAAAAGAGCCAATGATTGAAGAGCAAAGGGGTAATCCATCATTCTAGACACATTAGGCTTAGTTTTAGTTAGTTTTAGAGAGAGAAGCTCTCTATTCTCTCTAGAATTAGGATTAGGTTTAGTTTAATAATCTTAGATCTAAGTTTTAATTCATGATCTCTTCTACTTCTCAATTCTAAATTTTTTGTTGTTACATGTTGTTCTTCTATTCTTTTGGTGTAATTTCCTCCACTTTGTTTCCATGCTTTGATGTTGATCTACTCCTGTTTCTTCTATTTTTTTTCAATTCAATTTGAGGTAATTCATGTCAATTAGTGATTCTTTTTTATTGTTGTTGATTAATTTCTTGCAATAATTGTTGTTAGATTTCGTTCTTGTTATCAATTTACTATACTTTCCTTTTTATGCCTTCCAAGTATTTGTTAAAATGCTTGAGAAGATATTAGAGTAGAATTTTATGTTCTTGGCTTGGGAAGGTAACTTTGGAATTCTTGAGTTACTAATGTCCAAGTGATTGATAGTTGATAGCCATTAACTCCAGTTCTCATTAATTCATTTAGTGAATAACTAGGACTTATGGACTTGGATTGATATAGCTCATTTGACTTTCCTTTATTTGTTAGAGGATGACTTAGTGGGATTGATCCTTGCAATTATCATATTGTGGTTAGTGATAAGGATAGAGATCCTTGACCACCAAACCTTGCCAAGACCTTTTTGTCATTTGCTTTCTTTTATCATTTACTTTCCTTATATCCTAATCAAAACCCCAAAATATACATGTCCATGACCAATAACAAGAACACTACCCTGCAATTCCTTTGAGGGACGACCCGAGGTTTAAATACTTTGGTTTATAATTTTAGGAGTTTGTACTTGTGACAAACAAATGTTTGTATGAAAGGATTATTGTTGGTTTAGAAACTATACTTCGAAGAGATTTCAATTGTAAAATTCTATACCATAAAAAATTCGTTCATCACTACGATATCAGTCGCTGGAGCTCCTTTGACGGTGTCAAGAGGTGGCTTGAAGAGGATGCAGCTAGAGAAGGCCACTGGGAGAGGGGTACGAGCAGAGGCGAAGGCTGTGATGGTGCTGGAGATGGAGTTGGAAGTTGGAGGAGAGCAAAGCATGGTTTGGATGGAAAAAGGAATATGGGGGTTAGATTTGAAATTTCAAAAATTGGATAAGGGTAATTTTAAAAATAAATATTAAGGTTTCAGTTTACGTCTCCAAAATTTTAATCATCTGTGTCTCCTCTTTTTGGAATTACTGAAAAGACTGAAATTGTGTCTTGAGACTAAAATTTTAGTTCTAATCTCTGATGAGTCTGAATCTCCCAATCTCAGTTCCAGTACTCCATACCAAATGCTACCTAAAGGATCGTTGATTTCTAATGAGGCTACGACTTGAATATACTTCCTTTCAAATCCGACATTTTACATAAAATTTTAAAAAATTTTAAGAAAATGATTACAGTTAATCATAATTTTTTCTGATATAAATATATAATTTAATATCCAGCTAAAAATTACAATTTATGCTAATCAAAGAGTCTCATGTCCGCATCTTTTAACAAATTTTAAGTAGCATTTGGTTAGTATTTGGCCTTTTTAACACGGTTTTATTTCATTTTTATATACTAATACTAGCTAGTTGATAGTTCAAAATGATAAAATCTTTTGGTCCTATAGTACTACTGTTGTGCTAATAGTGTACACAAATTAGTCAATTTGGGTTGCTCTATTGATTAGTTTATTAGTCTATTTAAGCAAGTATTAGAAGTTTAAATTTCGCTTTGTCCATGCTGTATGTCATTGGTTAATAATAAACACTTAAGTAGAACTTTGATCAGGGATGCATTATTCCTTGAGCTGTCGGATAAGTGATTTGATGGATATCCTGGAAACAAAAAAAAAGTGTACACAAATTAAATCATTAAAAATATATTCATAAAGCTTTCTTAAATAAGATCAAATAAATATGAATCCTATGTTCGGTTAATATCTCTCAAGTCACAACCAGCATTGGATCCTAAAAGTCTGAAACCATCAGAAAAACAGACAGAGGAACCTAAACGACCAAGGATATATAAGTAATAAGAACTTAAGAGTAATAATATATATTATTGTTAGAAAAAATAAATTAGGCTCATCTATGATAGCAGAGTAGTTGCCATCTGAGTTATTAGCCGCCAGGGATACATGTTTATGCATGTTTTGTTCATTTTTGAATGCAAACAAGAAATTGAGGTGTCTTCCATTACTTTATAGACCGTAGTCATTGTCTGCTCAAAAAGAGACTAATAATATATATGTGATATGTCCACTCACATTGATGTGTTCAAAGCAACTACTTTCCAGTGGGCCAGCTTTGGCCCAATACTTCTTAGCTTCAAAAGTTATATTATAAATTATTTATGTGATTTCATTCTTCTTTTTTATTTTTTGTTTAATAATATAATTTAAAGGAAAAAGAGAAATTAGTCAATCTACTAGCCAACTAATGTCACGGAATATAACAAGAAATTTGGCAACTTTACAGTTTATACACCTCCTAATAGCTAGTACCACATATTCGGCTTTGGCCCACATAATTTCTTAACTGTAAGTGTCAAAGTGTGTACCAGAACTTTTTCAGAAATGGAATTTAGAACTCAAAAATAAATAATTATACAACAGAGGCACCTTGGTATGGTAATAGAAATCGTGGAGCACATTCCAAGATGTGGAGTTGGGACAAATATATGACTATATGCGGATTATCTTTTGCGAGGACGAGAACGAAAGTATACTCGTAAGGAGAAAAAAATGTTGCAATGGAAACAAAGACTATAACCCCGATTTAATGCTCAAAATAGTATTTGAAATATACTAATGTAATTTTAACAAGATGTCACTAGTATGGGTTGTAAGATGGATTAGGAATTTGTTGGACTTAGGTGGTGATAGAATCGGATATTCATGGGGCGGCATAGAGTGATACTTACAAAGATATTTCAACGCTCAAGTTAGAATGGATTTGAGGGGTATAGGTGAGGTTTAGGAGTGTGTAACGTACTTGAGGGAGCCTTGGCACCCGACTTTATATAGTTTGCGGTCGTTATCTTGAGTGGTTTATATCAATTCTTTACTCACTTATTCATACAATTCGCATGTTTTACGTTTTCCTTCCTGATTTTGTGCTATGATTGAAAACATGCTTTTTTGGTCTTTAAATTACTAATTTTAATCCTCTCTTATTACCATTCGATGCCTTGATATGTGCGTTATGTGATTTCAGGGATTATATAGGACAGAGATGGCTTAGAGGATGGAAACAAAGCATGCAAAAGTGGAAGGAATACAAGAAACTAAAGGAACTGCTAAAGCTGTCCAACTTGACCTCTTGGTACTAAATCGATTATAACTTGAGCTACTGAGGTCCAAATGATGCGATTCCAGTTGCCTTGGAAAGCTAACATTCGGAGCTTCGCAACGATATATAATTTGCTCGAATCCGTGTAATGCAAATGCATGGATCACGCGGACGCATGACCTGGCAAAAATGCAATCCACGCTAACGCGTGGACGATGCTTCCGCGTGACCTTGCAGCGACCTGTACGTACCAGAAATCACTGGGGGCAATTTCTGGGCTATTTTTGACCCAGTTTTTGACCCAGAAAACACAGATTAGAGGCTATAAAGTGGGAGAATCAATCCATTCATTCAGACGACAACATAATACAACAACACATACAACTTTCATATACATAATTTTAGGTTTAGATGTAGCTTTTAGAGAGAGAGGCTCTCTCCTCTCTCTTAGGATTTAGGATTTCTATTATGATTAGGCTACTTCTCTTCAATCACAGGTTCAATGTTCCTTTATTTTATTTTCTACTTTTTCTTTATTCTATTACTTTAATTGTTATTTATCTTTTCAATTTGGCTTATGAACTTCATGTTAGAGTTGATTTCTTTATTTAATATAAATTGAGGTATTTCAGATTTACGATTATTTTATTCTATTTATGATGCTTTCAATTTTAAGTTAGATTTATTTTCCCTTTTGGTTTTGGTTAAGTAATTGGTAACGCTTGAGTTATCAAACTCCATAGTTGATTGGAAATTAGGATTGCGGATTGATTTGGATCCCTCTAAAGCTAGTCTTTCCATAGGAGTTGACTAGGACCGCGGAGTCAAGTTAATTAATCCACTTGACTTACCTTTATTTAGTAAGGATTAACTAAGTGGGAGCAAAAATCCAATTCTCATCACACCTGATAAGGATAACTAGGATAGGACTTCCAGTTCTCATACCTTGCCAAGAGATTTTCTAATTATTAATTTATTCTTCTTGCTATTTAAATTACTTGTTCCCTATTTCAAAAAAACCCAAAAATATACAATTTTCCATAACCAATAATAAATCATACTGCCCTGCAATTCCTTGAGAAGACGACCCGAGGTTTAAATACTTCAGTTATAAATTTTATTGGGTTTCGTTACTTGTGACAACCAAACTTTTGTACGAAAAGATTCTCTATTGGTTTAGAAACTATACTTACAACGCGATTATATTTTTATAAAATTTCTTTACTGACAGAAATCCAGTTCGTCAAAAAATGGCGCCGTTGCCGGGGAATTGCAAACGTGTGCCTTATTAATGGTTATTGTAAATATTTTCTTTTGCTTGTTTATTTGTTTTATTTTTTGTTTTTAATTTTTATTAGCTACTATGAGTTCTCACCCCCGTCGCTTTGAGTTTGGTTCTAATGTTGTTGAAAGGAATAGAAGCTATAACAGGAACATGCACCAAGGTCGAAACAATCACAGATGGAAGGAGCCACGAGGATCTGATAAACCCTTTCGGCAACAACACCTTCCAAGATACCGTAGACAACGACCATCTGCATACCAAGACAATAGTTATGGTGGACCCTTTCGTGACAAACCACCTCCACCAAATTACTATGGTCAAGAGCCATTCCAGGGAGCGTACCAAGATGATGAATATGGTGGACCCCCTTACCAACAAGTCCCACCATATGTTTATGAACCACCTCCTCAATAAAACTCTGGACTACCATACTCACAAGCCCCCTACTACCAAACACCATCACATGATTCTAACCCTTATCCACTATATCAACCACCCTATGAGCCATATGAGCCATACATAGATCCAACCCAATTCCAACCCCAATTACAGGCCTCCATGACAAAGAGCTCAACAAATGTCCAACATAAGGACTTTAACTAAAAGTGCTAGGTAGGAGACAACCCACCATGGTATAGTCTTTCATTTTTGTTCTTAGTTTTATTTTATTTTATTATTATTAGTGTTCATTCATAATTTATGCATAGTCATCTGCATTCTGCATAGTGCATAATAAAAAAAATAATAATATTTCGCACGCGATGCGCGAGCGTCGCTGACGCGTCCGCGTCATAGGTGCGTTCTGAAGAAAAGAGAATTGAACAGAAAGTCACGCGAAAACGTGGCTAAAGGTGTGCCTTAGGCACAACCATGCCCATGCGAATGCATCGCTGACGTATCCGCATTATTTTGAAAAATAGCTTCCCACGCGTCCGCTCACCCATGCGAACGCGTGGCCCTGCAAAATCCACGTTAAAAGGTGTATGGCAGAGAGTTATGATGGAGCTGGGCTGGAATCGTGCTAGAAGCACTAGCCCTATCACACGAACGCGTGCCGCATGCGTCCGCGTCGTTTTCAAAATATGGCCATTCACACGATCGCGTCACCCACGCGAACGCGTCACCTTAAATTTTGGCAAAATGCATTCAAAACAGAAAGTTGCACGAACGCACGGCTGCACTCGCGCCAATAGAACAAATCGGGTCACGCGATCGCGTCCGCGTCACCTGAACTTATCACACACCACGCGATCGCGTGACCCACGCCTCCACGTTGCATGCGATGCACAGTTTATCCAGATCAGCGCCAGAATTCCTATCTTTTCTTCTCCAATCCTACTTCTCTTTCTATTATCATTCTTTCTTCTTTCTTCTATCTTTTCTTATTCTTTCTTCCTCATTTCTTTCTTTCTTTTCTCTTCATCTCTTTAACTTATCATCCTTCTTCACTTTCATTCTATTTTACTTAAATGCGTACCTTCATCCATTGCATTTTAATTTTCTTTTCTAAATTGGTGTTAAATTTTCTTATTCAACTGTTTCATCTTTTCTCGCATTACTCTTGTGCTTCATGACTTATTTTATTCTGATTGGGTATTATTATTCATAAGTCAATGCTAATCTTTTATGATACTTGTATTGAATTTGCATTGCTATGCACTTACACTATCTTTCATTATCTAATCTCTCCTCCCCATTGCTGCAATTTTTGCACTACTGATATGCCGTTTGCTTCTACTGTCTTCTCACTTGCATGTTGTAGCTACCATGTAATTGAGACCCTCATTATTTGGCATTAACCCACCTAGACTTTATTTATTTTCTTATCTTTATTTCTGGGTTACTTTTCTTCTTTTTCCTCTTCTTTCAGGATGGCCACCGAGAAAGGGAAAGAAAAACTTCTATATGGGGCAACAAACAAGTCCATCTGCACAATCTTTGGAGAAAAGCATCAGTTGGAGCCATGGTGCATGAAATCACAATCACACTTTTGCAATTCCGCACAACTAACCACCAAGTGCACTGGGTCGTCCAAGTAATACCTTATGTGAGTAAGGGTCGATCCCACGGAGATTGTCGGCTTAAAGCAAGCTATGGTTATTCTGTAACTCTTAGTCAGGAAATTAGTAATAAAAATGATTGGATTTATGAAGAGTAAATAACATAAAATAAATACTTGTTATTCAGTAGTGGAGAACTGGTTGAGGTTCCGGAGATGCTCGATCTTCTGAATTTCTGCTTTCCTACGGTCTTCTTCTTCATGCACGCAGATCTCCTTCCATGCAAGCTGTATGTTGGTGGATCACTGTTGTCAATGGATACCATCCATCCTCTCAGTGAAAATGGTCCAAATGCACTGTCACCGCACGGCTAATCATCTGTCGGTTCTCACTCATGTTGGAATAGAATCTATTGATTCTTTTGCGTCTGTCACTACGCCAAACACTCGCGAGTTTGAAGCTCATCACAGTCATTCCTTCCCAGATCCTACTCGGAATACCACAGATAAGGTTTAGACTTTCCAAATTTCAGGAATGGCCGCCAATAATTCTAGCCTATACCACGAAGACTCTGATCGTGAACCAGGAGGCTAAGAGATACACACTCAAGCTAGTGCAGATAGAACAGAGATGGTTGTCAGGCACACATTCATCAGGGTGAAGTGCGAGTGAATATCTTAGAATAGAGACAAGCATGATTGAATGAAAAATTGTAGTAATTGCATTAATTCATCAAAACACAACAGAGGTCCTCACCCCCAACCATGGGGTTTGGAGACTCATACCGTCAGAAATATAATGTGAAGTGTAAAAATGTCATGAGGTCCATAGTAAGTCTCTAAAAGTTGTTTCTATACTAAACTAGTAGCTAGGGTTACAGAAAATAAGTAACTAAGTGCAGATAGTGCAGAAATCCACTTCCAGGGCCCACTTGGTGTGTGCTTGGGCTGAGCATTGAGCTTTACACGTGTAGAGGCTTCTCTTGGAGTTAAACACCAGGTTGCAGCCTGTTTGTGGCATTTAACTCTGGTTTGTAACCTGTTTCTGGCGTTTAACTTCAGAATAGGGCAGGAAGTTGACGTTTGAACGCCTGTTTGCGTCGTCAAAACTCAGACAAAGTATGGACTATTATATATTTCTGGAAAGCCCTGTATGTATACTTTCCAACGAAATTGAGAGCGCGCCAATTGGGTTTCTGTAGCTCTAGAAAATCTATTTCGAGTGCAGGGAGGTCAGAATCCAACAGCATCTGCAGTCCTTTTTCAGCCTCTGAATCAGATTTTTGCTCAGGTCCCTCAATTTCAGCCAGAAAATACCTGAAATCACAGAAAAATACACAAACTCATAGTAAAGTCCAGAAATGTGAAATTTGCATAAAAAATAATAAAAACATAGTAAAAACTAACTAAATCATACTAAAAACTACCTAAAAACAATGCCAAAAAGCGTATAAATTATCCGCTAATCAAGCCACCCATCCACTTGCACATCTCAGCATGCACCGAGGACAGTGCAATCTTTAAGTGTGGGGAGGTCGATACCGATCTCCATGGGTTAGTTACTCTTCTATCTCAACACCAATGGTTTATTTTCCTTGTTTTTTCATTGTCGCATTTGCATATTTGATTGCATATTTGTTTGATTTTGTGCATATTTTACCAACTACTTGGTTGAAGTAATATTTACTTTTTCAAGAAACTTTTTAGAGTATTTCACTAATTTAAATTAAAACTTTTTATTAAACTTGTTTGAAGAAATATTATACTGGAACATGGTTTAGAGCTCGAACACACAAAACTTGTGAGATTTTTGAGCTTATTTGATTGGTTGCATTTTATCAACCAATATTTTATTTTTGGTGTGTGTTTTTCTCTCTAAAATTGTGATCTTTGTCTTGCTTAATTCTATATTTCCATTGCTTAATGTATGCATGCACTTATGTGATTGAGGCTTTTGTTTCACTAAGCTTACATACCCATATGGCCTTACCCTTTCATTATCCTTTGCAAACCAATTTGAGCCTATTTTACCCCTTTTATTTTTTTACTTTAGCAAATCATTAACTCTAAGTGGAAAACAATAATGTCCTTAATTTAAATCCTTGGTTAGCTTAGACTAGTGAGAGTGCTTATGATTTAAGTGTGGGGAAATTGGATTTGGAAACATTTGGTTTGAGAATTGAGTATGTTAGAATTTTTTGAAAATGTAAAAGAAATTGATAAACCCATATTTCATGAGTTCTTTTGTGCTTAATTTCAGTGATTTATACAATCCTTCACCTGCTTATTCACATTAATTGCATGATTTTACCTTCCCTTCCTTATTATGTGATGTAAATGAAAAACATGTTTCCTAAGCTTTAAAATTAATTAATTTAATTACCTTTATTTCCATTCGATGCCGTGATTAGTGTGTTGTGTAGTTTCAGATTTTCTAAGGCAGAATGACTTAAAGGATGGAAAAGAAAACATACTAAAATGGAAGGAGAAAGCAAAACGGAGCTTTTAAGGAAACTGGTATTCACGCGATCGCATGGACGACGCGATCGCGTGCCAAGCACGAATCAGCAGCGATGCGGCCGCATGACTGACGCGACCGCGTGCCTTAAGCAGAACGCATATGATGCGGTCACATGACTGACGCGACCACGTGGCAAGGAAAAGCTCCAAATGACGCGACCGCGTGACCCACACGGACGTTGACAGGGGCCACGTATCAGAATTTACAGAATGCGCCCCCAGCGAATTCTAAAGCCCTTTTTGGCCTAGATCCAAGTACAGACAGCATAGACCAGAGGTTATAAAGTGTGGGAATGCACCCATTCAAAGGAGAGCTCGCATATTTTACTTTTCAATGATTTAGATTTAGTTGAGAGGGAGATCTTCTCTCTCTCTTTTAGGATTTAGGATTTCTTCTTGTTTTAAGAGTAACTCGGGATCCCAGGTTTAATGTTCTTTTATTTTAGTTTTACTTTTATTTATTTATTCCAACATTTGAATTGATTATTATAATTTGATTTAAGAATTCTTCCATGTTACAGACTGTTATTTGAATTAATGATAATTGAGGTATTTTCAGTTCATGATTGTTCTCTTTGATTTAAGTTACCACTGCTTTCCATCTAAGGATATTTTTATTATTCCAGCAATTTTACTTTTTCCTCTTTTGGTTCTGGTTAAGAATTCAGTAACTCAACAGTTATTAAACTCAACATAATTGATAATCGTTATCTTACTAATTGAGCTGAACTTAAATAATCCCAACCTTTTCTTAGGAAATAAATAGGATTCAAAGGCCAGATTAATTAGTTCCTTGAATCTCCTTTGCTTTAGTAAAGGTTGACCAAGTGGAGTTTAGATTCAACTTTCATTATAGTTGAGCGAAATAACTACGTTGGACCTCCAACTTCTTTTACCTTACCAAAAGTCTGCCTTACAGTATTTATTTATTTTAATTGCCATTTACTTTACTTGTCATTTAAATTACTTGCTTTTCATATTTTAAACCCCGATTACAACCTTTATGGCCAATAATAAGAACATACTTCCTCGTAGTTCCTTGAGAAGATGACCCGAGCTTTGAATACTCGGTTAACAATTTCTAAAGGGGTTTGTTACTTGTGACACTCAAAACATTTGTACGAAGGGATTTTTGTCGGTTTAGAGACTATATCTACAACGCAACTATTTCTATGAATCTCTTTACTGGTAAAAATCCTCTCATCAAAATGGCGCCGTTGCTGGGGAACTACTAACGTGTGCCTTATTATTGGTTATTGTAAATATTTTTCTTTTGCTTGCTTATTTATTTTTGTTTTTCCTTTTTACCTTTATTTGCTACTATGAACTCTCACCCCTCTCGCTTTGAGTTTGGTTCTAATGTTTTTAAAGGAAATAGAAGTTACAGCAGGAAGGTGTACCAAGGTCAGACCAATCAAGGATGGATGGAACCAAAAGGATCTAATCAACCCTTTTGGCAGCAACACCCTCCGAGATATCCTGGACAAAGACCATTCTACAGTGCATACCCAGCTGAAAGACATGGTGGACAACCTTGTAACTACCAACAAGCCCCACCCCGTACATGTAAACCACCCTTTCAACATAACCTTGAACTACCACACTCACAAGCTTCTCTTCACCATTCGCCACCATATGATCCATCCTTACCCCAATACCAATCCAATCGCTCCCAATCACCACCACTTTCCTTTGTAGCATGCCCAAGTCCAGCAACCCAAGAAGCAGAGGATCGCCTAAGAGAAACAGTAATTAAATTTCAAACAACTATTAAACAACTGGAGCAAGCGATGATTCAATGGGCTTCTAGGCGCTCAAATATACAAGGATCTACCACAGCTCCATGTGGACAGCCCAATGAAGAGCAGAGCATGAAGGAAGTGCCAGAAACTCCAGTGGACAAGACAGAGCATGAATTTGTACTAGAATAATTAGAAGAAGCTGTCTTTGTTCAAGAAGAAGAGTTGGTTGAAGATCTAGGAGATGCTGAACCTCCATGGGAATCCAGAATTGAGGAAAGCTCTGTTCAGGATGCTACAGTTAATGCTAAGGAGGATATTTCTCCAAGGCAAATCGTTTATGAAGAATCAGACGGAATAATCCAAGAAACAAATTCCCTTGATGATGATAGTCACAAGTCTAGCTCTCTTAGTGATGAACTTGCATCCGCAAGTGAATTCTCTGAGATCGAAGAATCTTCCCCAAGTGAATATGAAGATGATGCAGAGGTAGATTTCTCTCAACCTCCAATCTACGACTCAAGTGATGAGGAAGACACAGAAGACTTTGACCAGGACACAGATACAATTGAAGATCTTTGCAAAGAAGTGGAGAAATTCACAGAAGAGCACAAGGAAACGGAACTTGCAGAACCACCAAAAACACCTATCCCAAGGCCATTACCACCTAATACAAGCTTCAAGTGGGTACAATCCTTAACTTATAACTTTACTTATTCACTTGAATATGGTTTGCTTGAAACAGATGGCCAGCTTAGAGCTCTCTGCGGCTTTAAGAGTAAGAGGGAAATGGCTCGTACTCAGAGCTGGTGCACAAGGTTCAATAAGATTCCACGCTTCCTCTCGAAGTACACGGATTGGCATCATGCTCAATTACATGGATCATGGAAAACGTTTAGTCACCAAGGTGAGATTCTACTTTTTAACCCGCCAGAATGGAGACATGTAGATCAAGACGGAGGCGGATTTAAAAGCAAGGCTTGGAATCCTGGAGTTTATTCTGACATTTGTCATCCCGGGAGCCTAACAATATATTTAAAGCTGTTCGGAAGCTTTGCGTGCTTAGTTTGGGACCCCGAAGGCTGTTGGCATTCCAAGCACTGGTGGAGATTTTTGGACGAATTTAAACATAAGCCACCATAACAGGATACCCCTCAATGTCCAACTTAAGGACTTTAACTAAAAGTGCTAGGTGGGAGACAACCCACCATGGTATGGTCGCTTCTTTTTCAATTTATTTCTTGTTAATTGCTTTCATTTTTTTTCCTTTTTCATTTTAATTTATTAAACCTGGAATCATGCATAGCATTCATGTTAATCATTGCATTCTGCATTTTTCATGCATATATATATAAAAAAAGGGGGATGCACGACGCGACCGCATGCCTCATGCGATCGCGTCATATCGCGGAAAATACCACCCGCGTGACCGCGTGACCCACGCGACTGCATGATATATATATCGGCGTAAGGATCCAACGAACAAAAAGTTAGGATGGAATCGTGCGGCCCTTGTGCGTTTCCCACAAATTGGCCCACGCGATCGCATGCCCCATGCGACCGCGTCACTTGCATAATACCAATCCCACGCGATCGCGTGAGCGACGCGATCGCGTCGCATGGATTGCACATCACCCCAAAAGGAGACAGAGAGTTGCGCTAAAACGGCGCTGGAGTCGTGCGTTTAGCACAAAATCCAGCGACGCGATCGCGTCACCCTTCTTTTCCCCCCTCTCATGCGATCGCGCACCCCACGCGATCGCGTCACTCCCATTTTCGTCCCAACCATGCGACCGGATTTTTAGGTTGTTAGGTAGCTTAGGCTCTGGTTAATGGATCTAGGTCTGTTTACTTGCACTGTTCCTGTTTTTGTTTTATCATAACTACAATTTTGCTGTTCCTGTGACCTCGTTCATATGCTATGATTTCTTGCACTTGCTGCTTGTTACTCTAAATTTTCCTGTTTCTATTCATTGCTGGTAACTGCAGCTAGTTTTTAAATTCATATGAACTGCTATGATTGTTGTTTTTTTTCCGGGATAATCCAATTTTAGCCGGAATGTTGCCCAAATTTTTTTCCATTCATGTTTTGGTTTGGCATTTCTGGACTCTGTTTTACTCTGCTTTACCCAAACCATTTCATGAATGCTATGGCAGACTTTCTTACCCTCTTCGATTTCCTGGTTCATAAACTGCATTTGTGATTCACTGATTCCAATTTTTGCTTTCTTTATTTCTATTCGAATCAGCATCACCCTGTTTTCCTTGTTTGATTATGAGTACTTCTATTCTTCCCTATGAATCCTTGTTATATGGATTTTTTCTTCTCTATGCCACTTAATTTAACCCGCACTTTCCTAACTCACTAACTTTAATTTCCTAACTTCTTTTTCAAATTCTAACCATACTAACCCTTTTGATCTCTTTTCTGATTATTTTCACTTTCCTCTAACTTTCTAACCATGGCATATTGATTATTTTTTTAGAATTAACATACATTCATCATATTTCTTATACTCATTTTCCTTATTTTATTTCTCCTTTGCCGCTGAGTTTCCTTTGTTTAATTGCCTATTTGCTTTACTATTTTTATCATATCCTGGTTTTCTGTTTTTCAGGATGTCTGCCTCACAGAGGAAAGGTAAAGGCAAAGCTACTGGCAAGAGAAAGAGAGGAGATTCCTCCCAGTCCATCATTGCTCTAATGCACGATTCTTCATGGCGGGAGAAGAACTTCACACAGCAGGAAAAAGCTGACCAGCTGCTCCCTGCGACTGATCCTATAAAATTTGCAAACCGGTATTGTGAGTTGAAGTACCCGGCATTTGCAAACTCCAGAAATCTATACCTGGAACGAACTCTGAAGATTCCAGAAGCCCTCCAGCAATACACCACTGAGCAAATTAAGCAAAGGGGCTGGTTCTTTCAGGAGAGAACACTGACAGAGGTCAATTCATCTTGGGTATGGGAATTCTACTGCAACTACTATCTCACTACCCTAGATGCAGTAAACCTGAGAGGTAAACAAATTCTGGTCACTGAGGAGGCCTTAGAGGACATTCTCCGGCTCCCAGCCAAGTCCGATCAGCCTGATGGTTATTCAAAGGCTGAGGAGGACATGCGCCAGATGAAGTTTGATTGGGATGCCGTGAAGGCACGGATAGCTCTCGACCCGACAGTTCCTTGGGAGATGGGTCAGGACACTACCATGCCTAAAGGGATCAAGAGAGCATACTTAAACGATGAGGCTCGGTTATGGCATCAGATCTTGAGTAATTATGTGATGCCGAGTACTCACGAGACGGAGATCCCAGCTGCTATGATCACCCTCCTTTGGTGTGTGCTGGAGGGTAAGGAAATTTATCTGCCACGCTTCATTTGGCACTATATGGCCAGGGTCCACGTCCGAGGCACCCTCCCCTTTCCATATCTAGTTACACAGCTTGGCCGTCGAGCTGACGTGCCATGGGAGGATGCCGATGAGAGACCACCAGCGGCGGATTGCAGGAAGATCATTTCGCACAGCCGGAACTTCTTAGCCCTGGGCCACAGACCAGCACCATTCACTGCTACTGATGAGTCAGCCCCACAGTCTGCTGGACCCTCTTCCTCCACTGCTGCACCACCTACCCCTGCTACCACCACTGCACCTCCACCTGCCACAGAGCCCGTCTATCATCTGGTGCACCGCTTGTTCCGACGACTTGACCAGATGGAGCGTCGCAACAAGCGGCGCTATGAGCACCTAAAGCTGATGATACGATCCGGCGACATCTCCTCCGAGCCCGACACACCATTCGAGGCATCTGAGGAGGAGGCGGATGCCCTTGAGGCAGAGACCCATCCCTAGGAGGCAGCACCAGCCGCACCACAGGTAGCGGTCCCACTTCAGATTAAGGCTGCGGATCTTGAGATCCCGATCCAGTCAGCACCTCCTCCACAGCAGCCAGACCCTCAGCCCACCACCACCACTGAGACTCCAGCTACCATCCCTCCTAGTGATGACACTCCTTCACACCCGGCTTGATTGAGCATCTGGGACGATGCTTCCTTTTAAGTGTGGGGAGGTCACCATCTCTGGCGTTTATTTTGGTGAACCACTATATACTTTTTCTTTTATTTTGGATATTTTTCTGTATTTTTCTTTTTATTGTTATTTTCTGAGTACTTATACATTGCTTTTATGTATTTTTACTCTATTTTCTACATTTTGCATCTTGAGTTCATATTTTAGCCATTTAGTTTATTTTAGTTATTTAGTTTAGTTTGCAATTCTGATTTATTAGTGGATTAATTAGTATAGTTTACCCTTTTTAGCATAAGATAGTATAGTTTAAATTGAATAATATAAAAAGGAAAAAAGCTAGGAAATTGAACATAACAGATTTAAATCCACAAACCTTATATATAGCATTACATGATGTAGTTAAGCTGACAACATTTCATCAAGGAGGAACATTAAAACTTTAAAAGCTACCCTAAACAATTTTTTTATGAGAATAATGGGAATTTTTAACTAAACCTGCATACAATATATAAATGATATATGATGCTTGAGTTAGAGAACACACAGCCTGTGAGTCTTGAGCTTAAATTGTATGGTTACATTCAAACCATAATTTCATTTCTGTGTGTTACATTTCTTTCCTTTTCTGTATTTTTCTCTTTTTCTTTTACTGTTATTTTCTGAGTACTTATACATTGCTTTTATGTATTTTTACTCTATTTTTGCATTTTGCATCTTTAGTTCATATTTTTAGTTATTTAGTTTAGTTTGCAATTCTGATTTATTACCTTACCTTTTACATCACACTTGTTAGCCCCCCTTGAGCCTTTTAAAACCCCTTTACTCTATTTAACCAAATCACTAGCCTTAAGCAGAAAAACAAAAGAAAATCCCAAGTGAATCCTTGGTTAGCTTAAGATAGAAAATTACAAATAGAGTTAAATGTGGAAAACCTTTTGGGAACATGGATGATAGAAACAAAAAGGCAGAAAAGTTAAAAGGAATAAAAATAAAATTTGGGAAGCATGCTCATGAGAAAATCTAGCTGATTCAATTACCATGTGCATCAAAAAAAAAAAAAAGAAAGAGTTATTTTTTAGCATTTAATAAAAGGGGATCCAAAAAGAAATTCCCCAATGCAAAATCAAAGCAATGCACATGGAATAGAAAAAGCAAAAAGTGAAACATGAGCATGTAACAATAAGTGGGATAATATGGGAAAATAGGTAAAAAGATTTTATTTTACTAAATATGTATGTTAGGTGAGATCTTAGTCTAATTAAGGATTCACTTATTAGCTCACTTAACCCTATACATAAATCCTTACCCTTACCTTGGCCCCATTACAACCTCAATTAAGACCTCATGACTTTTTGGTACGACTATATTCTATAATTGTTGATTGGTTAGATGAAGAACAAAGCTATAGAAAATAAGAATAAAAAGAAAAATAGAGTGAATAAACCCAATAAACACTGAGTGACTAGAGAGTAAACACAAAATCCAGTGAGGGTTCAATAACTCATCAACATATATCTATGCTTAAATTTACTAATTGTTTTGCAAGTTTGTACAAATGTTTTCTTTCCCATCTCATTTGCTAAATTGCTTTATTATTTAAGGGTTGGCTATATATATATATATATACGTGACTCCTTGAGAATGTGAATTAACTTGGCTACATGTAAGCTTTATATATGAGTAAATAAATTAGAGTTGCATAATGCATCATTCATTTAGGTAGTTACATTTAAATTAGGTTGCATTACATGGCATTCCATCACTTTAACCTTAATTATTTACCTTGGATTTAGCATGAGGACATGCTAGTGTTTAAGTGTGGGGAGGTTGATAAACCCATATTTCATGAGTTCTTTTGTGCTTAATTTAAGTGATTTATACAATCCTTCACCTGCTTATTCACATTAATTGCATGATTTTACCTTCCCTTCCTTATTATGTGATGTAAATGAAAAACATGTTTCCTAAGCTTTAAAATTAATTAATTTAATTACCTTTATTTCCATTCGATGCCGTGATTAGTGTGTTGAGTAGTTTCAGATTTTCTAAGGCAGAATGACTTAAAGGATGGAAAAGGAAACATACTAAAATGGAAGGAAAAAGCAAAACGGAGCTTTTAAGGAAACTGGTATTCACGCGATCGCATGGACGACGCGATCGCGTGCCAAGCACGAATCAGCAGCGATGCGGCCGCATGACTGACGCGACCGCGCGCCTTAAGCAGAACGCATATGACGCGGTCGCATGACTGACGCGACCGCATGGCAAGGAAAACCTCCAAATGACACGACCGCGTGACCCACGCGGATGCGTGACAGGGGCCACGTATCAGAATTTACAGAATGCACCCCTAGCGAATTCTGAAGCCCTTTTTGGCCCAGATCCAAGTACAGACAGCATAGACCAGAGGTTATAAAGTGTGGGAATGCACCCATTCAAAGGAGAGCTCGCATATTTTACTTTTCAATGATTTAGATTTAGTTGAGAGAGAGATCTTCTCTCTCTCTTTTAGGATTTAGGATTTCTTCTTGTTTTAAGAGTAACTCTGGATCCGAGGTTTAATGTTCTTTTATTTTAGTTTTACTTTTATTTATTTATTCCAACATTTGAATTGATTATTATAATTTGATTTAAGAATTCTTCCATGTTACAGACTGTTATTTGAATTAATGATAATTGAGGTATTTTCAGTTCATGATTGTTCTCTTCGATTTAAGTTACCACTGCTTTCCATCTAAGGATATTTTTATTATTCTAGCAATTTTACTTTTTCCTCTTTTGGTTCTGGTTAAGAATTCAGTAACTCAACAGTTATTAAACTCAACATAATTGATAATCGTTATCTGGCTAATTGAGCTAAACTTAAATAATCCCAACCATTTCTTAGGAAATAAATAGGATTCAAAGGCCAGATTAATTAGTTCCTTGAATCTCCTTTGCTTTAGTAAAGGTTGACCAAGTGGAGTTTAGATTCAACTTTCATTATATTTGAGCGAAATAACTACGTTGGATCTCCAACTTCTTTTACCTTACCAAAAGTCTGCTTTACAGTATTTATTTATTTTAATTGCCATTTACTTTACTTGTAATTTAAATTACTTGCTTCTCATCTTTTAAACCCCGATTACAACCTTTATAGCCAATAATAAGAACATACTTCCTCGCAGTTCCTTGAGAAGACGACCCGAGGTTTGAATACTCGGTTAACAATTTCTAAAGGGGTTTGTTACTTGTGACACCCAAAATGTTTGTACGAAGGGATTTTTGTCGGTATAGAGACTGTATCTACAACGCAACTATTTCTATGAATCTCTTTACTGGTAAAAATCCTCTCATCAGAAATATTTAGGACATGTTCATGCATTCAATAATTTAATCATATGCATTGAGAAAAAAAAAAGAAGAAAAAGAGAAAAAGAAAAGAAAAAGAGCTAATAAATAAAAGGGGATAAAATGCCCCAAAGTAAATGGTGAAAGCAATGCATATGTACTGTACTCAAAATTAGAATGCATGAATATGTGGAAAATATGGTTAATGGATAGTTAGATGTGGTATTAAGGATTCAGATTTTAGTCCACTTGGCCAAATACAATCCTACCTTGACCCTAACCCCATTACAACAATTAAAAGACCTCATGATATGTGTATCTGTGCATTAAATTTATGTTGATTGTTAGATGAAAAGAAAGCCTTAGAAAAAAAGATTAGTAGAGAACTAAGAGATCGAACCTTAAACACCTGAGCGATTAGAGTGTATACACTTCTAGTCAGGGTTCGATACTCGATTCCTTGTTCCCGGCTTTTATGAGCTATTTTCTTCTGCAAGTTCACTTGTGCTTTATTTTGTAATTTGAATTAGTGAAATCCAGTTCATATTTTTTCTTGGAAGATTTTTTACTTTTAACAAAGTAGGTAGAAGCATTTTGCATGTAGTTGCATTCATATAGATAGATTGCATTTCATACATTCCACCATTCCCCTTCACTCTCTTATAGCTTCTCTTGAGATTAGCATGAGGACATGAAAATATTTAAGTGTGGGGAGATTGATAAACCACTGTTTTATGGTTTATCTTATGCTCAATTGAGTGGTTTATATCAATTCTTTACTCACTTATTCATACAATTTGCATGTTTTATGTTTTCCTTCCTGATTTTGTGCTATGATTGAAAACATGCTTCTTTGGTCTCTAAATTACTAATTTTAATCCTCTCTTATTACCATTCAATGCCTTGATATGTGCGTTATGTGATTTCAGGGATTATAGGGCAGGGATGGCTTAGAGGATCGAAAGGAAGCATGCAAAAGTGGAAGGAATACAAGAAACTGAAGGAACTGCTAAAGCTGTCCAGCCTGACCTCTTGGTACTAAATTGATCATAACTTGAGCTACATAGGTCAAAATAACGCGGTTCTAGTTGCGTTGGAAAGCTAACCTCCGGGGCTTCGCAACGATATATAATTTTCTATAGCTGCCTCGAAGCCAAGTGACGCTAATGCATGGATCACGCGGACACGTGACCTGGCAAAAATGCAATCCATGCTAACGCGTGACTTTGCAGCGACCTGTACGTACCAGAAATTGTTGGGGGCAATTTCTGGGTGGTTTTTGACCCAGTTTTTGGCCCAGAAAACACATATTAGAGGCTATAAAGTGGGGGAATCAATCCATTTATTCAGACAACAACATAATACAACAACAGATACAACTTTCATATACATAATTTTAGGTTTAGATGTAGCTTTTAGAGAGAGAGGCTCTCTCCTCTCTCTTAGGATTTAGAATTAGGATTTAGGATTTTATTATGATTTGGCTGCTTCTATTATAATTTAGCCTTCCAACGCAACTGAAACCACGTCATTTGGACCTCTGTAGCTCAAGTTATGGTCGATTTAGTACCAAGAGGTCAGGCTGGACAGCTTTAGCAGTTCCTTCAGTTTCTTGTATTCCTTCTACTTTTGCATGCTTCCTTTCCATCCTCTAAGCTATTCCTGCTCTGTAATCTCTGAAATCACTTAACACACATATCACGGCATCGAATGGTAATAAGAGAGGATTAATATTAGCAAATATGAGGCCAAAGAAGCATGTTTTCAATCATAGCACAAAATCAGGAAGGAGAATGTAAAACCATGCAAATAGTATGAATAAGTGTGCAAGGACTTGATAAAAACCACTCAATTGAGTACAAGATAAGGTATGAAATAGTGGTTTATCAACCTCCCCACACTTAAACATTAGCATGTCCTCATGCTAAGCTCAAGAGAAGCTATAAAGGAGTGAAGAGGAATGGAAGAATGTATGAAATGCAACCTATCTATATGAATGCAACTACATGCAAAATGTTTCTTCCTAGTTAGTTAAAAGTAAACAAATCTTTTAAGAACAAATATGAATTGGATTTCACTAATTCAAATCACAAAATAAAGTACAAGTAAAATTGCAGAAGAAAATAGCTTATGAAAGCCAGGAACAAAGAATCGAGCATCGAACCCTCACCGGAAGTGTATACACTCTAATCACTCAAGTGTTTAAGGTTCGATCTCTCAGTTCTCTACTAATCTTGCTTTCTAAGGCTTACTCTTCATCTAACAATCAACATAAATTTAATGCACAGATACACATATCAAGAGGTCTTTTAAGGGTTGTAATGGGGTTAGGGTCAAGGTACGATTGTATTTGGCCAAGTGGACTAAAATCTGAATCCTTAATTAACTTAAACTTTCCACCTATCTTTAGACAATCTATGTAATCATAATACCATATCTAACTATCCATTAACCATGTTTTCCACATATTCATGCATTCTAATTTCAAGTACAGTACATATGCATTGCTTTCACCATTTACTTTGGGGCATTTTGTCCCCTTTATTTTATTTATTTTTATCTTTTTACCAAACCCACTTTTCCCACACTTAAATCATAAGCACTCTCACTAGTCTAAGCTAACCAAGGATTCAAATTAAGGACATTATTATTTTCCGCTTAGAGTTAGTGATGAGCTAAAGTAAAGAACAAAGGGGTAAAATAGGCTCAAAATTGGTTTGCAAGGGATAATGAAGGGGTAAGGCCATATGGGTATGTAAGCTCAGTGAAACAAAGGCCTCAATCATATAAGTGCATGCATACATTAAACCATGGAAATATAGAATTAAGCAAGACAAAGATCACAATTTTAGAGAGAACAACACACACCAAAAAAAAAATTATTGGTTGATAAGATGCAACCAATTCAAATAGGCTGAAAAATCTCACAGGTTTTGTGTGTTCAAGCTCTAAACCATGTTCCAGTATAATATTTCTTCAAACAAGTTTTTCAAAAGTTTAATTCAAATTAGTGAAATGCTATAAAAAGTTTCTTGAAAAAGAAAATATTACTTTAACCAGGTGGTGGTAAAATATGCACAAAATCAAACAAATATGCAATCAAACATGCAAATGCAACAAATGAACAAACAAAGAAAATTTAAACATTGGTGTTGAGATATGAAGGTACTAACCCACGGAGATCGGTATCGACCTCCCCACACTTAAAGATTGCACCGTCCTCGGTGCATGCTGAGATGTGCAAGTGGATGGTGGCTCCAACTGATGCTTTTCTCTGAAGATTTTGTAGATGGACTTATCTGTCTCCCTATGTAAACGTCTTCCGGTTCCCTTTTGGGTGGCCATCCTGAAAGAAAAAGGGAAGAAAAGTAACCCAGAAATAAAGATAAGAAAATAAATGAAGTGTGGGTGGGTTAATGTCAAATGATAAGGGTCTCAATTAAATGGTAGCTACAACACGTGACGATCGGGATTTTCGCCAGTAAAGAATGTCATAAAAAAATAGTCGCATTGTAGATATAGTCTCTAAACCAACAGAAATCCCTTTCGTGCAAATGTTTTGGTTATCACAAGTAACAAACCCCTTAAAATTAATAACCGAGTATTTAACCTCGGGTCGTCTTCTCAAGGAACTGCAAGGAAGTATGTTCTTATTATTGGCTATGGAGATTGCAAATTGGGGTTTCAAGAATGAGGAACAAGTAATTTGATGGTGAGTAAATTAAATGGCAATTAAAATGAATAAATAACTGTAAAGCAAACTTTTGGCAAGGTATGAGAAATTGGAAGTCCAGGCTTGGTTATTCTTATCAACAACAATGAAAGTCGAATCTTAATTCCACTTAGTCAACCTTTACTAAAGAAAGGGAAGGTCAAGGGACAAATTGGTTTGATCTTCGAATCCTATTTATTTCCTAAGAAAAGATTGGGATTATTGAAGTTCAATTCAATTGGCAAGATAACAATTATCAATTATGCTGTTGAATTGGATAACTCCTGAGTTACTGATTTCTTAACCAAAACCAAAAGGGGAAAAGTAAATATACTAGAATAAAGATGTCTTCAGAGTAAAAGCAATAATAGCATAAATGAGAGAAAGCAATATTAAACTGGAATACCTCAAATAACATTAATTCAAATAATATGGAACATAGAAGAATTCATAAATCAAATTGTAAAAGTAAATAATCAACTAAAGTAAAGGAACATTAAACCTGGATCGAGAGTTACTCCTAAAACTAAGAGAAGTCCTAAATCCTAATCCTAAGAGAGAGAGAGGAGAGAACCTCTCTCAACACTAGATCTAAAACATGAGAAGTAACTAAATTGGCGAGCTCCTCCTGAATGGATGCATTCTCTCACTTCATAACCTTTGGTCTATGCCTTCTAGACTTGGATTTGGGCTAAAAAGGGCTTCAGAATTCGCTATGAGTGTTTTCTGTAATTTCTGGTGCGTGGCCTCTGTCACGCGTCCGCGTAGGTCACGCGGTCGCGTCGTTCGGAGCTTTTCCTTGCCACGCGGTCGCATCAGTCATGCGACCGCGTCATATGCGTTCTGCTTAAGGCGCGCGGTCGCGTCAGTCATGCGGCCGCATCGCTGCTTCTTTGCGCTTGGCACGCGATCGCGTCGTCCATGCTATCGCGTGGATGCCAGTTTCTTCAAGGACTCCGTTTTGTGCTTTCTTTCCATTTTTGTATGTTTCCTTTCCATCCTTTGAATCATTCCTGCCTTAGAAGATCTGAAACTACTCAACACACTGATCATGGCATCGAATGGAATTAAAGGTGATTAAAATAATTAATTTAAAAGCATAGGAAACATGTTTTCCACATACATCACATAATAAGGAATGGAAAGTAAAACCATGCAATTAACATGAATAAGTGGGTGATGGATTGAATAAATCACTCAAACTAAGGACAAAATATATCATAAAATATGGGTTTATCAACCTCCCCACACTTAAACAATAGCATGTCCTCATGATAAATCCAAGGTAATAAGTAAGGTTAAAGTGATGGAATGTCATGCAATGCAATTTAATCTAAATGCAATTACCTAAATGCATCATGTAATTCTAATTTATTCACTCATATATAAAGCTTACAGGTAGTTAAATTAATTCACATTCTCAAGGAGTCATATATGTATATATAGCCAAACCTTAGATAATCAATAAGCACTTTTACAATTGAGATGGGAGAAAAAGCATTTTATGAACTTGCAAGACAATTAGACTATTCAAACAGAGATAAATGTTAATGAGCTATTGAACCCTCACTGGATTTGTGTTTACTCTCTAGTCACTCGGTGTTTATTGGGTTAATCACTCTATTCCTCTTTTTTTATTCTTCCTTTCTATAACTTTGTTCTTCATCTAACCAATCAACTATTATAGAATACAGTCATACCAAAAATTATGAGGTCTTTAATTAAGGTTGTAATGGGGCCAAGGTAAAGGTAAGGATATATGTATAAGGCTAAGTGAGCTAATAAGCGAATCCTTAATTAGACTAAGATCTCACCTAACATACATACTTAGTGAAACAAAACTTCTTTACCTATTTTCCCATTTTTTTCCCACTTTTGGATGTTACATGCTCATGTTTCAACTTTTATTCTTATTCCATGTGCATTGCTTTTATTTTTGCATTTGGGGAATTCTTTTGTATCCCCTTTATTAAATACTGAAAATTTTTTTTAATGCACATGATAATTTAATCACTTTGATTTTTCATGAGCATGCTTCCCAAAAATTCTTATTTTGAGTTATTTTTATTCTTTTCAATTTTTTTTCTACCTCTTGTTTTTATCATGGATGTTCCCAATAGGTTTTCCACATTTTAAACTATTCATAATTTTCTATCTTAAGCTAACCAAGGATTCAACTTGGGATTTTATTTTGTTTTTCTGGTTAAGGCTAGTAGTGTGGCTAATAGAATAAAAAGGGATTTAAAGGCTCAAAGGGGCTAACAAGGGTGATGTAAAAGGTAGGATATTTTGGGATAAGTGAGCTAAAATCAAATGATGGCCTCAATCATTCTTTTGGTATGTATCTATATTCTATATTCTATATTCTATAATTGGACATATAGATTAAAGCAAAGTAAAGAACATCAGAATATAAAAGAAGGGCGGAACACACAGGAATAAAAATTATGGTTTAAATGTAACGATACAATTAAGCTAAAAAACTTACAGGCTATGTGTTCTCTAGCTCAAAAATTATTTATCACTTATGTATGTCATGCAGGTTTAGTTAAAAATTCTCATTATTCTCAATGTAAAACTTATATTGAATGGCTTTAAAGTTCTAGTGCTTCTTCTTGATGAAGTGTTGTTAACTAACATGTAATGCTATATATACAAGGTGTGGGTTGTTTTGATTCTGTTAAAGTCTCTAGTTTACTTCCTTTTTCTTTTCAATTTTAACTAAGCTATCTTATGCTAAAAAGGGTAAACTATACTAATCAATCCACAATTTCTATAACTAATAAGTTAGAATTGCAACTAAGTGGCTAAAATATGAACTAAAAATGCAAAATGCAGAAATAGAGTAAAAATACATAAATAGTAGCAATGTATAAATACTCAGAAAATAAAATAAAAATAAAGAGAAAAATACAGAAAAATATCCAAAATAAAAGAAAAAGAGTCTGCAGTGGTTCACCAAAATAATACGCTAGAGATGGCGACCTCCCCACACTTAAAATGAAGCATCATACCTAATGCTCACTCAAGCAGGGTGTGAAGGGGTGTCATCACTGGAAGGGATGGTAGCAGGTGTCTCTGTGGTGGCTGGCTGGGGGTCTGGCTGCTGTAGAGGAGGGGCTGGCTGAATGAGGATCTCAGGGTCTGCAGCCTCAATCTGATGTGGAACCTCTGTCTGTGGGGCCGCCTACTCGGTGTCTGCCTGGGGATGGGTCTCTGCCTCGAGCGCATCCGCCTCCTCCTCAGATGCCTCGGATGGTGTGCCAGGCTCGGAGGGGATGTCGCTGGATCGTATCATCAGCTTCAGGTGCTCATAGTGTCGCTTGTTACGACGCTCCATCTGGTCAAGTCGTCGAAACAAGCGGTGCACCAGATGATAGACAGGCTCTGTGGCAGATGGAGGTGCAGTGGTGGTGGCAGGGGTGGATGGTGCAGCAGTGGAGGAAGAGGGACCGGTAGATGGTGTAGCTGTATCAGCAGCAGTGGCAGTCAGGAATGGAGGTCTGTAGCCCAAGGCCAGGAAGTTCCTGCTGTGCGGGATAAGCTTCTTGCACTCTGCAGCAGGTGGCCTTTCATCAGCATCCTCCCATGGCACGTCAGCTCGACGGCCCAGCTGTGTAACCAGATAGGGAAAGGGAAGAGTGCCGCGGACGTGGACCCTGGCCATGTAGTGCCGGATAAAGCGTGGCAGGTACAGGTCCTTGCCCTCCATCACACACCAAAGGAGGGTGATCATAGCGGCTGGTATCTCAGTCTCGTGAGTACTCGGCATAATGTAGTTGCTGAATATCTGATGCCATAGCCGAGCCTCATCGTTCAGGTAAATCCGCTTGATCCCTTTCGGCATGGTGGTGTTCTGACCCATGATCCAAGGAACTGACGGGTCAAGGGCAATCCGGGCCTTGATTGCATCCCAGTCAAATCACATATAGCGCATATCCTCCTCAGCTTTCTGATAGCCATCTGTCTGATCAGTCTTAGGCAGAAGCTTCAGAACCTCTTCTATTGCCTCCTCAGTAACCAGAATCTGCTTCCCTCTGAGGTTAACTGCATCTAGGGAAGTTTTGAAGTAGTTGCAGTAGAATTTCCTAACCCAAGATGCATTAACCTCAGTCAGAGGTCTCTCCAGAAAGAACCAGCCTCTTTGTTTGATCTGATCAGAGGTATATTGCTGGAGTTCTTCTAGGATCTTCAAAGTCCGCTCCAGGTATAGGTTCCTGGAGTTTGCAAACACCGGATACTTCAGCTCACAGTATCGGTTTGCAAACTTTACTGGGTCATTGGCGGGAAGTAGCTGGTCGGCCTTCTCCTGCGGGGTAAAGGCTTTCTCCCACAAGGAGGCATCATGCATGAGGTCGATGATAGATACGGAGGCTTCTCCTCTTTTCCTTTTCCCGAAAGTGGCCTTGCCTTTTCCCCGTCTCTGGGAATCTGACATCCTGAAAAACAGAAAACCAGGATATAATAAAAATAGGAAGGCAAATAGGCAAATAACACAAAGAGGCAAAGGAGCAATAGAATAATGAATATGAGTTAAGTAAAATGTGCATTTAGGGTTGTATATGAGTGAAAAGTCTGAAAAGAAGAAATCACAATCCAAAATGTAATGGAATACAAGTTAAATAGAAAAATTAACATCATGCCTTGGTTAGAATGCTAAAAAAAACAAAAAAAAGAGGTGAGCGACGCGACCGCATGCCCCATGCGATCGCGTCAAATGGCGAACTACACTTCTCACGCGACCGCGTCATCCACGCGGCCGCGTGACCTGGAATTCGGCGTAAGGATCCAACATCCAGAGAGTTGGGCTGGAATCGTGCGGCCATTGTGCGTCTAGCACAAAATGGCCTACGCGATCGCATGTCCCATGCGATTGCGTCACTTGCACACAATCAATCCTAGGCGACTGCGTCGCATGGATTGCACAAATCCGAAAAAGGAGACAGAGAGTTGCGCTGGAACGACGCTGGATTCGTGCGTTTAGCACACTTTCCAGCGACACGATCGCATGCCCCATGCGATCGCGTCATCCCTTCTTTTACCCCCTCCATGCGATCGCGCGCCCCACGCGATCGCGTCATTTACTCTTTCTGCCCTCCGCGCGATCGCGTCACCCACGCGATCACGTCAACCACCTTTTTTGCTCCAGCCACGCGACCGCGTGCCCCACGCAGCCGCGTGGATTCAAAAATATAACCCCCCAGTCACGCGAAACCCCATCAGTCGCGCCCCCCCCCCCCAATTCTTCTTCTCCCTCTCTTCTCCCCCAACCCTCAACCACCACCACCCAGCCACCACCGCGCCACCACCTAGACGCCGCCGCCACCTACCCACCATTTTTTTTTTGAATATGCATGAATGATGCAGAATACAATGACTAATATGAGTGAGATGCAAAATTCCAGGTTCAATATAATAAAACAAAATAAAACTGGAAAACAGATAAAACTAAATAAAAGTTAAAGAGAAACGATCATACCATGGTGGGTTGTCTCCCATCTAGCACTTTTAGTTAAAGTCCTTAAGTTGGACATTTGAAGAGCTTCCTGTTATGACGGCTTGTGTTTAAATTCATCCAGAAATCTACACCAGTTCTTGGAACGCCAATAGCCTCTGGTGTCCCAAACTAGGCATGTAAAGCTTCTGAGCAGCTTCAAACAGATCTTCAGGCTCCCGGGGTGACGAATGTCAGAATAGATTCCAGGATCCCAAGCCTTGTTTATAAATCAGCCTCCGTCTTGATCTCCATGTTTCCATCGGGGCGGTTTAAAAAGTAAATTCTCACCATGGTAACCAAACATTTTCCGGGATCCATTCGATTGATTTTGATGCCAATCCGTGCACTTCGAGTTAAAGTGTGGAATGTTATTGAACCTTGTGCACCGGCTCTGAGCACGAGCCATTTCCCTCTTACTCTTAAAGCCGCAGAGAGCTCTAAGCTGGCCATCTGTTTCAAGTAAACCATATTCAAGTGAATAAGTAAAGTTAAAAGTTAAGGATTGTACCCACTTGAAGCTTGTATTGGGTGGTAATGGCCTTGGGGAAGGTGTTTCTGGTGGTTCTGTAAGTTCTGCTCCCTGGTAATCTTCTGTGAATTCCTCCACTTCTTTGCAAGGATCTTCAAACGCATTATCACCCTGGTCAAAGTCTTCTATGTCTTCCTCATCACTTGAGTCATAGATTGGAGGTTGAGAGAAATCTACCTCTGCATCATCCTCGTATTCATTTGGGGAAGATTTGTCGATCTCAGAGAGCTCACTTGCGGATGCAAGTTCATTACTAAGAGAACTTGACTTGTGACTATCATCATCAAGAGAATTTGGTTCTTGGATTATTCCGTCTGATTCTTCATAAACGACTTGCCTTGGGGATTGTGCGCTATCCTCCTTAGCGTTAACTATAATGTCCTTGATGGATTTCTCTTCAGTTCTGGATTCCCATGGAGGTTCTGCGTCTCCTAGATCTTTAACCAACTCTTCTTCTTGTACACTGACAGCTTCTTCTACTTGTTCGAGTATGAATTCCTATTCTGTCTTGTCCACTGGAGTTTCTAATATCTCCTTCATGCTACGCTCTTCATTAGATTGTTCACATGGGGCTGTGGTTGGTCCTTAAATGTTCGCGCATCTAGAAACTAATTGAATTACTGCTTGCTCTAGTTGTCGAATAGTTGCTTGAAGTTTATTTACTGTTTCCTTGAGGCAAACCTCTGATTCTCGGGGTGATAGATTTGGACATGAGACATAGGGGAGTGGTGGTGCTTGGGAGTGATTGGGTTGGAACTGGGGTAGGAAAGGATCATACGGTGGCGAATGGTGAAGAGAAGCTAGTGAGTGGGGCGATTCGAGGTTATATTGAGAGGTTGGTCTATGGGCACGGGGTGGGGCTTGTTGGTAGTTACAAGGTTGTCCACCATATCTATCAGCTGGGTATGCATTGTAGAATGGTCATTGTCCATGATATCTTGGAGGGTGTTACACACGTTAGAAGCTCCCCGGCAACGGCGCCATTTTGACGATCGGGATTTTTGCCAGTAAAGAATGTCAAAAAAAAATAGTCGTGTTGTAGATATAGTCTCTAAACCGACAGAAATCCCTTTCGTGAAAACGTTTTGGTTGTCACAAGTAACAAACCCCTTAAAATTGATAACCGAGTATTTAACCTCGGGTCGTCTTCTCAAGGAACTGCAAGGAAGTATGTTCTTATTATTGGCTATGGAGATTGCAAATTGGGGTTTCAAGAATGAGGAACAAGTAATTTGATGGTGAGTAAATTAAATGGCAATTACAATGAATAAATAACTGTAAAGCAAACTTTTGGCAAGGTATGAGAAATTGGAAGTCCATGCTTGGTTATTCTTATCAACAATAATGAAAGTCGAATCTTAATTCCACTTAGTCAACCTTTACTAAAGCAAGGGAAGGTCAAGGGACAAATTGGTTTGATCTTCGAATCCTATTTATTTCCTAAGAAAAGATTGGGATTATTGAAGTTCAATTCAATTGGCAAGATAACAATTATCAATTATGCTGTTGAATTGGATAACTCCTGAGTTACTGATTTCTTAACCAAGACCAAAAGGGGAAAAGTAAATCTACTGGAATAAAGATGTCTTCAGAGTAAAAGCAATAATAGCATAAATGAGAGAAAGCAATATTAAACTGGAATACCTCAAATAACATTAATTCAAATAATCTGGATCATAGAAAAATTCATAAATCAAATTGCAAAAGTAAATAATCAACTAAAGTAAAGGAACACTAAACCTGGATCGAGAGTTACTCCTAAAACTAATAGAAGTCCTAAATCCTAATCTTAAGAGAGAGAGAGGAGAGAACCTCTCTCAACACTATATCTAAAACATGAGAAGTAACTAAATTGGCGAGCTCCTCCTGAATGGATGCATTCCCTCACTTCATAACCTTTGGTCTATACCTTCTGGACTTGGATTTGGGCCAAAAAGGGCTTCAGAATTCGCTATGAGCATTTTCTGCAATTTCTGGTGCGTGGCCTCTGTCACGCGTCCGCGTGGGTCACGCGGTCACGTCGTTCGGAGATTTTTCTTGCCACACGGTCGCGTCTGTCATGCGACCGCGTCATGTGCGTTCTGCTTAAGGCGCGCGGTCGTGTCAGTCATGCGGCCGCGTCGCTGCTTCTTCGCGCTTGCCACGCGATCGCGTCGTCCATGCGATCGCGTGGATGCCAGTTTCTTCAAGGACTCCGTTTTGTGCTTTCCTTCCATTTTTGTATGTTTTCTTTCCATCCTTTGAATCATTCCTGCCTTAGAAGATCTGAAATTACTCAACACACTGATCATGGCATTGAATGGAACTAAAGGTGATTAAAATAATTAATTTAAAAGCATAGGAAACATGTTTTCCACATACATCACATAATAAGGAAGGAAAAGTAAAACCATGTAATTAACACGAATAAGTGGGTGAAGGATTGAATAAATCACTCAAACTAAGCACAAAATATATCATAAAATATGGGTTTATCAACATGCAAGTGAGAAAACAATAGAAGTACGTGGCATACCAATAGTGCAAACATTGCAACAAAGGGGAAGAGACAGCAGATAATAAAGGACAATATAAATTCATGTCAATTCAAAAAGGAACACAGATATCATAAAAGATTGGCGTTGACAGATAAATATCATCCAACAGTGTAAAACAAGTCACTAAGTGATGAACGAATTCTTTTGACGGTTTAGAATTTGTCTAATGAAGTCTCGTTGTAAAGTATAGTTTCCAAACCAATCAAGAATCCTTTCATGCAAAAATTTAGGTTGTCACTAGTAACAAACCCCAAATGAATTTATAACCGGAGTATTTGGACTCCGGGTCGTCTCACGAAGAGTTGCAATGAAGTGTTTAATTATTGGCTATGAAAATGCAAAGGGGGGGTTGATTTGATATTTGACCAGAAAATATAAATGACAAGAAAGTAAAACAACAAGAACTAATAAAAGAAATAGTAAGAACTCTTGGTTAGACAAAGGTAATTGAGATCACCATCCTTGTCTACATACCAAATATTGATAATTATGAGAGGCCAACCCATTAAGTCTACTTCCAAAGCCTTAAGTACGTAATATCTACTCCTAGGCTTGAAGTACGTCAAATAGGCTTGATCACATCAACCCATAAGTCCCAACCTACCTACTAATTAGATTAGTAGTGGGTTGGCATCAATGAGTATCAAATTGATCACCAAGGGTTCTCAAATTACCAATTCAATGAGACCCAATGACTTAAGATCACTCAATTCCCTTAGCCTAGGCCAAGAGTAAAGAAAACTACTCAAAAACTAGTGTAAACATTTCATCAAACACTTAGAATGCAAGAAAAGTAAACATCATAAAATGCAAGAATTAAAAGAAACCATAACCAACATAAGCGAAATCAACAATAGCAATCAAGATCATGATAAAAGAGCATGGAAACATAAAATTGCATTAAAGAAAAATTAAGATCCAAGAATGATTCATCAACATAAAAATGGAAAAATAGGGAAATTAACAACAAGAACTAGAAGAACAAAGGTGTAACAACAAGAAATTAAAAGAGAAAACTGAATCAAAACAAGAATTGAAAGATGAAATTGAGAGTGATTAACCTAATTGTACCCTAATTTCTATCCTAAATCTAGAGAGAGGAGAGAGCCTCTCTCTCTAGAATTCTAGCCTAAAACATGATGAAAAACTAAACTATGACTACTTCCTCCATTCCCCCTTCAATCCTTGGGTTCAATAGCATCAGAAATGGGTTGGATTGGGCCCAAAATGAGCTGCAAAATCGCTGGGGCGATTTCATTAAAGTGGACCCACGGCAGAATCGGCGCACACGCGTACATGGCGCGTGCGCGCCCATGAGCGCGAAGCAACATATGGCAAAATTTATATCATTTTGAAGCCCCGGATGTTAGCTTTCCAACGCAACTAGAACCGCCTCATTTGGACCTCTGTAGCTCAAGTTATGGTCGTTTGAGTATGAAGAGGTCGGACTTGACAGCTTTACGGTTCCTCCATTTCTTCATGAGTTCTCCCACTTGCTTGCTTTTCTCCTCACTTCTTCCATTCAATACTTGCCTTATGAACATGAAATCACTCAACAAACATATCAAGGTATCGAATGGAATTAAAGTGAGTTAAATTTAGCTATTTTAAGGCCTAAAAAGCATGTTTTCACATTTAAGCACAAATCAAGGGAGAATTGCAAAACCATGCTATTTCATTGAATAAATGTGAGAAAAGGTGATAAAATCCCCCAAAATAAGCACAAGATAAACCACAAAATCGGAGTTTATCAAATCTCCCCACACTTAAACCAAGCATGTCCTCATGCTCAGAATAAAGAAGGACAAGAAAAGGGATATGAACATTTATTCAATGCAAATAAACTATATAAACCTATCTACATGCATGCAACTAAATGCAATATGATTCTATCTACTTGGTCAAAAGCAAATCAATCTCCAAGAACATGTATGAACAAGTTGGGCTATGATCATATGATGATTCATGAATCCTACCAATTTGAATATCAAAATAAAGTACAAATAGACTTGCAAGAAGAAAAGCTCATGAAAGCCGGGAACAAGGAATTGAGCATCGAACCCTCACCGGAAGTGTATCTGCTCTAGTCGCTCAAGTGTATAGGGTCGATTCACTCAATTCTCTTCTACTCATGCTTTCCATGATTTGTTTTTCATCTAACAATCAACAATTATTCAATGCATGCATACATTCATCATGAGGACTTATTCATAGGTTGTAATGGGGCTAGGGTAAAGGTAGGGATGTATATGGTCAAGTGAGCTTGAAATTTGTATCTTTGATTAGCCTAAGCTCTCACCTAGCACATATAACAACCTATACAATTCTAATACACAACCTAGCTACCCATGATTCCCACTTTTTCACATACTCATGCATTCTTTTTAATTCACATTCCATATGCATTGATTTTATTGAACTTTACTTTGGGACATTTTTGTCCCCTTTTTATCTCTTTTTCTTTTTTTTTTTCTATTTTTTTTCTTTATTATTTTTTTTATATCTTTTTTTTTTCTATACACATTTTTTTTAAGTATATACAAATGTACCAATGCATATGGTTTTACATATAGTGCATGAATATGTACCCAATTCCCAATATTTTTAACAAAAATACAAAATACACTTTTACCTGAACCAATGTCCCAAGTTTTCCATACCCAAATGATACACACTCTCACTAGCCTAAGCTAATCAAAGATCTAAATTAAGGACATTTATTGTTTTTCACTTAAGGGTAGTGATGTGCTAACATTAAGAATAAAAGGGATTAAATAGGCTCAAATTTGGCTAACAATGGTTGATGAAAGGTAGGCTATTTGGGTAAGTGAGCTATATGAAATGATGGCCTCAATCATATAAATGCATGTATACATGGAATAATGGACATATAGAATCAAACAAATCAAAGATTACAATCCTAGAGAGAGAATAATGCACACAAGAATGAAAATAAGTGGTTATAAGATGTAACCACATTAGGCTCAAAACTCACATGCTTGTGTTCTTAGCTCAAAAACCATGTTCCAAAATATATTCTTCAAGCAAGTTCAACAAATTTTTTTTTTTTCAAATTGGTAGGGTGCCCTAAAAATAGTTTCTTGGAAAAGAAATCATCACCCTAACCAAGTAGTCCTAACATGAAAAGAAGTGGTAAAATATGTACAATTTCTAATTAGCATGCAACCTATCATGCAATGCAACAACTAACTAACAAAGGAAATCAAGAATTGGTGTTGAAAGAAAGAAATTGTTACCCATGGAGATCGGTCGGACGACCTTCCCACACTTAGAAATTTGCACCGTCCTCGGTGCATGCAAAGAAGAGTAAAGGTGGACGGGTTGCTACAATTGATGAGCTCCTTCAAAATGTTGTGCGGATGAACTTGTTTGTTGCCCCATTTGAAGCTTTTCCATTCCTTTCCTTTTTGGTGGCCAACCTAAAAGGAAATAAAAAGAAAGAAAATTACGCCTATAACAAAGATATCAAAGCAAATAGAACATAGGCGAGGGCTAATGCCAAATAAAAGTATGATTCTCAAATACATGGTAGCTACAACATGTGAGTGAGAAAGCAATTCAAGCAAAGGCATATTAACTAATACTTGATGCAAGAACAAGTTAACGCATGAAGAGCATTCAAAAGCATCAAGTTCAACTAGAAAGAGTGGGTCATGAAAGACATGCAAGTTCATATCAATGCACAAATAATATAAGAGTCATACAAGATTAAGCATTGATTTAAAAGTTTCATCACCCAACAATATCAAACAAGTCAAGAAGCACCAAGATTAACCAAGAAATTCTCAACAATTGAGTAAGAGAATTCAACACCCTTATTAAAATAAGAAACTTAGAAAAGAAAATGGAAAACAAGTTACAAAAGTAGAATTAAAATGCAATGAATGAAAACAAGGAAATGCAATAAAAGAAGATGAAAGAAAAGAGAGAAATATATATATTTTTTTAATTTTATTTATTTATTTTTTTAATTTTTTTTTTTTGTTTTTTTATCTTTAAAAGAAAGAAAAAAAAAATTCCAAGAGAGGAAGAAGAAAAAAAAAGAAAGAAAAAAATAGAAAGAAAGAAGAAGAAAAGAAGAAAGAAGGAGAAAGGAGAAAGGAGAAAAACAGAGTGCAAATCCGCGCATATGCGCCATGCGTGCTTGGGCGCGGATGCAGTAAAAACAATCCGCGGGCGCGCCATGCGTGCTAGGGCACGGATGCGACAAGGACAATCCGCGCGCGCGCGCCATGCGTGCTTACGCGCGGATCGCCTGGCACAAAGTAGGCATAAAGTGGGCACAACTCTCGGGTTTTAGTACTAGGAGTTGTGATCTCAATTTCAAGAGGAGAAGATTCTTCAAATACCAAAGGATCATGTGTTGGTGTGGGCTCATCTTTAAGTGGAAGATTTGTTGCTTGCTCACCTTCTTCCAATTCTTCATCATTTATTATATGCTTAGGAGGTTGCGCACCCTCCTCAACATCGCCTTCAAGCTCAATGGAAGAGGTTTCAACAACTTCCACAAAATCCTCAACAATGTTACTTGGTGTGGAAGTGTTCTCAAACTTGGAATCCACCTCTTGTTCAACTTCCTCTTACTCTTCAACCACTTCTTCTTCTTTAACAATCTCTCCCTCCTCCACTTGTTGTAAGACATACCCCATCTCCTTGTCCTCATGTTGAGATTCTAAAATCTCCTTCATGCTCCTTTCTTCGGTTGATTTCTCACACTCATCCGTGGAGATGTTTTGCTTGTTGCATGAGTCCCATGAGTCCAAGTTGGCTTTAATTTTGGCAAGGTTAGCCTCAATAGCTTCATAATTCCTCCTTTGGGCTTCCTCTTGCTCCTTTTGACGGATTATTGTTTGAAGCCGATCCATTTCTTCCTTGAGACGATCCATTGACTCTTGGATGGATGGATGTGGGTGTTCTTCTTTGGAGGGTTGTGGTGGAAAGGGAAATTCATTATGTGGTTGAAAGTTATCATACATGGGAGGTGATTCATCTTGGTAAGGGTAGTGAGGTGGTGGTTCTTCATATGGTTCATATGGTTCACAAGGTGGTTGGTATGGTAGATATGGGTTGGGGTCATATGGAGGTGTTTGGTGAAAAGGGGTTTGTGAGTAGGGTTGAGGTTCCTGTTGAGGATAAGAATCATAAGCATATGGTGGTGGTGCTTGATTATCACAAAAGGAGTCACCATAGCCATTGAATTGACATGTATTAGGATGGTAATTATACCTATAAGTATCCGGAGGTTGTTGCCAATAGGAGTGATCATTTCCTTGAGACTCCTCCCATCTTTGTAGGTTCCATCCATAATGAGTGTCATCATTGAAGTTCACATTTCCTACAACATGATTAGAACCAAACTCATAGCCAAGGTGAGAATTCATAGCGGAAAAGCAAAATAAAACTAACAAAAACTAGCAAATAAAGAAAAAAAACAAGATATTCACACTATTCACATATATACAATAACCAATAACACAACACCATTGCAACTCCCCGGCAACAGCGCCATTTTGATGAACAAACTCTTGACGGTTTGGAATTTAACTAATGAAGTATCGTTGTAAAGTATAGTTTCCAAACCAATCAATAATCCTTTCATGCAAAAATTTAGGTTGTCACAAGTAACAAACCCCAATGAAAAATAACCGAAGTATTTAGACTCCGGGTCGTCTCACAAAGAGTTACAATGAAGTGGTCAATTATTGGCTATGAAGATGCAAGGGGGGTTTGGTTGATATGAGGACAAGAAAATAAATGGCAAGAAAAGTAAAGAGAGCAATTAAAGAAAGCAAGTAATAAAGAGAGACATTCATGGCAATGGATTGAGATCATAGGCTTTCTATCCTAGTCATACATGATTAATTCATCTTATTTAGTTAACTCACACATCGGGAGAATGTCAAACAAGACTAATTAATCATGTCACAAATTGAAACAAGAATTTATCTCATTACGTCATCTCCAACAAATAGGGAGAAAATCTAACGAGACTAGCTAATCTCAATCCAAAAGTCCTAACCAACTCACTAATTAAATTAGCAAAAGATTAGCGTCAACAGAAACAATATTCCATAAGTCCTAATCAACTTACTAATTAAATTAGCAAAAGATTAGCGTCAATGGAAACAATACTAGCTAGCAACTCTAGATCACCAACAGGAGTTTGGTTTTCATCACTCAAGATTGCCCAATTACTCTTTCCAAGCCAAGAATGCTCAAAATCTACTCTAACATCCTTCCAAGTATTTTATCAAACACTTGGAAGGTATAAAAGGAAAGCATAATAAAAGTGCAAGAATAATAAAATCTACCAACTACAATTTGCAAGAAAAGTAAATCAACAACTCAATTCATCAATAAAAAGATATCAAACATTAAATTGCGTTAAAAGTAAATGGAAATCCAACAAGGGTTCATCAACATAAAAGTAACAAAACAAAGGAAATGAACAAGAGAAACTAAGAAGATTAGAGTAGTAGCAACAAGAAATTAAAAGGAAAGCTAAATCAAAACAAGAATTAAAACTTTGATCCAAGAAGAATTAACTAAAACTACCCTAAAATTTAGAGAGAAGACAGAGCTTCTCTCTCTAGAATTCTATCCTAAAACATGATGAAAACTAAACTATGACTACATCCTACATTCCCTTTTCAATCCTTGGGTTCAATAGCATCAGAAATGGGTTGGATTGGGCCCAAAATGAGCAGCAAAATCGCTGGGGGCGATTTCATTAAAGTGAGCCACCGACAGCATCGGCGCGCGTGCGCACCCCTGAACGCGAAGCAACATATGAAAAAATTTATATCATTTTGAAGCCCCGGATTTTAGCTTTCCAATGCAACTGGAACCGCCTCATTTGGACCTCTGTAGCTCAAGTTATGGTCGTTTGAGTGCCAGGAGGTCAGGCTTGACCGCTTTATGGTTCCCTCATTTCTTCATGAGTTCTCCCACTTGCATGCTTCTCTCCTCACTTCTTCCATCCAATACTTGCCTTATGAACCTGGAATCACTCAACAAACATATAATGGCATCAAATGGAATTAAAGTGAGTTAAATTTAGCTATTTTAGGGCCTAAAAAGCATGTTTTTACATTTATGCACAAATCAAGGGAGAATTGCAAAACCATGCTATTTCATTGATTAATTGTGAGAAAAGGTGATAAAATCCCCCAAAATAAGCACAAGATAAACCGCAAAATCGGGGTTTATCATTAACGTGGAAGCTAACGTGGGTCTTTTTGCTTCGCAAACGTTAGTGGAGATCACCTTTTCCACTAACGTTGGCATCTCCCTTTCCTTTCACGTTAGTTCCCACGTTAATGTAACTAACGTGGAGACTAACGTGGGTCTTCTTGCTCCTTTGCTAGCATTATTGGCACTCACTTTTGCCACTAACGCTACTCCTTCTTCAAAGTTGATGCCATTAACGTTCCCACTAACGTTCCAACTTTCCTTCCTTCCACGTTAGTGCCCACGTTAGCGTAACTAACGTAGCCACTAACGTGGCTCTTCTCTGCTTCTTTTGGCCTGAAATCAAACAAACAAAGTGCATCAAGGTAACATACAAGATGATCTTTATATACTAAGTGTAGGTAGTTTGTTAATCACAATTAATCCCCGGCAACGGCGCCATAAACTTGATAGCACAGAAACTTGTCTCTCAACAAATCTTCCTTCGGCAAGTATACTGAATTGTCGTCAAGTAATAACTCACAAAAGAGTGAGGTCGAATCCCACAGAGATTAATGGATTTAGCAATCAATGGTTAATTGATTATCCTAGTCAGACGAATCAGATTTGGATAATGAGCAACAGGAATTGTAAATTGACAGAAAAGAAAGGAAAAGCAATAAAGTGCAGAAAAGTAAAATGACAAGAAAAGTAAATGTAAGAAGGTCTTCACTCTCCCCCCCTTCCAGGATGTCCTTTGAATGTAAAAGCTAAGGCCCTTATATAGGCTCTCCTAAATTACAAAATGAAATTAAAAGCAATTTACAATTAAATGAAAATTCCTATTCTAGATGCTTCTTGAGGCCTTGATTGGTTGACACTTGTGGGCTTGCTTGCTTGAGCTTTGAAGTGGACTTGAGAGAGAAGTAAATCAAATTGAGGTCCAGGATGACTTGGCGTTATTTCTGCCATTAGCCATACTAACGCTACAAGTGTGGCGTTAGTGCTAAAGTTAGTGTGGCTAATGTCACACTTGCTACCCAGTTGGTGTTTTGGGGCTTTAATGATGCCTCTGGTTTGTGCTCCAATTTCATGTCCACTATAGAGTATTATATATCATTGAAAAGCTCTGAATGTCAAATTTCTAACGCAACTGGAATCACCTCAATTGGACTTCTGTAACTCAAGTTATGCTCCTTTGAAGTGGACAGGGTTGCTAGCATAGTGGCTGGCGTTATTGGCAAACGTGAGTGCTAATAACGTCCGCGATCAGGGGCTGAAAATTGCCAGTTTCTGAAGCTCAACTTAATGTCCATCCCATACTATTATATATTGTTGGAAAGCCCTGGATGTCTACTTTCCAACGCTTTTGGAAGCGTATCATTTGGAGCTCTACAACTCGAGTTATACTTCTTGGAATGTGAAGAGGTCAGCTGGCCTTACTACAGGTTGATACCATGTTCATCTTTGCACTTTCGGGGCAGGTTTTCTCCCTCAAATTTAGTGTCCACGATGTAGTTCCATATATGCTTGGAAAGCTTTGGAATCTTACTTTCCAATGCCACTGAAATCACCTCATTTGGAGCTTTGTGGCTCAAGTTATTCTTGTTTGAAGAAGGCATGGTCAGACTGCTGGGTGAGACTTTTGCCCACATTAACTACCACGTTAATGTAGTTAACGTGGAAGCTAACATGGGTCTTTTTGCTTCGCAAACGTTAGTGGAGATCACCTTTTCTACTAACTTTGGCATCTCCCTTTCCTTCAATGTTAGTTCCCACGTTAATGTAGTTAACGTGGAAGCTAACGTGGGTCTTTTTGCTTCGCAAACGTTAGTGGAGATCACCTTTTCCACTAACGTTGGCATCTCCCTTTCCTTCCACGTTAGTTCCCATGTTAATGTAACTAACGTGGAGACTAACGTGGGTCTTCTTGCTCCTTCGCTAGCATTATTGGCACTCACTTTTGCCACTAACGCTGCTCCTTCTTCAAAGTTGATGCCATTAACGTTCCCACTAACGTTCCAACTTTCCTTCCTTCCACGTTAGTGCCCACGTTAGCGTAACTAACGTAGCCACTAACATGGCTCTTCTCTGCTTCTTTTGGCCTGAAATCAAACAAACAAAGTGCATCAAGGTAACATACAAGATGATCTTTATATACTAAGTGTGCTAAAACTCAAAATCAAAACATCACTTAGTGTGATCTATTTCATCATATTTACCATGTATATTAACTAAAATTCACCTATGCTTGAGATTTTGTTTCATGCAGAGATTTTTCATGCTTTTGCTCCTTTATCAGCAGAAATTGTATGAAAACTGAATTTAAATCTACGAAAAAGCATAGAAAAACAGGCCATGATGCCCTGGCATCACCTGCTTCTCACTGTCGTAAGGCTGATTGTTTAGTGTCCTTCCACTTCTCAGTTGGATGGCTTGGAACTCTTCTCTTATCTGTTTAGATAAGTTTTGGTTAGCCTGGTTCAGCTGTGCCTCTATATTCTTGTTGGAGGCACGAGTTTCTTGTAACATTTCTTGTAAACTCAGCAGTTATTGTGTGAGAGAGTTTAATTGCTGGGTTAACGATTCATTCTGCTTGGGAAGGTCTAATTCAGTGTACACTGCCTTTACCTCTCCGTTCATTGCAGTCTCACTGAATGAATATAGATACTGGTTGATGGCGACTGTCTCAGTGAGCTCTTGAACTTCTTCAATTGTCTTTCTCATATGAATTGAACCACCTGCAGAATGATCTAAGGACATCTTGGCTATATCTGTGAGTCCGTAATAGAAGATGTCCAGCTTAACCCATTCTGAAAATATTTCCGTGAGACATTTTCTTAGCATCATTCTGTACCTCTCCCATGCATCATAAAGAGACTCACTCTCTTCTTGCTTGAAACCTTGAATGTCTAGTCTTAGCTGGGTTAGCTTCCTTTGGGGGAAGTATTGGTTTAGAAACTTGTTCACCAGGATATTCCATGTTTTCAAGCTTGATTTAGACTGGGTATCTAGCCGCCTCCTTGCTTGGCCTTTTACAGCAAATGGAAAGAGTAGCAGCCTGTAGACATCCTGGTCTACTCCTTCAACTTGTATTGTGTCAAAAATCCACAGGAAGTCTGTAAGGAATTCTGTGGGCTCCTCTTGTGGGAGTTCCTGAAACTGACAGTTTTGCTGCACTAAAGTGATGAGCTGTGTGTTGAGCTCAAAATTTGCTGCTCGAATAAAGGGTATACAAATACTTCTTTCATATAAGTCAGGAGTGGGAGCTGTATATGACCCCAAAGTTCTTCTTGGTTGTGTATTCTCAAGTGGATTCATACTAAAATTTTGTTCTTGCCTACACCAATAAAGACCAATGCAAGGAAAATATGGGGGTCTCTATGTCAAAAATAGAGAACTCCTAGCGAGATGTTCCACAGAGATATGCAATATATTAAAGTAATAATAATAATAAGGACGAAAAATTTAATAAAATAGAAATATAAGAGTTAATCCAAGAATTTCGAAGTTTTAGGACTTAAATAGGAAAGGAGTTCAGAGTGTTTTTGAAACTTAAAAGGGAAACAACCGATGGGACATCAAACTTAAAACTCTTGAAATTGAAAACACAATTTTCAAAAATAGAGGGAGAAAAATACTAAAAGATACCAAACTTAGAGATTTTGAAATCAAACAAAGAGAAATAGCAAGAATAATTCGAACAATAAGAAAGAACTAAGAATAGATTTTGAAAAATTCAAAAGAGAAAAATCAACAATAATCAAAAGAACATCAAACTTAAAATTTGACACAAGACTCAAACAAAAGAAACAGATGACTCACAGTAAGTTTTTAAAAAGGAGATTTTTGAAAAACAACACAATTAAATGAAAAGCAGCAAAAGTACCTGATCAAAGAGCAAGACAACTGGTATTTTGTCAATCTCGAACAATCGCCGGCAATGGTGCCAAAAACTTGGTGCGTGAATTTGTGAGTCACACAACTGACCAGCAAGTGCACCGGGTCGTCCAAGTAATACCTCAGGTGAGTGAGGGTCGAACCCCATGAGAATTTTCGGATTGAGCAAGCAGTGGTTATCCTATAGATCTTAGTCAAGCGAATGAAAAGATAGTTGTTGTCGTTGTAGGTGTATAAACAAGTAATAACAAAAGCGATGAATAGTTGTTGTAAAGGCAGTAATGATAGATTAGTTAAGGCTTCGGAGATGCTTCTTCTTCTGGATTAACACGTCATGCTCACTATTCCAATGATGAGTGATTCGTTCAATGGCAAGGCTATAATTGATTAAGCCATTGGTTGTGGTCATTAATCTCCTTAGGTCCAAACTAAACATCCTAACAGACTAGATTAACCTGGGAGAGGGTGAAACACATGCAATTCAATCTCTTGATGATCCTACTCAAAACGCCACAAACAAGGTCAGATCTTCTGAATCAGAGAATGATGCTCTTATGACTCTAGCCCTTAGAGCCACAGGAACCTCAATTACCCCTGACTAACGAGGTTTTATATCATATACCCCAATTAGCCCAGATAACTTGTTGGAACCTGTGATGCATTCTCAAGCTGTAGCTCAATTCTATCCGGGTCAAGACTCGTAAGGAGCTCATGTAGAATCGAGATTCATAAGGATGAAGAACGACAATGCATCATTGAATATAATCAACCATAGATTGAATTAGAAAAGTAACTGCATTAATCCATAGGAATCAGTAGAGCTCCTAACCTTAACCTAGGAGATTTAGTTGCTCATACTGTATAGAAAATAAAGTGTGATATTCGAATTTGGTGGAGAAGATCCTGAAAAATGGTGATCTTCCCTTATATATACTAATACTAAACCTTAAGAGACATTAATTATAATTAGAAATTACAAAAGTGAAATAAACTAAGCTAAAGGTGCGAAAATCCACTTCTGGACACCCCTGGTGAATGTTTGAGTTGAGCTTGGCGTCCAACTTGAAGAAATGGGCGTTGGGTACCCACTAGGGAGTAAATATGCTGCTTCCTTGCTCCCCTTGTGGCATTGAACACCAGGTTTGGGCGTTCAATGCTGGCTTTGGTCCTCTTGGGGTGTTAAACACCCACTAGGGAGTAGTTTGGGCATTCAACGCCCGTTTAGGGCAGTCCAATTCGAAGAAATGTATAGACAATTATATATTTTGGAAAAGATCTAGAAGTTAGCTTTCCAACGCCATTAAGAATGTGTCATGTGGATCTCTGTAGCTCTAGAAATGCTCGTTCGAGTGTACGGAGGTCAGAATCTGACAACATTTGCTGTGCTTTCCTTGCCTCTGAATCAAACTTTGCCAAAACTTGCCGAATTCAACCAAAATTTACCTAAAGTCATATGAAAAACACAAAAGCTCAAAGTAGTATCCAAAAAGTGAATTTTTCACTAAAACCTACTAAAACAGATTAAAACTTAACAAAATATATTAGAAACGGTAAGAAAATGATGCCAAAAAGTGTATAAAATATCCACTCATCAGGTTTTAAGGAAGAATACTTCAAGGTCTAACCTGCTCGGGGGCATCATCCTTTCTGGTTGATCCTCGAGGGGGAATGCTATTTTGCTACGTATTGGAATTTTGGCGCCAGTGCATCGTACTTAACTCGGATCACATATGAGGGTTTGTCTTCCGAGAACAAGGACATTGCTAACATTCTATTGTCGGTTTTTTGGGATAGGCCATTAAACCTTCGGGATGTTATGGAAGACCCGGTGGCATGCCGGACTTATATTTGTTGGTTTTTGTTCTCTTTTGTTTTTTTTTTACTTCTTTATCGCCGAGTTTGTAACTTTACCAAAATTTTCTACTCATTTTCAGTTAAGATAGATGGGGCCTTGACCATGCTTACTCAATTGAAGGCTTCTATGGCCCGGCATGCTGGGAGCGAGGGCGGTGAGGCTTTGCCGTCGACCTCTCAGTCCGTGACTCAGTTGGATTCTCGCACGATTTCTCAGGAGGTGATTGTTACTGGGGCTGCCAGAGCCGGGGTTGAGGAGGAGGCGGAGGTGGAGGTTGTGGAGGTTCTGGTTTCTGAGGCTAGTAGGAAGCGAAAAAGGGTTGTTGAGCATAGTTCGGGGGAGAACTTGGAGGAGTACTGACTCGTGCCTTCCATGATGGGCTGGAGTTTCGATGCTCTGGCTTTCACTAATCAGCATCTCCTGCCGTGTACTGAGGAATTTTTCCATGACTGTGATGTCGCGGGGCAGGAAAAGTCTGTATATCGTACCCCCTTCTGTTCGGCTCCAATTGTCCGGAAGGCGGAGCCAATGTTGCCTCAAGTGGCCCTCCTAGACGGCAAGTTCCACCAGTCCTAGGCGGAGACTGGGAGGCTAAAAGAGCAGCTGAAGGCAGTCGAAATTGCTTATCTAAAGGTCATGAAAGATGCCGAGGACGCTGGCTCGTAAATTTTTTGTCTTTTCGAGTTGGAGATCTCACTCCTTTCCAACTGCCTAGAGAGTAGAAGTGGGAAACAGATGCCAAATTGAGGGTTGCTATCGTGCTCTCTGAGGTAGAGTTACAGGAGGCTGAGGTGGCTAAGCTAAAGAAGGAGAAAGAGGGACTACTTATGGATGCCAAGGATGCGATCTCGGTGATGGAGAAGATGTTGAAGGCTCTAGTTCGGCTGTTGGCCTTTGATGTTGATGTGTCCACCATGGGGACATTCCGTACCGTGAGGGATAGGGAAATCGTGGACTTGGAATAATTTTTTATGTTTTTATGCAAAAATTTTCTAATTTTGTAAGCCGTTTGATCGCCGTGCGTGTTTTTCTTTTTGCGAACAATTTCCTAAATTTGTCGTGCCGTTTTCTCGACGGATTTTGAACTGCTCTTAGGTCGCCTCTTGGTGGGCTATTTTGTGTAGCTATGAATAGTAGGCCTCCTGGTGGGCCGTTTTACATATTTATGTTTATTTTAGGATGATCGTTTGTGTTTGCCTTAGAGGTGATCGGGCCTTGGGTGTAGCCGTTTATTTATTCTGTTTTTGTCGTCGGTTTGGTAAAAAATGCAGGAAAAATGTTTTTGAAAAGAAAATGTAAGAACAATTTTTATTACGGGTTGAGCCTCGTTAAAACCTCCCGTTATGGGCAGCAAAGAGTGTCCGATAAAGAAAACAGAGATAATGATAAACAAAAAATGAAAAATAAAGGAAGATAACAAAAATTGCAAAATAACTTTAATCCTGCTAAAGGTATCAACTCAGTGATATGTTCTTATGTGTAGTAGCATCGTATGTTTGCGGCATTGCATGACCTTGGTAACGCAGTTCTGTTAAGTCGTTCGAGTTTGTAGGGTCCTTTCTCGACTTTAGACTTGATCCGGTAGGAAACCTCCCAGTTAGGTGTGAGCTTTCCTTCTCCCGGGGTGGGGGCACCGATATCATTGCGTCGTAAGAAGAGATCTCCCGGTTTGAAGTCTTGTTTTTCTATGTCGTGATTGTACCTTAGGCCTATCCTTCGTTTTAGGGCTAGCTCCCGTAGGTATGCTATGCTCCTGACTTCGTCTGCGAGGTCCTGCTCTGCATCCTTGTCGTGTCCTCCCATAGTTCTCTGTGGGTTGGGATCCCCGACCTCCACCGAAATGACGGCCTCTAGGATGTATATTAATCAAAAATGGGTCTCCCCGGTTGAGGATTAGGGGGATGTTCGGTATGACCAGAAAATGGATCTGAGCTCGTCGGCCCAGAGACCTTTGGCTTTGTCTAGTCGTTTCTTGAGGCTTTTCAGGTTGCGGATGTTCACCTAGCTGAAACATTGTGAGATCCCGAGTCCTTCTAGGAACTCTTTAAACCGTTTGTCTGTAAATTGGGTTCTGCTATCTGAGATTACAATCTCGAGGATTCCGAAATGAGTTATGACTTATCTCCAGAAGAACTTTCTGCATTGAGTGGCCATGCTAGTGGCTAGTGTCTCAGCTTCAATCTATTTGATGTAATAGTTGATGGCAACTATGAGGTACCTGAGTTACTTGGGAGCCATACAGAAGGGTCTTACTAGGTCGATTCCTTAGGTTTCGAAAGGCTGGTTTGTCGTTATTGTGTTGAGCAAGTGAGGGGTAGCTTGGTGAAGGATGGCATGGAATTGGCGTTTCTGGAAACTTTTAACCAATTGGAGAGCATTTCTGATGATGTTGGGCCAGAAGTACTAAGTACGAGTAACCTTTTAGGCTAGGGTTCATCCTCTGATGTGGTGGTCACAGTATACCTCGTGAATCTCACAAAGTATGTAATCCGTGTCAATGGGTTCTATGCACTTGAAGAGGCGTTGGGACAATTCCCGTTTGTACAGTTGCCCTGCGATTGTCGTATACTTCGTAGTTTCCCGCTTTACACACTTCACCTCCTTCGGGTAGGCTGCTGTCAATGAGGTATCACAGAATTAGGAAAGTCCATGAGTGTTGATTTGATATGGGGAATTTTGCCATGGTTGTGCCTGCGACGAACGGTGTCTTGTTATCCTCTTTAATTAGTGACCGGTTCGCTGGGACCATATTGGTACTTGCCAGCTTAGAGAGTAGGTCAGCCCTCACATTCCATTCTCTGGGAATGTGCCGGATTGTCACCTCATTGAACTCAGTGGTTAGTTCCTTGGCTTTGGATAAGTACTACTGTAGCAAGTGGTCCCATATTTGGTAGTCTTCGTTTATTTGGGAGCTAATTACCTGGAAGTCGCTGCAAACTTCTAGTATTTTTGTGCCGACTTCCTTGGCCAGTGTCAATCCGGCTACGAGGGCTTCATATTCGGTTTGATTGTTGGAGATCGGGAACTCGTATCGAATGGATTGTTTGATGGCGATTCAGGTTTCATTTTTAGTATTATCCCTGCTCCCCCTGAGCTGGTGTTTGACAATTCATCAACAAGGAGTTTCCATAACTCTGTGCATTCTCTTCCCGGGGTCATTTCCATGGCTTGAGCCTTAATTGCGTTTCTGGGCTCGAATCTAACCTCGTAAGGTGATAGCTCAACCGACCAAGGAAGCATCCATCCCGCCAGGTCTGGCTTCTACAGTATTTGTTTGACCACTTGGTCTATCCGGACTGTGATGGGATGGATCTAGAAGTACTATTGAAGTCGCTGGGAGTAGTGCCCAGCAAAGTTTTTCGAGTCTGGGGTAGCGTTTTCTGCATTTTAGACAACCTTGCTTATGAAGTATACTGGGCTTTGTGTTTTTTTCTTGTCTTCTTAGATAACCACCGCCGCTAGCGCTTCCTCTGTTGTGGAGAAGTAGGGGTACAATGTTTCTCCCATTCTTGGCTTTGAGAGTGTGGGAGCTTCTACTAGCACCTTTTTGAAGTGTTGGAATGCTTCTTTGCATTCAGGTTCCCACTTGAAAATAATTCCCTTCTTCATGAGTTTGAAGAAGGGGATGGCCTTCTGAGCTGAGGCACCAAGAAACCGTGAAAGGGCGGCGAGTCACCCGGTCAGCCTTTGGACGTCTTTGATGTTTGCTGGGCTGCTTATCTCAGGGATGGCTCTATATTATTCTGGGTTTGCCTCTACTCCCCGTTGTATGAGCATAAAACCAAGGAATTTCCTGGCTTCCATCCTGAAAGTGCACTTTGTCGAGTTGAGGTGCATCCGATGCATCCTTAAAATGCCCCGTATGAGTTTCAGGTCGTCGATGAGTCATCACCTTTCATTTTTTTGGAGAGCATGTCATCGGTATAGACTTCTAGCTTGGTCTCTGAGAGGTCTTTGAAGATCTTCGTGACAAGTCTTTGATATGTGGCCGGCGTTCTTTAGCTCGATCACAATCATGCCCTTGGAAGTCACGAAAGTAATTTTCTCCTCATATGGTTTCTGCATGGGTATTTGGTTGCACCCTGAGTAGGCGTCCATGAAGTTGAGGTACTGATGTCCTGACACGACATCCACCAATTCGTCGATGTTTGAGAGGGGAAGGCGTCCTTTGAAGTCCGTGTAATCGACACACATTCGCATTTACCGTTTGCCTTTTTGACTAACACAACACGGGCTAGCCATGTCACATAGGGTGATTCCTAGATGAAGCTTGCTTCGAGCACGCCTCTGACCTGCTTCTTGTCTCTGGTCACCCGTTCTGTAGACATTTCCCTCCTTCTTTGGGCTATTGGCTTGGCTTTGAGGTCCACGGATAATTGGTGAGATATCAATTCCAGGTCTATACCCGGCATGTTGGCTGGGGTGAATGCAAAGAGGTATTTATTTTACTTTAGGAGTTCCATGAGTTCGCTTTTTAGGCAGAAGGGTAGATTCTTGTTGATGAAGGTGAATTCGTCTATGGTCTGCCATATCTGTAGTTTTTCCATGTCTCCGTCGGCTCCGGTCTAGGTTGATCATCTTGCTATGTGTCTAGGTTGGTGAGGAAGATTCCCACCACATCTCGGGATCTCTTTCAGAGGGCCAGGCCTATGTTGTTGCATTCTACCGCGAGTTCCTAGTCCCCGTGTATCATTCCTATGGTACTATTGTCAGCTTGGAACTTCATGATTAAGAACTTGGTGAATATGATGGAAGATAGATTATTAATAATTTTTCTTCCAAGGATGATGTTGTAGGCTATGGTGTCCTTCAGCACCACGAACTCGGAGAGTACGATTTTCCTCTGGCCCCTGGTCCCAATGGTGAATGCTAGCACTATGGAGCCGTCGGATTTGAGAAAGTTGTCTTCGAGTCTGGTTACTCTGCTGTGGTGACTTTGTAGATTTTCATTTTGAATGCCTAACTTGTCAAAGGCACCTCTAAAAAGGATGTTAGAGTCAGCCCCGGTGTCAACTAGTATCCATTTTACCAGTCCGGTTTTGACTCTTGCCAAGATGACAAAAGGGGTGTCCTCTGCCGAGGTGTCATGTTGGCAATCGTCGTGGGAGAACGTGATTTCTCCGGGCAGGGAAGAGGTTGGTGTTTCATTTTTCTAAGCTAGCACCCTAAGATCCCTTTTAGTGTTGACTTGGATTTTTCTAGCGTGTCTTTTCCTGTGATCACATTTACTATTATGGTTGGGTCGGTCTCTGGGCCTTCTTGCTGTGCCTATCACACCATGATAAGATTGCATCCTTCCCTCTCTGGCAATCTTTCTCTTTCAATTTTCCTGGGTTCTCGAATAATTTTGGCAAACTCGTGGAGTTTGCCATTTCGGATAGCTTGTTCAAGAGCATTCTTTAAGGAATTGCAAGAAGAACGCTCATGAAACCCGGGAATCAAGGAATTGAGCGTCGAACCCTCACTGGAAGTGTTTGCACTCTATTCGCTCAAGTATATAGGGTCGATTCTCTCAATTCTCCCCTAATCATGCTTTCCAAGATTTGTTTTTCATCTAAAAATCAACATTTATTCAATGCATGCACCCATCTATCATGAGGTCTTTTCATAGGTTGTAATGGGGCCAGGGTCAAAGTAGGATGCATATTTGGTCAAGTGGACTTGAAATTTGAATCTTTGATTACCTTAAACTTCCCACCTAACCTATATAGCAACCTATACAATTCTAAACAAACCTAACTACCTATTCTTCACTTTTTTCACATAATCATGCATTTTTTTCTTAATCACAACACATATGTATTGACTCTTATTGGACTTCACTTTGGGGCATTTTGTCCCTTTTTTATTGTTTTTCTTCTTTTTCTTTCTGTTTTCTATTTTTTTCTTTTTTTTCTTTTCTTTTCTTTTTCACATTTGTTATATTTTTTTCTTTTTCTTTTGTTTTTCTCATCATTTTTTTCTTTCCTTTTTGCTTTGCAGTAAAATATATACAAAAGTATCAATGCATATGGTTTTACATTTATTACATATGAGCATGTACCCAATTCCCGATATTTACAACAAAAATACAAAACTACCCTTTTATTCACCCAATGTCCCGAGTTTTCCCACACTTGAATGATACTCACACTCACTAGCCTAAGCTAATCAAAGATCCAAATAAAGGACATTTATTGTTTTCCGCTTTAAGGCTTGTAATGTGCTAAATTAAAGAACAAAGTGGAATAATCGTAGGCTCAAAGTTGGCTAACAATGGATGATAAAAGGTAAGGCTTTTTGGGTAAGTGAGCTAAATGAAATGATGGCCTCAATCATATAAATGCATGTCTACACAAAATAATGGACATAAAGAATCAAACAATTCAAAGATCACAATCATAGAAAGAGAATAATACACACAAGAAGGAAGATAAGTGGCTATAAGATGTAACCACATCATTAGGCTCAAATCTCACAAGCTTGTGTTCTTAGCTCAAAAATCATGTTCCAAAATAAATTCTTTCAAGCAAGTTCAACAAAAATTTTTCAAATTGGTAGGGTTAAATGCATGTCTACACAAAATAATGGACATAAAGAATCAAACAATTCAAAGATCACAATCATAGAAAGAGAATAATACACACAAGAAGGAAGATAAGTGGCTATAAGATGTAACCACATCATTAGGCTCAAATCTCACAAGCTTGTGTTCTTAGCTCAAAAATCATGTTCCAAAATAAATTCTTTCAAGCTAGTTCAACAAAAATTTTTCAAATTGGTAGGGTTCCCTAAAAATAGTTTCTTGGAAAGGAAATCATCACTTTAACCAAGTAGTCCTAATAAGAAAGAAGTGGTAAAAATATGTATAAATTCTAACTAGCATGCAACCTATCATGCAATGCAACAACTATCTAACATTGGTGTTGAAAAAAAAAGAAATTGTTACCCATGGAGATCGGTCGAACGACCTCCCCATACTTGAAGATTGCACCGTCCTCGGTGCATGCAAAGAAGAGCACAGTGGACGGGTCGCTACAACTGATGAGATCCTTCAAAAGGTTGTCCGGATGACTTGTTTGTTGCCCCATTTGAAGCTTATCCTTTCCCTCTTAGTGGCCAACCTAAAAGGAGAGAAAAAGAAAGAAAATTAAGCCTATAACAAAGATATCAAAGCAAGTAGAACATAGGCGGGGACTAATGCCAAATAAGAGTAATGTTCTCTACTACATGGTAGCTACAACATGTGAGTGAGAAAACAATGTAAGCTATTTGATAAACTCCGATTTCGTGGTTTATCTTGTACTTATTTTAGGAGATTTTACCACCTTTTCCCACATTTTAGCATTGTTTTGTAATTCTCCCTTGAATTATGCTCAAGTATGAAAACATGCTTTTTAGGCCCTTAAATTGGTGATTTTAATTTACTTTAATTCCATTCGATGCCTTGATGTGTTTGTTGAGTGATTTCAGGTTCATAAGGCGAGTATTGGATGGGAGAAATGAGGAGAAAAGCATACAAAGTGGAGAATGCATGAAGAAACAAGAATTGAAAATGCATTGATGGACGCGCACGCCCACTAGGCGCACGCACAGAAGTGATTTCGCCTAGATACGCGCCCGCGTACATGCCGCATACGCGCAGGTGAAGAAACAGCCAATCGAAGTTCACGCGCACATGGCGCGTACGCGCCGATACTAGCACGTGACCAACTTAAAGGCAAAACGCTGGGGGCAATTTTTGAGCTGCCCAGGCCCAAATCTAACTTGTTTCTGAGTGTATTTCATGAAGATTTGAAGTCCAAGCAAAGGGGGAGCAATTGTTTGAAGTTTTTGCATCATGTAGCTTAGTTTCTAGAGAGAGAAGCTCCATCTTCTCTCTAGAATTAGGGTTCCTAGGGTTAATTGCATCATAGATCCATGTTTAATTCTTTGCTTTCATCTTGTTACTTCTACATTTTCATGCTCTAGTGATGTAATCTTCTTGTTCCCTCTTGTTAATTTTCCTTTTCACGCCTTTTTGTTTAGGATTGATGAACACTTGTTGGTTTTGGATTTTCTATTAATGTAATTGATGTTTGATGTCTTTTATTGTGAATTTGAGTTGTTGATCTTGTCTCCTTGCAATTTGTAGTTAGTAGATTTTACTATTTCTTGTCATTTATTATGCTTTCCTTTTATGCCTTCCAAGTGTTTGACAAAATGCTTGGTTGGATGTTAGAGTAGACTTTGAGCATTCTTAGCTTGCAAAGAGTAATTATGCAATCTTGAGTCATGAAAACCCAACCTATATTGGTGATCTAGAGTTGTTATTTAATATCATCTCCATTGACTCTAATCTCTTGCTAATCCAATTAGTGAGTTGATTAGGACATTTGGATTGAGATTAGCTAGTCTTGTTAGACTTTCTCTCATGGAAGATAACTCATACCTTCTTCCATCATTGGGGATGACGTAATAAGATAAATTATTGTTATTAGTGAGTAGGATGGAAGGCCTATGATCTCAATTCTTGCCATGAATATCTCTCTTTATTAATTGCTTTTCTTTATTTTGCTTTCTTTACTTGCTTGCTTGATTTACTTTTCTTGCCATTTATTTTCTGCCCCTTATAAATCAAACCCCCTTGTTCCTTCATAGCCAATAAGCATACACTTCATTGCAATTCCTCGTGAGATGACCCAGAGTCTAAATACTTTGGTTGATTCTTATTTGGGGTTTGTTCTTTATGACAACCAAAATTTTTGATGTGAGAATTGTTTGTTGGTTTGGAGCTATGCTTACAACGAAGTAATTCTTTTCTATAAGAAGAAAATCTAGACCATCGAGCAAAGCTCATCTATAAAAAAAATGGCGCCGTTGCCGGGGAGTTGTAATGGTGCTATGTTATTGGCTCTTGTATATATTGTGAATAGCTTGATTTTTGGTTTTGTTTGTTTGTTTTTGCTAGTTGTAGGACTTAGTTTTCTTTATTTCTTGTTAGCCTTTTGTTTTTATTTTCTCATGTCACCATGAATTCTCACCCCTTTGGCTATGAGTGTGGTTCAAACTATGTTGTAGGAGATGGAATTTACAATGATAACATGCATCAAGGAATTGGAGATCAAAGTTTGGCAAGAGTGATTGGGGACATGACTACTATCCTCACGAAAATACGCGACGACCAAAGGGCATTTATTGCCACCCGAGCTGTCCAAGCGCCACCCCAATGTGAATACTCTTCTGATTCTTATGGGTATACTCCTTATCCTAATGCATACCAATATAATGTATGTGATGACCCTCATTGTGATTGTCAACCACAACCACTACATACATATGAATCCCCTCCTCAATATAGTCCTCCACCATACTCACAAGCCTCATACCACCATTCACCTCCATATGATCCTAACCTACACCCACCATACCAACCACCATATGAACCATATCTAGAGCCACCACCATTCCAACACCAATCCTCCCAAGAACCACAAAGTCCACACATACCACCTCAAGAATTTCACCAATATGAACCACCTTCCAATTACAACAACCTTCCCTCAAACAATGAACCCTCTCTTCCACCATCACCTCCCGATGAAGCCCACATGCTAGAATTGAGAGATCTTAAATCTCATATCTTAAGGTGACACGAGGAGGTTGAAAAGAAGTTTGAGGAGTTAAGAGTGAAAATGGCTATCATGGTAAAAGCCATTGGCAACATAGTCTCATCCCACCTAAGCCTATGCGATCAAGGCACTCCCATTGTTGAATGTGGAGAAGCAACCAAGGAGCTTAGTGAGGGAGTGAACTTGAAGCTCCAAGGTGAAGAAGAAGAGTTAAAGCAAGAAATGCAACAAGAGGAGGAGGTATAGATTATTGAACAAGAGGAAGTAGTGGTTGGAACCTTAGGATATATTTAGTACATAGAGGAATCACAAATTGAAGAGCCCTCTTCCATAGAGTTTGAAGTTGATGTTAAGGAGGAGAGTGCACAACCTCCAAGACACAATGTGATTGAAGAATTGGAAGAAGTGTTCCAATCAATAGGCCCTCCTATTTATGATTTGAGTGATGGGGAAGAGCTAGAGGACATTGGTGAAGAAGAACTTGAACTTGAGGAAGCTTGGCAAGAGGTAAAGCTTGAAGAACCTTGCCAAGAGGTGGAAGCCTCTAGGAAAGGATGGACGGGAGTAGAGCGCGCCTTGTCAAGATCATTGGGAACTCCTCCACCTAGGTTGTCGTCTAATCCTTCATTTGAGTGGGTAAAACTTCTAACTCTTAGCTTTATTATCCCACTTGAATTTGGTTTGCTTGAAATGGATGGCAAACTTAGAGCGCTTTGTGGAATTAAGCAAAAGAGGAGGATATTTAGTGGTTGGCGTTGTAAGTCTAGGCTCATTATGGTTGAAGCTCCAAGGAGCAAAGGTTGGACTAGTGCTCAATTGAATGGGTCTAGGAGGATAGTTTGGTGCTTCCATGAGAATTCATCTCTCTTGCCACCTAAAGGAAATCACCATGATCAACTCAAGGACGGGTGTAAAAACAAGGTGTGGGATCCCGGATCACACAAGGAAAATCAACTTTGGGAACCCATGATTTGTGAAGAACTCCATCAAAGCTTAGAGTTATTAACTTTGAATGATGAAGCACAATGGAAGTCCAAGGGTTGGTGGATGTTCAAGGATGGATTCAAGCACAAGCCACCTTGATGAGGATCTCCCCATAAGTCCAACTTAAGGACAATAAACAAAAGTGCTACGTGGGAGACACCCCACTATGGTAATATCCTTTCATTTTTCTCTTTTGTACATATTGGTAAAATAGGTTTAATTTCATGTTTTGATTGATTTGTTAAGTTTGTTTGGTAGTTTAGTGTGTTAAATAAGGTTTTGTGGTGTTTTGGTAGTTGTTTGGAGGTTTGGAATTCTTGGTTTGGTGCAAAAACATAGAAAAAATTGTGAAAAACAGAGCACCATCCACGTGCACGCTTGCTTCACGCGTAAGCGTGAATCAAGCCATTTCAACCATCCACGCGCACGCGGCATGTACGCATGCGCGTGGATTGAATTTTTCCACTACCCATACATTCACCCGAGAGTTATGCCAGAAGTGTGCCAACTTTGTGCCCCAGGGAACGCGAACGCGTACCTTGCGCGTACGCGTCGACTCTCTACTTTGTCTTGCACGCGTGCGCGTCATGTGCGTGTACACGTCGCTTCCATTTCATCAATCCACACTTACGCGCACATGATGCGCACGCGTGGATTGCCATGTTTCACCCACCTTCTTTTCTTCTCTTCTTTCCATTTCTTTCCTTCTTCTCTTCTCTTTTTGCCCTTCAATCATCATCCAACACTACCAAACACCATCCATAACAACTTCTTTTAGTTAGTTAGTTAATTGTTTAATTAGCACATTTTCATTTTGTTTTTTATTTTTCTTTATAAGTGTTGGATTATTAATGATGTCTACTGTTTCTTGCTACTGATTATTGATGAAATGTTATTTTAACATTATTAATTTTAATTTTTATTGTTGGATTTAATTGTTGAGGTTATAGTTTGTCACTTGGTTTTGAGTCTTCATATTTAACATTTTTGAGCACCAAGTGAATGTTACATTGCCTTTAAGCTTCTTAACTCTTTTGAATTGCATGTTTTGGCCACCATGCATTCATCATCTATTGTTAGGCAATTGTATATTATCATTGCATTTTTTAGGTGATGCTTGTTTATGGTTTACCCTTATTCACATCACTTATTTCATGTATTGAGATTGTAGAATTGTGAAATTGGATCAAAGATTACCTAGTGACATATTTTTGAGCTTTGTAAAGCTTTGTGGGCCATGCTTGCTATGTGATTGATTTCCACTTCTATCTTCTTTTTCCTAAGTTCCATAGCATCCATGTGTTTCACCTCTATGTCACTTAGGTATTGCAACAACTTCAATATGTGTCATTAATTGTTGTGTGAGTTTCATATACCATTTTGTTCACTAAGTCTACCTACACATCAATCAATGTCCATGCATTATCCAATTTAACAATTGCTTGATTTTTGCTTGAATGCTTTTATGCTTCTTCACTACTTGTTGGGTTGTTTAGCCTACAAGTCTTTTAAAGTATCTCAAGCACACTAGAATGAGTGAAGTGCACGTTTTCTTTTGTATAATTGTGACATAATTTTTAAATACTAGGGTGTGAGTTCTAAACCGCATGCAAGTTAGAACCCACACACTTATTTTTCATTAATGTCACACTAATTCACTCACTCAATTCTAGTGATTTACCTCATTCTAACAATCCATGCTTCCCTGCTTGTGCATTTACTTGTCTTATTATCTCCTGTTTTCTATGTTCAGGATGAATCATCATAAGCAAAAACGGAAGTGGGAGAAGAACACGCAGCATCAGTTGACCTACCAGCTGAAGGTAGCAACTCGGAAAGTCACCGTACCCCCTTGCTCATTTAGTGCACCGAAGACGGTGCAAACTTTTAAGTGTGGGGAGGTCGGGTCATCCGACCATGTGGCGTTTTTGGGTAACAAGTTTCTAATCCCAACACTTTTGCATTTCATTTTAGGATTCTTAGTTGCATTTTCTTATTTTGCATATGTATATATTAAGCTTAGTCAAAATCATGATATTTTCCAAGGATTTTATCTATAGGGCACCCCTATAGATTGAAAAAAAAATGTTTTTTTTTAGAACTTGCTTGAATTATATACTTTGTGGAACATGATTTTTGAGCTAAAAACACAAGCATGTGAGAGTTGAGCCTAATTTTGTGGTTACATCATATATAACCACTTATTTTCATTCTTGTGTGCATTATTTTCTTCCTATGATTGTAATCTTTGATTTGTTTGATTCTTTATGTCCATTACTTTGTGTATACATGTATTTATATGATTGAGGCCATTGTTCAAATAGCTCACTTACCCAAATAGCCTACCCTTTATCTTCCATTGTTAGCCAATTTTGAGCCTATGCTTAACCCATTTGTTCTTAATTGTAGCACATTACAAGCCTAAGTAAAAAACAATAAATGCCCTTAATTTGGATCTTTGATTAGTTTAGGCTAGTGAGAGTGTTTATCATTTGATTTTGGGAGAGTTGGGAACATTGGGTAGAGATAAAAGTATATTTTGTATTTGTGTTGAAAATCTTGGGAATTGGGTACATACTCATGTATTAATCATGTGTAAACCATAAGCATTGATGTTCTTGTATATATTTTAGTTTAAAATAAATAAATAAATAAATAAATAATAGAAATAGAAAAAGAAAGACAAAGAATTGCAATAAAAAGGGGAGAAAATGCCCAAAGTGAAGTTCAATAATAATCAATGCATATATGTGGTGATCAAAAGGGAATGCATGAGTGTGTGAAAAAGTGAAGAATGGGTACTTAGGATTGTTTAGAATTGTATAGGTTGTCATAGGTTAGGTGGGAAGTTTAAGTTAATTAAAGATTCAAATCTTAAGCTCACTTGACCATATGCATCCTACCTTGACCCTAGCCCCATTACAACCTTTGGGAAAGCCCTCATGATATTTGTATGCATGCATAAAGTAATTGTTAATTGTTAGATAAAAAATAAATCTTGGAAAGCATGATTGGGGGAGAATCGAGTGAATCAACCCCATACACTTGAGTGCCTAGAGCGGATACACATCCGGCGAGGGTTTGATCGCTCAATTACATGTTTCCACCCATGATCATCTTTTCTTGCAAGTTTGTAAAATCTTTCAAAGATTCAATCCAATTGTGGTTTGCCTTGATTGCTATTGCCTTAGCCCTTGTGCTTGCATATGTATTCTTGGAGATTGATTTATTTTGACTAAGCCATTGCATTCATGTAAATAGGTTGCATATGGATAGATTGCATTTAGTTAGTTTGCATTGAATAAATGTTGATACCCTTTGCTTCTTTCTTGATTTTAGCATGAGGACATGCTTAGTTTAAGTGTGGGGAAATTTGATAAACTCCGATTTCGTGGTTTATCTTGTACTTATTTTACGGGATTTTACCACCTTTTCCTACATTTATTCAATGAAATAGCATGGTTTTGTAATTCTCCCTTGAATTGTGCTCAAGTGTGAAAACATGCTTTGTAGGCCCTTAAATGGATGATTTTAATTCACTTTAATTCCATTCGATGCCTTGATGTGTTTGATGAGTGATTTCAGGTTCATAAGGCGAGTATTGGATGGGAGAAATGAGGAGAAAAGCATACAAAGTGGAGAATGCATAATGAAACAAGAATTGGGAATGCATTAATGGACGCGCATGCGTACATGCCGCATATGCGCAGGTGAAGAAACAGCCAATCGACGCCCACACGCACATAGCGCGTACGCGCTGATACTAGCACGTGACCCCTTTAAAGGCAAAATGCTGGGGGCCATTTCTGAGCTGTCCAGTCCCAAATCCAACTTGTTTCTGAGTGTATTTCATGCAAAATTGAAGTCCAAGCAAAGGGGGAGTAATTGTTTGAATTTTTTGCATCATGTAGCTTAGCTTCTAGAGAGAGAAGCTCCCTCTTTCCTCTAGAATTAGGGCTCCTAGGGTTAATTGCATCAAAGATCCATGTTTAATTCTTTGCTTTAATCTTGTTTTTTCTACATTTTCATGCTCTAGTGATGTAATCTTCTTGTTCCCTCTAGTTAATTTTCCTTTTCATACCTCTTTGTTTAGGATTGATGAACACATGTTGGATTTGGATTTTCTATTAATGTAATTGATGTTTGATGTCTTTTATTTTGAATTTGATTTGTTGATCTTGTCTTCTTGCAATTTGTAGTTGGTAGATTTTACTATTTCTTGTCATTTATTATGCTTTCCTTTTATGCCTTCCAAGTGTTTGACAAAATGCTTGGTTGGATGTTAGAGTAGACTTTGAGCATTCTTGGCTTGGAAAGAGTAATTACGTAATCTTGAGTCATGAAAACCCAATCTATATTGGTGATCTAGAGTTGTTAGTTAGTATCATCACCATTGACTCTAATCTGTTTCTAATCGAATTAGTGAGTTGATTAGGACATTTGGATTGAGATTAGCTACTCTTCTTAGACTTTCTCTCATGGAAGATAACTCATACCTTCTTCCATCGTTGGAGATGACATAATAAGATAAATTCTTGTTAATTATTGTTATTAGTGACTAGGATGGAAGGCCTATGATTTCAATTCTTGCCATGAATTTCTCTCTTTATTAATTGCTTTTCTTTATTTTGCTTTCTTTAATTGCTTGCTTGATTTACTTTTCTTGCCATTTTTTTCCGCCCCTTATAAATCAAACCCCCTTGTTCCTTCATAGCCAATAAGCATATACTTCATTGCAATTCATCGTGAGACGACCCGGAGTCTAAATACTTCGGTTAATTCTTATTTGGGGTTTGTTCTTCGTGACAACCAAAATTTTTTATGTGAGAATTGTTTGTTGGTTTGGAGCTATGCTTACAAAGAAATAATTCTTTTCTATAAGAAGAAAATCTAGACCATCGAGCAAATATCATCTATCACTAAGGCATATCAACTAATACCTGATGCAAGAGTAAAGTCAAAGCATAAAGGGTACTCAAAAGCATCAAGTTCGAACAAGAAAGAGTGGGTCATGAAAGACAATATAAGGTCATATCAATGCATAAAGACACAAGTTTCATAAAAGATTGAGCAGTGATTTTAGAAGTTTCATCACCCAATAATATCAAACAAATAAAAAAGGCACCAAAATAATACAAGAAATTCTCAACAATTGAGTAGGAAGATGCAACATCATTATTAAAATGAAAAAGTTAGAAAATAAAATGAAAACAAGTTATAAAAATAAAATGAAAATGTAAAGAATAGAAGGATATGAATGCGATAAACAAAAGAAAATGGAAGATGAGAAAAAAAACTCTTTTTTTTTACCGGCACGGACGCGTCATGCACGCCCACGCGTCGATGCGCAGATTGGCCGAAAGGCGCGTACGCGCCAGGTGCGCGCACGCGTGGGTGGTATTGGGCGCATGGCACAATGTCAGCCCAAGGTTGGCCCAACTCTCTGGAAAATGTACCAGGAGGGCAGGTGGCTCTATCGGCACGTGCGCGTACAGCGTGCGTACGCGCGCACTGCGTAATTAGAATCAAGGGCGCATACACGCCAGGTGCGCGTACGTGCGGGTTGGTTTGTGCTTTAGGCCCAATGTTCGTACAGTGCAGGCCTAACTCTCGGGTGTCTGGCTGGGGAATGGAATTTTCGCATCCACGCGTATGCGCCATGTACGCATGTGCGCGGATGGTCGAAAGTGCTTTATGCACGCGTACACGTGAAGTGCACGTACGAGTGGATGGGGCTCTATTTTTCAAAATTTTTCTATGTTCTTGCACCAATCCAAGCATTCCAAACCTCCAAACAGCTACAAAAACACTTTAAAACCTTATTTAACATACTAAACTACCAAATAAACTCAACAAACTAAACTATACTTGAAATCAAACCTATTCTACCAATATTTACAAAAGAGAAAAAATAAAAAGAGTTTACCATGGTGGGGTGTCTCCCACCTAGCACTTTTATTTATTATCCTTAAGTTGGACTTATGGGGAGCTCCTCTCAAGGTGGCTTGTGCTTGAATCCATCCTTGAACATCCACCAATGCTTGAGTCTCCAATAAGCTCTATTCTTTAAGGATAATAACTCCAAGCCTTGATGGAGTTCTTCACAACCCATGGGTTCCCAAGATTGATTCTCCTTGTGCGATCCGGGATCCCACACTTTGTTTTGACACCCATCTTCTAATAGATCCTCATGAGTCCAATTGGGTGGCATGACCTTAGGATTCTCAATAAAGTGACCAAACATTCTCCTAGACCCAAATAATCTAGCTCTACACCAAACCTTGCAATTAAACTTTGAACATGCAACCATAATGAGCCTAGAATAATGTTTCTAACCACTAGCCATCTCCATTTTACTCTTAAAGCCACAAATATGTCTAAGTTGACCATCCGTCTCTAGCAAACCATATTCAAGGGGTATAATAAAGCTTAAGTATAAGGAATTTACCTACTTGAATGAAAGAATGGTTGGTGATGGCTTGGGGAGAGGTACCTCCAATAAGCCTGTAAGCTCTACTCCCTTGTGTTCTTCTTGGACTACCTCCACCTCTTGACAACTTTTTTCAATTTGAACTATTTGTTCATCAATTTTATCTACCTCTTCTCCATCACTCAAATCATAAATGGAAGGGTGAGAAAAATTTACCTCCACATTGCTTTCTATCTCATTGGGAGAAGGTTCTTCAGGTTCAAAGGATTCACCACCAAGATTGGATGCATGATCTTCATCTCCAAGGGAACTTGATTCTTGCTTCATTCCCTCAAAGTCTTCATTCAGAAATTGTTGTGGAGGTTGTGCACATTCCTCTTCAACATCAAATTTAATCTTCTTGGACGTATGTTCTATGGTTCTAGCTTCCCAGGGAGGTTCCGCATCCCCTAAGTCTTCAACCACTTCTTCTTCTTCTTCAATGATCATAGGCTTCTCCAATTGTTCTAACACAACATAGCATTCCTTCTTCTCCACCGGAGTTTCCAATCTCTTCTTCATGCTATACTCGTCAATTGATTCTCCATATATGACCATGGGAGTGCTTTGAGTGCTCAGGCATTGGGAGGCTAACCGGCGTACTACCTCGGTCAAGGTAGCCACAAATTCTAATGTCTCCCTTTGCATTTCTCCTTGCCCTTCAAGTATAAGGCTAAGGGTTTCATCCATTGAGGATTGGGGTGGATAAGAGGGTTCATTGTCTTGGAGAAAGGGTTCATAATAGGAAGGTGGTTCTTCTTGGTAAGGATGTGGTGGTGTGTATTGAGATGGTTCTTGGGAGTAGTAATCTTGGAATGGTGGTCCCATGTATGGCTCATATAGTTCAAAAGGAGGTTGGTATGGTGGATATGTATTAGGGTCATATAGAGGTGGTTGGTAAGAAGGGGCTTGTGAGTATGGTTGAGGTTCATGTTGAGGATATGGCTCATAAGCATATGGTGGTGGTTCTTGAAAGTCACAAGGAGATTCACTATAGCCATTGGGTTGATATGCATCATTGAATGGCTCTTCTTCATAGTGCATTGGTGGAGGTTATTGCCAAGAGGATTGATCATATGCATATGGCTCCTCCCACCTTTGATTGTGATGTCAGGCCATTTTGGCCAGTTTCGCTAACCTTTTCTTTATGGTTTTAGGGTAGTTTCATGCACTTTCTTCGGAAATAAGCAAGTTTTGGGTAAATAATCATTTACATCTTGATTCAAGCAAACATTGTGAATTTTATATGATTTCATGAGAATTATGCACGAATTGAATGATAAATTGAATGATGCATGATCTCATAGGTTAGAACCTAGCTTTGATGCACTTTATTTGCTTGATTTCAGGACAAAGGAAGCAAGGAAGATGCCACGTTAATAGCCATGTTAGTCCAACTAACGTGACCATTAATGTGGAAAGGAGGCTAACTTACAACATTAACGAGAAAAGTGAACACCAATAACGCTTTCGTGAGCCATCATAGCCCACGTTAGTGTCCACGTTAACTACGTTAACGTGGAAGCTAACGTGGAAGAAAAGTAAAGCTCCAACGTTAGTGGTAAAAGTGAATGCCACTAATGTTGGGGAGAGGGGCACACTTAGCCACGTTAAGAGTCACGTTAACTATATTAACGTGAACTCTAACGTGGAAGAAGCAATGAAGAGCCAATGTTAGTGACACTCACCTTTGTCACTAACGTTGGACTAAGCCTCTATTAGCCACGTTAGTTGCCACGTTAATTGCATTAACGTGGAAGCTAACGTGGAGGAAAGGAATGATGAGCCCACGTTAGTGACACTCACCTTTGTCACTAACGTTGGAGATGGCTATCACTACCACGTTAGAAGTCACGTTAACCTAAGTAACGTGAACTCTAACATGGGAAGAAGGGTGTTTGGAGTGTTAGTGACAAAGGTAAGTGTCACTAACGCTCTCAAAGTTGAGGCATACCCATGTTAAGAGTCACGTTAGCTACACTAACGTGAACTCTAACGTAGGGAAGAAGGGGCCAAGGGCAACGTTATTGGCAAAGGTAAACGCCAATAACGCTCGTGATGGATCAAGAGGCAACGTTAGTGGTCACGTTAGTGCCACTAACATTGAAGTTAACGTAACTCATCTTGGGCTAGGAACATTAGTGCAAAAGGTGATTGTCACTAACGTTCTCGAACCCATATTTTCACTTAACGTTAACGCCACTAACATCCTAGCCAAAGTCCATGCCTACTTCACACTTTCTCTGCAAGTAAAGCTGAGCCCACTGAAGATTCCAAACTGCTTCAACTCAAGATCCAAAGGCCCATATCCAAGACTTGAAGAGCCAACTGGAAGATCAGAAGAGTAGTATATATAGGGGTAGTTTTGAACTAGAGAAGAGCTTTTGGATTGAGAGGACTACTCTCTGTATAATTTTACTTTCTCTGCAACTTCTAGTTTTACTTCAGAATGTACTCTCCATCTTTGCTTTCCATTCCCAGAGCCATGAATAACTAAACCCCTTTTATTGGGTTAGGGAGCTCTGTTATAATTTGATGGATCAATAATAGTTTTCATTATTCTTCTTCTTTCTTTTCTCTTGATTTTACTTGAAAGCTTTCAATCTTCATCCAATTGGATAGTTGTCTTGGAAAAGAAACTATTCATACTTGGATCTCTTCTGAACCTTGGAAGAGGAATGAAGAGATCATGCTAGAAATGCTTTCTCATGTTGGACCAAATTGGGGTTTGGGCGGATATGGTGACATATAATTCTCCCAATACTTTGATTTGGAAATACATGTAGTATAATCAGTGATCACACCTCATCTCTTCTCATGAGCAATTAGACCAAGGAATTGGCTATTGATCAAGATTTGAGAGATTGAGTTACCAAGGAATTGGAATTCAATCACTTAAGATTGCCAAGGAGATCAATGAATGCATTGATTGAGGAAGAGATGAGAATGAACTTGATCCGGAGAATGCAACATCTCCTAAGCCCAATGAATTCCCCATTTCTGATCTTACCCATTCTCTTTAGTTTCTGCCATTTACTTTCATGCTAAATTCCCCATTCCCCATTTAAGATTCTGCAATTTACTTTTCGTCATTTATATTCAGCTCTTTATTTCCAGCATTTACCTTTTCTGCCATTTACTTTCCCGCCATTTAATTTCCTGCAATTCTCATATCAAATTCTGCTTAGCTCAACTAGAACATTCCTCCAATTAAAGTTGCTTGACCAATCAATCCCTGTGGGATTCGACCTCACTCTATTGTGAGTTTTTACTTGATGACAATTCGGTATACTTGCCGAGGGAATCTGTTGAGAGACAAGTTTCCGAGCATCAGATTGTCCCATCCTTGATACATATCCTCATTAAAGCTTCCTTTGCCTACAACATAGTTAGAACCAAACTCATAGCCAAAGTGAGAATTCATGATGAGGAGAGAAAATAAGAAACAAAAGCAAATAAGAAATGATGAAGCAAAATCCTAAAACTAGCAAAAACTAACAAGCAATCCAAAAATCAAACTATTCACAATATTCACATATATACAATAACCAATAAAACAACACCATTGCAAGACCCCGGCAACGGCGCCATTTTGATGATTAGGTTTTTTGATGGTTTAGAATTCACAAATGAATCCTCGTTGTAAAGTATAGTTTCTAAACCAATCAATAATCATTTCATACAAAAGATTTGTTTGTCACTAGTACAAACTCCTAAATTTATAAACCGAAGTATTGGAACCTCGGGTCGTTCTCCCTAGGAATTGCGATGAAGTGTCTCGTTATTGGTTATGAAGTATGTTTGGGGTTTTTGAGATTTTAGACAAGAAATATAAATGGCAATGAAAATAAACTAACAACTTGAGAAGCTTTTGACAAGGTTGTGAGAATTGAAAGTCCTATCCTAGTTATCCTCCTCAATTGTGACCACAAATTGTCCATTGCTACCACTTAGTTAACCTCTAATCATGGAGGAAAGTCAAGTGGATAAATTAACTTGATTCCACAAGTCCTAGCTAACTCCCAAGGGAAAGACTAGCTTTAGTGGAATCCAAATCAATTAGCAACTTCTAATTATCAATCAACAAAGGAATTAGATAACTCAAGCATTACCAATTACTCTACCTAGGCCAAGAGGGACAAAATCCACACTAAAACCCAACCAAGTATTTCATCAAACACTTGGTAGGCATAAAAGAAAAGCAAGGTAGATTGGCAACAACAACGAAATCTAACAACAGTTATTGCAAGGAATTAATAACAACAATCAAAAGAAACACAATTATCCTGAATTACCTCAAATTGAATTAAAAGAAAATAGAATGAAGAAAAGTAGATCTACAAACAAAGTAGAAGAAATTATAACAAACAATAGAAGAATGATGAATGTCACAACAAAGAATTGAGAAGAAGAGGTAGAAGAAAGTAAGAATTAAAACCTAAATCTAAGAACTAAACATAATCCTAATCCTAATCCTAGAGAGAAGGGAGAGCTTCCCTCTCTAAAACTAAACTAAACTAGCCTAAAGTGTGTGTATGTTATGATTAAAGCCTTCCCTTTCATTCCTTGGTCTTTTTAGCCATTTCCCACCAAAAACTCAGCTCCAAATGGGGCCAGAAACCCTCCAAAATCGCCAGGCACGTGTTTGACTAAAGGAATCACGTGCGGCCTTCAGCGCGTACGTGCACAGTGCGCTGCGCATCCCTGGAAAATTTCACGATCTACGCGTAGGCGCATAGTGCGCGCGCGCCCGTGGGATTTTCCAAATCTTTCGCTTTTCATGATTTCTCCACTTTGTATGCTTTCCTTTCACTCATTTGATCCCTTCCTAGTCCCTTTTTAAACTGAAATCACTAGCAAACACATCAAGGCATCTAGTGGAAATCAAAGGTGAAGGAAAATTATCAAATTAAAGGTCTAAAAAGCATATTTTTACATCTAAGCACAAGTACGGAGACAATCACAAAAATCATGCTATTTCATTTAATAAATGTGAGGAAAGGTTATTAAAATGCTCTAAATTCAACACAAGATAAACCCTACAAAAGGGGTTTATCAACCTTCCCACACTTAAACCAAGCATGTCCTCATGCTTAAACCAAGAATGAAACAAAGGGTAGGACATTTATTCAATGCAACTAAACTATCTAAATGCAACTACCTAATATGAATGCATATGCTTGGTCAAAACCAATCAACTTCCAAGAGAATATATGTAAGCACAAAGGGCTCAAACAATGGAAACCAAATTCAACGCGCAATTGTATTGGATTATCAAAAGGATTTACAAACTTGCATGAATATAGATGATAGTGGTGAACACATGTAATTGAGCAATCGAACCCTCACCGGATGTGTATCCGCTCTATTCACTCAAGTGTTTAGGGGTTGATTCACTCAATTCTCTCCCAATCATGCTTTCCAAAATTTGTTCTTCATCTAACAATCAACAATCATTCAATGCATGCATACAAATATCAGGAGGTCTTTCTCAAAGGTTGTAATGGGGCTAGGATCAAGGTAGGATCATGTATGGTTAAGTGGACTAGAATTTGAATCTTTGATTAGTCTAGACCTTCCCACCTAACCTATATAATGACCTATACAATTAAGTACTAGCCTAGCTACCCATCCTTCTCACTTTTACATACCCATGCATTTTTTTTAATTATAACACACATGCAATGATCTTTATTGAGCTCCACTTTGGGGCATTTTGTCCCCTTTTATTTCTTTCTTTTTCTATATATATTTTTATTTACTTTTTTTTTCAAGCTACATACAAGAGCATCAATGCATAAAATTTATACACTTAATCAATACATGAGTGTGCACCCAATTCCCAATTATAAAAGTACAAAACACTCTTTTATCCCAACCAATGTTCCCAATCTCCCCAAACTTGAATATAAAACACTCTCACTGGCCTAGGCCAATCAAAGATCCAAATAAGGGACTTTATTGTTTTCCGCTTTAGGCTTGTAATGTGCTAGAATAAAGAACAATTGGGTTAAGCATAGGCTCAAAATTGGTTAACAATGGAGAGTAAAAGGTAGGCTATTTGGGTAAGTGAGCTAGTGAAATAATGGCCTCAGTCATATAAATGCATGTATACAAAGAACACTAGGACATAAAGAATTAAACAAATCAAGGATCACAATAATAGGAAGAGAATAATTGCACACAAGAAGGAAAATAAGTGGTTATAATATGTAACCACACCAATAGACTCAAAACTCACAAGCTTGTATTCTTAGTTCAAAAACATGATTCACAAAAGTATGAATTCAAGCAAGTTCCACAAAAAATTTTTTTTTCATTAAATTGGGGTGGTACCCTATAGATAAATTTCTTGGAGATTCTATCATTTTGACTAAGCATATCCTAAATGCAATGTTGTGATTAAAAAATTCTAAAATTTCTTAGTTTACCCTCTTTTCTAATCAAAACAATATCTTTTGTTCACAAAGGGTTTAACTAAGTTTTCACCAATTCAAAACATTTTCCAAATCACAATCACAATGATAAAATGCAATATATGCAATAAAAGTGTGCAACAACCAAAATAAAAGTATCCACAATAGCAAATATATACAATAATCCAAAAATAGTGCAAAATGAAGCAAAGTAAGATAAACTAAGTGATAATGTCCGAAAAGTGTTTACCAAATCCACCGACGGCGACGGCGGTGACCTCCCCACACTTAAGATGAAGCATCGTCCTCGATGCTACTGATCAGGCTCATGGTGAGGGTCAACGGTTGCATCTATCTCCTGCTGGATCTCAGACTGGGGCACTGGGTCCTCGACATGCTGCAGAGTATCCTGGGTAGCCTGTGTCTCCGGAGGTGCCTCCTGCTGAGTCGGCCTTCAACATGCTCCTCCGTGTGCTCTGCCTCATGCACGGCCTCATGATCGGCCTCATCGGAAGCGGGAGAGTCTAGGAGAGGGGGTAGCTCAATGCCCTGTGATACAAAGACCTGGTCTATGCGATCAGACGGCGCAAGATATTGATGGGTGGAAATTAGAATTCCGCACCAAAACTCACCGGCAAGTGTACCGGGTCGCATCAAGTAGTAAAACTTACATAGAGTGAGGTCGATCCCACAGGGATTGATGGATCAAGAAACTTTAGTGAGTGATTAGTCTAGTGGTGCACGAATTGTGAATCACACTTTTCACAACTCGTACCACTTACCAGCAAGTGCACTAGGTCGTCCAAGTAATACCTCACGTGAGTAAGGGTCGAATCCCACGGAGATTGTTGGTTAGAAGCAATCTATGGTTATCTTGTAAATCTTAGTCAGGAAGTCAATTATGTTTATCAGTTGAATTGCAATTAAACAAGAGAGCATGGATTAAAGGTTACTTGTTATGCAATAATGGAGAATATGTTGGAGTTTTGGAGATGCTTTGTCTTCTGAATCTCTGCTTTCCTCTGTCTTCTTGTTCACGCACACACGTCCTCCTATGGCAAGCTGTGTGTTGGTGGATCACCGTTGTCAATGGCTACCTTCCATCCTTCCAGTGAAAACTACGCTCACGCGCTCTGTCACAGCACTTTCCGGATTCTCATGAATGCCGCCATCAATTTAGCTTATACCACGGAGATTCTGATTAAGGAATCTAAGAGATACTCATTCAATCGTATATAGAACGGAGGTGGTTGTCAGGCACACGTTCAAGGGTTGAGAAAGGTGATGAGTGTCACGAATCATCACCTTCATCACAGTTAAGCGCGAATGAACATCTTAGATAGGAACAAGCGTGTTTGAATAGAAAACAGAAATACTTGCATTAATTCATCGAGACACAGCAGAGCTCCTCACCCCCAACAATGGAGTTTAGAGACTCATGCCATCAAAGAGTACAAAGTTCAGATCTAAAAATGTAATGAGATACAAAATAAGTCTCTAAAAGTTGTTTAAATACTAAACTAGTAGCCTAGGTTTACAAAAAATGAGTAAACTATGATGGATGATGCAGAGATCCACTTCTGGGGCCCACTTGGTGTGTGCTGGGCTGAGATTTAAGTAATTCACGTGCAGAGGCCATTTGTGGAGTTGAACGCCAGTTTTTGTGCCAGTTTGGGCGTTCAACTAGACTAAAAACTAACTAGAACATACTCAAAACTATATGAAATTAACCCCAAAAAGCGTATAAAATATCCGCTCATCATCTAGTCAAACTAACATTGGTGAATTGGATGTGAAATTGAAGCAACAGAACACAAATTGCAGTGAATTTAAAGTTGCAGAATGTAAATGGGCAGAAAACTTAAAGAGCAAGAAAAGTAAAGTGACAAAATCCTAAATGACAAGAAATGTAAATTGCATCAAATGTAAAGGGGGTTGGGTGCAGGAAATTTAAAGGAAGCAGTAAGCAAAACTTAGAACAATTGCAGAAAAATTAAATTGCATGAAAAGTAAAAGGAATTGGGTGCTGGGAATTAAAACAGAACTAAAAAAAAAGTGAAGTGCAGTAAACTAGAGAGCTTTCAGATCAATTCAGTACCAAAACAAAAATGTAGAAGTGTAAAAGAATTAAAAGCAGCAAAAAGACTTAGATCAATTCTAAAATCCTTAAGAGAAATCAACAATTTCCATGGAATAGCAAAAATAGAAAGAAAGCCAAGAGCTCAATTGCTCTCTCGATCAAAACAGAAGAGAAAGTGCAAAGGAGAGAAAATGAAACAGAAAACAAAACTCAGATCTGATTTTCAATTCTTCAAATTCAACAAGGAAAATTAAAAGAGAGCTCTCTATTCTACTCCTACTCCTACTGCTCTCTAATGGAGCCAGCCTCCTACAAAAAATGAAAATGATGCCTTATATAGGCTTTTTACAAAATTCAAAATAAAATTAAAATTGAAAACAAATTACAATTTAAATGAAATTCCTAATCTAATTGTTTCTTGTGCCTTTGAGTGATGTCGTGGGCTTTGCTTGCTTTTGATTTCAATGAAATGGGGTGATTTTTATTTGGCCTTGAATAAAAATGGATTTGAAGAAGGATAGGTCCAGTTGGCTTTGGTTCAATTTGGTTGGAGGCATGGGGCATGCTTCTAGTGGAGCTTTAAGTGAAGTAAGGTAACACAGCGCTCAATGTCTTGTCACTGGGCTTATTTTGTCTCGTGCCAAGCCTTGTATAGCGCTTAGTTACTTGTTTCAACGCAGCACTACTTTGCTTTGGAGTGAGCTCCACTTTTGAGCCTTGGCTTCACGATTTTGGGAATTTCTTCATGAAGTAATGGCGCTCAGTGAAGTAAAGTAACTGAGCTCCCAATGCCTTTGCTCCCTTGCTTAGTGTAGCGCTTCTCTTGGTTCATCATGTGCCTGGTTTGAACCTTGCTGAAGCCACTTTGGCTAATTTCCTTGCCAAAGCCTTGTTTGAAGGCCCGAGAAAGTGAAAAGAGTTAACATAGCGCTAAATTTTTAAAGGCTACCTCATTGTCTTGATGGACTTCCCTTGCTTGTGTCAAGACCCTTGAACCAGCCTTGCCCAAAGTGTATACATAGTGCTCAGTTAAGATAGTGAACTGAGAGCTACATGCCTTGAGTTGGTCTTCACCTCGAGCCCTGGTAAAGTCATTTTGAGTGCCAACAATTTGTGAAGCATAGCGCTCAGTGAACTAAGTTCACTTAGCGCCCTTTCTTTCATTCCTCTTGTTCCCCATTTCGAACCTTGGGTGCCCCAATTTGAGTGCTTTGCCTTGCTTTTCTTGGTGACCCCCTCTTCGAGCCTTGGTGAGAGCATATTTGGTTGGTTTTTGGGCCATAAAGATACCTATCACTTGTGCTTCAATTATATGCCAAATATGGATCATTATATATCGTTGGAAAGCTCTGAATATCAGCTTTCCAACGCAACTAGAATCGCATCAATTGGACATCTGTAGCTCAAGTTATGGCCCTTTGAAAGAGGCATGGTCATGCTATCACAAGGCTTTAGAAAAGCCCGAAAAAGTTAACTTTTTTAACTTAGCGCTCTCTTCAAATTGGGCGCTGGTGCCTTGTTTGAGCGCTACTTGGTCATGGGCCACGCTTTTAAAAGCGTGGCCTAAGGCATCAAAGTGTGTTCTAATTTCAAAGTGTGCCCCAAAACTCTTTTTTTCTCCTTTTTAGCTTATTTTGTGCCTTTTGCTTCTTTTTCTTCTTATTTCCTACAAAGTTTATAAAATCAAGAGATCAAGGAAATATACCATTTAAGCACAAAAGAATGTAACATTTAAGCACTAATTATCAATTTCTTGTATGAAAAAGCATAGAGAAAACATGACATGATGACATGTCATCAGATACGACGCTCGCTGCGTTCCATAAAGTAAAACAGGCGCTGTACTAGCAGGTTTGTCGGCTCAGGTGCTGGTGGTGGTAAAGGTACTGCTGCTGGAGCTGTTGAAGAAGATGGTCCTGCTGCAGCTATGGAAGATGAAGGTCTGGCTGCCTCTACTGCTGCTCTAGCTCGAGAGCGGCGCCTGGAAGGGGGCTTCCCATGCACCCACGTACCTCAAGGAATAGTAACCTTCTTGTCGTCCTCGTCTGGGGGTGGTGGAATTGCGTCATAATCCCTCCATGGGGCGCCAGCCAACTCAACCATCCTAGTTACCATGGTGGGAAATAGTAGAAGGCCACGGATGTGTGCTCACCACATGCCTCTCCTGATCAGCCGGGGGAAATATACCTCCTTCCCCTCCATGACCCAGCCAATCAGGAGAAGCATATCCATCAGAATTTTAGAAAAGTATGTAGTGGGCAGGACATAGTGGGCAAATATCTGTTGCCAAGTCCAAGCCTTTCTAGACAGATAAGAAAATAACATCCCCTTGGGCCTTGTGTTGCTAGAATCCATCACCCAAGGGGCTTCCAGTGTGTCAATAACACACTTCAGCTCTTCATAATCAAAAGTCATAGCATTTATAGCTATCTCTGCCTGATGGTATGCACACATGTCACCAGTTTGTGGCAGACAGTGCAAGACACCCTCTATAGCAGCTTCAGTCACTAAAAGCTGCCCACCCGTAAGTGGACGGACTCAAGAGTAGTACAGAAGAGGTTGCAGTAAAACTCCTTGACCCACGAAATGTTTATCCGTCCCAAATCTCTATCAACAAACCCTAAACCCAATTCCTGAATGCAGGTGTTAATGGAGTGCCTCAGATCATTAGGAAGGGCCAATTTCTTCTCAATGTTCAAGTTTGTCTTTCGATAGATAGAAAAACGAAGCTCACAGTAGAGGTTGGAAAAACATGTATGTGTCGGTGGGCGGTAGTAGCTGATTTTGCTTATCCACTTCATTAAGTGGATTCTTTGCATAATTGGCATAAGGAGACATGGCAGAGGCCTGAGATTTCTTCCTCTTTCTTGAGGTAGTAGCTTTTCCTTTCCCTTTATCGACCATCCTAAAAGCAAATATGATATATAAGCACTTAGCCAAGTAGAGAGATAGCAAACAAGTAATGGCATATTCATGAAGTGAGTGAAGAAAAGAGAATTCTTGGAATACAAGCAACAGGAGTTAGCATTCAACACAAAAGTCATGAACCAAGAATTCAAGCAAAAATATGCACAATGCTTGTTCATTAAGCTCAATTAGCATCATACCCAAAAAGAATGGTGAAGAAGTTTGTTGAAACCTAGAAAGAAGAAATCAGCAGGTTAGGCAAGTCAAGAGTTAGAAAAATTGGATCAACAGTAAGGGGTATGATGTTCATTTGCTTAATCACAATGAATCACAAGTATGGATACAAACATACTCACAAACATGAGGAGGAAGCAGTCATTGATGATGAAATATGAAATTGCAAAAGAAGCAATCAATTGAAAGCAAGTCATCAATCAATGCCATGGTCACTGGTTTGCAATAATTGGTGTAAGTATATGGATCATGCATTATATGTAACGAAGAGAAAATTGAAACAATTTGAAACAAGAAAGTTACACTAGTGAAAATCACCAATTATTGGAACTGAATGAACCTTTTAGAGAAGTTGCAGGTTAAAGTCAAATGTAAAGTTTAATTCAAATCAAAAGGCATTTGGCTTATTTTGAAAAGTGAAGCCTCAAAAAGGTTCAAACTAATGAGCGAGGTGAGGCTATTTGACATAGAAAACCGCTAAATAATTCCTCAACTACGCTTTTCCAATGCACACCAACGGGAATCAAATTGGGTGCGGGAATGCTAACCAAGGAACCTAAGAATTGAACTTGGTGAGGTTGGGTAACCTTAATTGAGGAAATTGCAAGTTCAATTCTAGGTAACAAGTTGGAAACAAGCAGTTTATAAAAATTTCCGCAGCATCTCGGCAGTAAAATAGACGTTCCCGGATAGCAAATAGCAGGAAAAATGCAAGTATATGAATCCAAAGGAATTTACAACAACATGATAAAGCAAGGATTTCATATATGCAGCAGCAAACTGAAGGTCACAAACAGAATTCAGCAGGCAACAATGAAATAGTAGCAAAGCAGTATCAGTATGGAAATAGAGCAACTCATCAACCATCACTCAGCAAACAAAGAATATACATTTCGAACAAATAAACATGAACGGAGCAATTATCAGGCCTAGAATCCTCTAACCACAACCTAACTACCTAACTGCAGATATATCTATCTATCCTATCATTCAGATTATTCAACTAACTATCTAAAACTAATTAACAAAATTAATAAAAGGCAGTAAAGAAAACAGAGTAGTGGCTAAGGCTATGGAACCTGAGAGCAGAGGTGCAGAGCCGAAATGGAAAAGAAAAGGAAATGGGTGATGAGGCGCTGCCCAGGAGTGGTGGCGACAGCGAACTCACGGCGAGGGGTAGTGGTGATAGGAAGAGACAGAGAGGAACAGAGCAGGGGCAAAGTGAACTTGGTGGTAGAGCAGAAGCATGAATGGAAATAGAGGAATGAGAGGGATGGGCAGCGCAGACGTGGGGTTTTGAGGTTAGCAAAAGTTGTACCAAAAGTTTGAGCCAAAGTTTTTAGGGTTTAGGGGTCTAACTTTGGCTCCAACTTTTCATAGCAGCCAGCACAATTTGCTGGTATGAACGTTGGTGCCAACGTTAAGGGTCTAACTTTGACCCTAACATTGGCAATGCCTTGTGTGCTAGTGGCACCAACGTTAGCCACCAAGTTAGGGGGCTAACGTTGGCGCAAACTTTTGCTCCTTCCCCATTGTAATTCATGTGCCAACGTTAGCCTCCAAGTTAGGGGGCTAACGTTGGCGCAAACTTTTGGTGCCCAGGGGAGAAATCCATGTGCCAACGTAACCGTAGCAAGAGTGTTCTTTTTAGTAATACTATGTGAAACATCAATTCTTATCTTATTTGAACCGTGGCACTCTCTTTGGAGGACACCAAACTTAGTGTTTGGTCATATATAAAGAAAATGAGTATCTTCCTCCAATTAGTGAGATTCAAATATTAAATGTTCATAAGAATTGTTTTCATCATACTTTCTTTTTCTCTTTTCTTTTTTTTTTTTTCATGAAGGATTAATTGTATCCTTGAATCGGTGCATCAAGGTTTGATGAACACCAAACTTGTTTCTTGTCAAAGGGTA